>NC_067400.1:335613863-335961988 GCF_016432865.1 Antechinus flavipes | reverse complement strand
TTCCAGTCTTATTTTAGCTCACTCCCTTTAATGCCTCTCTATTTTGGTCAAACTAACTTTTTTCCTGTCCCTTATACATAAGTCCATCTCTTACCTCCTTTCCACTGCTCAAGGTGACTGCCATGTATGGAATACATTCTCTCCACTTTTCTACCTCAGAAAATCCCTATATTTCATCAAAGAACAATTCAGATATCGGTTTCTACACTAAACCTTTCTTAACCCTGCTGGTTGTTAGCACTAATTGCTTTGTACCTTTTCATATACTTTATTTATAAATGCCCATTCTGCCTCCTAAGGAATATAAGGTCCTTAATGGCAAATTGTTTTAATTTTGTGTTTATGTCCCCAAAACCTATTGCAGTGCCCTGCACATAGTAGGCAATTAATAATTTTTTAAATGAAAACATTTTATTATCCTAGGTTTTCTACTCTAAAATATCCAGCATCATACCTGAATAAATTTAAACATTTTAGCCTGGTATTTATGGCTCTTTTCAACTTATCAACAAAGATAACTTGACTATCTTTCCAGACACATTTCATATTGTTCTCTTTGCTTTTTGTTTCAGTATAATTGGAGTACTCTCTGGCCTACCTATATGCCCAATGTTCTCATTTCTCCATATATTTGCATGTTTATAAGATATCTCTGTTATCTCTTCACCTACTTCATTCCTACCCAATTCAAGTGCTGCTACTGGAACCATATCTTGAAATATACCCATGATACCCACAGCTGTCATTGTTCTAATCCTCTCAGGTTTCATTTATATCTTTGTTAAATCATTAATTCGTGTATTGCATTTCATTGTGTGTCAATATTTTGAGTTACTAATAGATTGTAAGGTCCTTACGATTATGAACAATTTAAGAATGAAAGGAAGCTTAGATGTCACCTATTAGGATATGTATCTGATTAAGAGATACCCTCTAATACAACTCAGCAATCATCTATTAAGTGCATGTTCTGTGTAAGGAGAAAAGAATCTTAATGAAATGGATAGAAAGCAAGCCTTGGTAGAAGAAAAACCTAAATTCAAGCCCAATTTCTAAAACATTCTAGTTATAAGAGCAGGTCACTTAACCTCTCAGGACTCAGGCAATTCTCTGAACCTGCAGGTTACAGAAGAATTGCTCATCTACAGCAATAATGGGAATTTCTATACCAACAGTTTCATATAGGGCTAACGCCACAAGTCAAGATACCTCTCCACCAGCACCAAAATGTGTTAGCTACTGAAATGAAAAATCCCTGTTCATAATGAATTTATATCCTACTTAGGACATGTTCTATAGCCCGAGTAGAATATATTTATTGATCCCAATAAATATGTTGGTGATTTAAGGTTTGAAAATCATTTAATATATGAAATTACTTCAATCCTCCTAACAATCTAATAAGTTATCTTATTATCCTGATTTCATGAATTTTATTAGATTAGGACACTGAATTTCAGACAAGTTAAGAAGCTTGGTGATAATGAAAGAAGTGCAAGATACAAGATGTGAACTCAGGTTTTGCTGCTTCTGTAGTCCAACACTAATACCCTGTTACATCTCATAAATGAAAAAATACAGGATAATCTGGGGAAAATTGTTTTACCAAAGTGGACTGGCAAGTGTACTGCCATGCATGCCTGTCTGAGACTTGCCTAGATCACTGAAAAGTTAGGTCACCTGCCAGTAAGTGTCAGATATGAAAATGGAACCCAGATCTTCTTGACTCTGTAAACTGGCTTTTTATTCACTATGACAAGTTGTCTTAAGTATAAGAATACCCAAGAGATGTTTGGGTGATTGGTTGATTGCTGTCCTTTATTCTTGAAGAGGACTAAAATGGCATTACTCTGTTGGAGTCAAATTACAAATGCTTGACTATAGTTGATCAAGATAAGCTTGAAGTGCTCCGCCATGGGTCACTCACAAATAGTCCATATGAACATATGGGGTGCTTCTCTAACTTTGTGCATCTTATATTTCGTCTGAGCTAATTTAATCCTGTTTTGCTCAGAGAGCACAGCATCTTCTCTAATGAGGGCACACTATGTTGGGCAGACTGTGCCAGGGTCTCTAGTCATATAATCAATTTTAAAGTTTTTAAGAGAGACCTTGAGAATGTCTTTGTATTGCTTTTTCTGACCATCTTGTGAGAACTTGCCCTTGTGGGTTCTCCATAAAATGATTTTTTTGGTAAGCTTACATTTGTCATTCAAACAATGTGGCCAGCCCAATGGAGTTGTGCTCACTGTAGTAGAGTTGGAATGCTTAGCAGGGAATTTGAGAAAGGACCTCGGTGTCTGATATCTTATCCTGCCAAGTGATCTTCAGAATCTTCCTAAGACAATTCAAATGGAAGGGATTCAGTTTCCTGGCATGGTGAAGGTTTCAAATGGCAAAGGAGACATGTTTTGAGTGACTAATTATTAAACTGTTCCCTCTGATTATCAGACCATCAGTTTCTATTTGTTTTCTTTCAGAATTATCTCTATTACATTTTTTTAAAAGTCTGTGATTTAAGCACTTTTCAGGAAGATTGACTTTAAGCTTTCTGTCAAAATGAAGATCTGATGTTCTTTAATTTAAGAAAGTAATTAGAAATAATGACAATCTGGAGTCAAGCAAACTAACAATATGGTTTCCTCTATTTTACCACATTTATAATGAATTCATTGTTAAACTAAAAAAAAAAAAAAATCTCTATACTTTACATCCTGGGGCAGGCCCTTATCACCTGACACTTAAACTATTGTGCTAGCTTCCTAACTTTGACCCACATGGCTAAATAGACATGTTGGTTTCCTTGTATGATACTTTGAATAAAATTGTATCCTTAGAGAACTATCAAAGATACAGCATTTCATTAAAATGGAAAAGCTGCAGTTTAAAAGAAGTTAGTATTTTGGCCACTCCAAAAAAGTGAGTACTATTTATATCACCATGAGGAGACCCAAAGGAGACTCTCATGAGCAGGTTTAGATTGCCCCTTTGAGGCAAATCTTAAGCTTGATTTGTTTGGGAGAGGTGAGGATGGGATACAAAACTGTGATTTCAGAGTTGCTGGGATTTTGAGCCAAAAAAGTTTTTGGAAGCTATCTAGGTAAAACCCCTTCACTCTATAATTGAGAAAACTAAGACCTGGATATGAGAAATGACTTACTTTAGATCACACAATTGTCCACTGATTTCCATGTTCTTTCACTTTGTACTCAGTGGCTTTCTCAGTTGACTTCACTGTACAGAAATGATGATAGGATAGATCCTGGGTGAAAAATCCTCTTCACTGAGCATTTTAACCCTCCTTTTAATTTTGTTTATTTCCCTAGAGGTGCAAAGAATTTAAAGAACTGCCTATAGTCATACAACTATTATAGAACATAGATAGATAGGTAGATAGATAGATAGATTATCTCAAAAGCAATACTTGAACTCGTCTTCCAGACTTCTTAATCAGCCCTTAAAGGAAATGATGTATATAAAGCATTCTGAAAACCTTAAAGCATTTTAGAAAAAAGTTAGCTATTACTACCATACTCCCTCTCAAAAAGAAACATCCAATATACAAAACAGAAATAGTTTATTGTTGAGCAGATATCGTCAGAGAATTCTGCAAAACCGTTTTCAATAAAGCTTCCAGATAATGAACTTAACCTTCAGTGCCCAAATATAAAGCAAGTGCACACAATTTTCTCAAATAAAAATGTTTTCAAAGATTGTTTCATCCAGAATACAAGGAACACTTGGACACCAAGGAGAGTACTTGAAAAAATCAAGTCCCAAAAAGGACTTGAGCAAATCAGAGAAGATTAAGTTTTACCAATTTCATAGTTTTGCTGAAAGCCCACCCTACAATTTAGCTTTCTATAAAGGAAGTCCTGGAGACCTTTGGAAAGGAAATATTCTCTTTGAAGTCATGAAGAGTTCATAACAAAGGACTATTCTCATTCTGCATTTAGTACCCTGATCTCCCTAATCTTGTACACTCCCACTTGATGATGCTTCCAGAAGTTACTATGAATTCCCTCATAAGCTAACCATATGTCCCTTCAGGTTTTAGTCTTTTCATTTAATCTAGTTTCCTCTTATCTCTTCTCTGTATGTCTCTCTTTCCCTATATCACACAGTTATCCAATTCTCTCCCCAGATTCTATGCACGTAGGACTTCCTTCCTTATTAATGTCTAATACTTGAAAATTATCTCTCCTCCTCAACTCTCACAATTCCCATTTCTTTAATTTCTTCATCCAATGATTACATAGAATTTAATAAACATCTATTAAGCTTTTACTTCTTTAACATGTATGCTAGTAAGCTAATAAACTAATTGGTACTGAGACATTTGTGATTTATAAGATTATGTCCCTTCCTGAATGAGCTTGGGGAGTTAGGATATGATTATATTGTCTGGTTTTCTTTACTATTTATTTTGCTATTCTCTCCCAGATAAATGCATTGCTATTTGATTTATGTTTCCTGCTTGTTCTTTTAGTAAATAATGCACCAAACAGGAACTTGAGTAATATTTGCAGAATTATGATTAGCCAAAACACTCCACCCTGAAGCTGGAATAGCAAAGTGTTCCAGAATAGACCACTTCTCCATGCTTCTTTAAATATTTGAAATTTTAAGGAACATTCTTCAAACTCAGGTGCCTATAGTCACAAAATTTTGATCTTTTTTTTTTTTATTGTTACCCCCTCACACACATTTTCTTCATCCTTCAAAGCTCAGGTCAAATTTCACTTTCTTTATAAAAAAGCTTTCCTTAACTATTATAAATTATTGAATTCATTTCTAATTAACTTCTATAGCACTTGTGGTCATAACCACACAATATAGCCTTTAATTTTATATCATCACCATTTCTATCATCATCAATATTTAATTGTTCCCTGGGTTAGATATATTGGTCTTTTTTTCTCACCAAGAACTCAGGCTTCTTATAGATGATGACCTTTTGAAGAGTACATAAAGTTAAGGAGAAAGCACTTAATATACTGGCAAAAAAAATTAATATACTTGCAGAAAATCTTTATTCAAAGCACGGTTTAGGGCTTAGTATCTTTGTAGTCATGGTCATTTCTCTTTCCTAGTTTTAAGTGCTGACCTCTGCAAAATTAAGGGATTGGAGTAGATTAACTCTAAGGTTTTACCCACTTCTAAATGACCCTTGTATCTCTTTACAGCTAATAGCATTGTCTTAATTATACAATGTGCTTCCACCACTTTGGGGATTTGGATAGGGTCTGAACCTATGATTTCATCAATATAAAGGAATTCCCTGATAATGACAAAACCCCATCTACCAAAACATATTGGTGCTCTCTGAAACTTAGAAAGTATCCTAATGTAGCAAAAAGTTAAATTATTTGATCAGGATCACACAGTCAATATCCAGTAGGACTTGAACTGAGATATTCCTGGCTCTGAACCATCTCTCTATCATACTCAATGCCATACTGCTTCTAAAGCATTCAGTAAATATTTGTTAATTTATTGAGGGATTAATTCTAAAATAGTACTTTTATAGACCAGGAAGAGTAACACTCTTCCTTAAAGTGCCTTCCCAGCACCTTCTGGACTAAACTACTCTGTTTAATCATATTCCAAATTGAGTGATTTTCATGAAGTAGACAGAAAAGAAATATTTAAATGTCAGTGATATCCTACATCAAGGGTCTTTCTTGGATGAGCAGCCTTGTCACTGATAGGGTATCTTTTCTTACCTAAGAGCAAGAGGTAAGTCACTTTGACTCTGGCCCTACTCTCTGCAGTGTGCATCCTATCATCTCCTAAGCAAGGAAGTAATATGCTATAACTACCTACCCTCCATCACTGGCATCACATATTACATTTACCAGACTAACTGGTCTTTTAAAAGTGTATGAGTTACAAGGAAAAGAGTAAAGACTCCTGTGAGAACTTTTTTTCCCCATCTTCTACCTTAATCATGTTTTACTGTTATAACCTTTCTATTTCATTTCTGCATTCCTTTACCTTTTTTTTTCCCACAAGTGAGTTCATATGTTCTATAGGAAGCTGCTAAACTTTCATGAGGAGAGGAAGAGAAAGGCCATGGGATAACACAATGGTAAATGTGATTGAATTGTAGGAAGGTGGAAAACTAAGGGAAGTGAATTTGATTTATTTTATTAGAGTCAGAGGCCAGGGGAAAAGAAATGGTTTCTGAGATGAAATTTGAAGACTTGGTGAGTCTAAGAAAAAAGGTCAAAATGGCATGCTCAGCACATAGTGCTATGTGTATATAGTGAGCTCTTATTAAATGTGTGTATGTCGTGAATGTCAAATGAATGGGGAAAAATGAGTGGTTGAGTGGATATAGAGGAAGAATATATACTCCTCTATAGATGCTTATAGAAAGCCTTTAGTAAAGGGAAACACGATGGCAAATTGTGGCCAAACAAATTACAGGTTCAGTCTCCAAGGACATTCATACAAAGTTAGACAATTAAGAAAAAAACAAATGTAGGTGTAATTACCCCCTGAACAGGAGGCAGGAGAAGCTAAGGACTATGACTAAACATAAACTGTGCACAGGCAATGGAAAATAGAAGTCCAAATCACTGCCATATTTATCCTCATAAGTCTAGTACGTTTTGCTATTTGTAATATTGTCAAAAATGAGATTCATTCTTATTTCTCTGGTGCTCTGCAAACAATTAAACAGTTTCTCAGTAACTCTATATTTTTTCATTAAACAAAATTTCAATTAAAATTTGATGAAATTGTGGACACAAATACCAGTCTCCAAAATGACATGCAAAATAGTTTCACTTTCACCAACAGAAACTCCAAACAAAATAACATTTGTCATAAAAATAGACTCCTAAATTTAAGGGATCTGAGCTGTTATGGAAAAAAAATTTCTGAATCTTGACATCATATTTATATTAACGTTGTCTAAGGTTTTGTTTTTTATCTTTTCTAGAAACCACATCATTTTATTGACATCTATTTATCCTTTTTCAAAAGTAACCAGTACTTTTTCACAAAGTCTACTGCATTGGTAAGTGCAAACTAACTTAACCTTGTGCAGTATAGATATTTGCCTTTATCTGTTAAAAATTATACTCTTTACTCACTTTCGTTGCAGCCTATCTGGACTTTTAAAAATCTTGATTCTACTGTTTGATATATTAGTTATCCCTTTTCCCACTTGCAAGTTTAACTATGTATTACCTAAACTTGATATACACATATTTCTATTCATTTCTCCATCACTTGAGTCCTCATAAAATGTTGAACAGCTCCATGAAGCTCCAGAGCCCAGGTGTATGCCACTGAAGACCTCTCTCCACATTGAGATATTAATTTATCATTGTTCTTTGATTGTGGTTCCCAGTTAGTTATGAATCTACTTCATTAAGTTATCGTTCATCTTTTCCCAAAAATATATCATTAAAGGCTTTATGAAAGACTGAGTTTAAAATAAATTTAGTCCACTTTTTCAGTGCCATACCAATCAAACTACCAAAACATTATTTTATGGAACTGGAAAAACAGCAAAATTCATCTGAAAGAACAAAAGGTCAAGAATATAAATAAAATTAATGACAAAAAATATATAAAGAATACTGACTTAGCAGTACCAAACCTAAAACTATAATTATAAAGTAGGAGTCATCAATACCATTTGTTACTTGCTAAGAAATAGAATGGTGGATCAGTAGAACAGATTAGACATATATGACATAATAATCAAGACATATAGCAGTCTAGTATTTGATAAACCCCAAACTCCAGCTTCTGGAATAAGAACTCACTATTTGGCAAAAATTGCTGAGAAAACTGGAAAATAATATGTCAGAAACTCAGCATAGATCTACATTTCACATCCCATGACAAAATAATGTCAAAATGAACACATGATTTGGGCATGATACCATAAACAAATTAGGAGAGCAAGGAATAATTTACCTATCAGATTTTTGAAAAAGGGAGGAACTTATGACCAAAGAAGAACTAGGGACATTAGGAAAGATAAAATGGACGACTTTGATTACATTAAATTTAAAAGTTTTTTGCACAAACAAAACCAACAGAAAAAAAAATTAAAAGGGAAGTACAAAGCTGAGAAAAATTAGTGTTTCTGATAAAGTTCTCACTTCTAAACTGTATAAAGAATTATGTCAAATGTATAAGAATATAAATTATTCACAATTAATAAATGCTCAAAGGATATCAACAGACAATTTTCAGATGATGAAATTAAAGCTATCTTTAGTTATGTGAAAAAAAATCCTCTAAATCCTATTGATTAGAGAAATGCAAATTAAAACAACTCTGAGATAACATCTTACACTTCTCAGATTGGCTAAGATAACAGGAAAAGATGATTAAATATTGTAGGGATGTGGGAAAACTAGGACACATGCATTGTTGGTAGAATTGTGAAATGATCCAACTATCCTGGAGAGTAATTAGAACTATGACCAAAGAGCTATAAAATTGTACATACCCTTTGACCCACCCTTGTCATTACTAAGTTTATATTCTAAAGAAATCATAAAGGAGGGAAAAGGACTCACATGTGCAAAAATGTTTGAAGCAACTCTTTTTATGATTGCAAAGAACTGGAAATGAGTAGATGCCCAGCAACTGGGGAGTGACTGAACAAGTTGTAGTACATGAAAGTAATGAAATATTATTGTTTTATAAAAAATGATGAAAAATCTGGTTTTAGAAAGACCTGGGAAGATTTAAATGAATCGATGCTGAGCAAAACAAGCAGAACCAGAATACATTGTACACAATAACAGCAAGAATGTGCAATGTTCAACTCTGAAAGGCTTGGTTCTCAGTGGTTCAGTGATCCAAAACAATACCAATATACTTTGGACAGAAAATGCCACCTGCATTCAGAAAAAGAATTAAGGAGACTTACATTACATTCGTAAATGGACATATGCTATATTCATTTCTTTTTGCTGTTTTATCTCTCCCATGATTTTTCCCTTTTGCTCTGATTTTTCTTTTCCAACATGATTCATAAAGCAACGTGTATTAAAAATAAAAAAACAAAAATAAAAATAAAAAAGGTGAATTACTTTCTCGCATGCCATTTATCTTGGGATTCAATTCTGTTTAATTATATTCATTTTACACTTTAAATATCACTCTCTTTAATGGAGAAATTGAAAGCAAAGCAATATTTTCATGTGTCTTCTCTGTCAATTAGAAACATTAACTATCTGCCCCCAAGAAGTGAGTCTGTCCCTTTCTTATTGATCCTTCTACTCTAAGCAGTGCATTTAAAAAATCAATCCATTTAATCTTTTTTTTTTCATGCTCTACTTTATACTAGGCTTGTTTTATTTTTTCTGCTCTTATGAGTTTATGCCACTCACTTATTATTCTTTCTTATCTGTGTCTTTTTTTTTAATCTAAATTCATCACAGTTTTCTTTGAAACCTCAATGATTTCTTAACTACTCTTCATTGGAATTATTTTTAAATGGATAGTCTAATTCTATGTTCAAATTTTTCATTCCTTTTTAGAGTTTAGTTATAAAATTAGACCTGTTTTACTTCTGATTTTAGTATATATACTGATCAGCACTTCATATGGAGCAATCTCGATTTTTGTTCCAAGCTCTGACATCTGGTGTGAGGTAGCATTTGCTTACCTCCTGCCAAACACTAGCCACTCAGTTGGCTCCCTTTGACTTTACTCCCTTGACTTATCCTTTATTATTTACACCCAGGACCATTAAACCCTTTTCTAAACAATTCTTTTTAACCAATCCTCCAATCCCTCTGGCTCCTCTGACTTAAAAGGTCACAGCATAGAGGATGC
The DNA here is from genome assembly GCF_016432865.1 of Antechinus flavipes. Lineage (NCBI taxonomy): Eukaryota > Metazoa > Chordata > Mammalia > Dasyuromorphia > Dasyuridae > Antechinus > Antechinus flavipes. The sequence goes on along the minus strand of NC_067400.1, from coordinate 335,952,172 downwards.
CTAAGAGCATCATGGAATGAATGAGATGGTCAGTAGCACAGATTGTGCACTTACATGTAGCTGTCACGCCCCCCCACAATTTTTCCTTATTGTCTCTGACAGTGCATACAGAATCCTGTGAAAATGTAAATGTTCAATCCCTTTCCGCAGCCTTTTTCCACAGTGTCCTCTGGAATTCCACTTGGTTGTTAAAGTCTCCATGATACTAAATGTTTTCCTTTTTTTACATTCCAGTCATTTTCCAATCTTCCTGTCAGTGGATAAAACATTGCTGCTCCATGGTTACCTGCTTACTTCCTCAAACTTCAGGATCCATAGGCCAAAAGGAGATGACACATTCTGAATTCCCTTTCATTTTCAGAGTCTCTATTTGTTATACCTATCCAATAGCCACTACCTTTCCCTCCTTTAAAGTTGACCATCTGTCCTTTGTCCCCCTTTCTTTTATCTATGGAACTCCAGGTTACCCTCCCTCTTCCCTAATAAATTTTTGAATCTTACTCTTCTCCTCCATCCCAACCGCTTTCTTCTTTAAAGATACTGGCCTCAAAATTTCTCAGCTCTTACATTTTGATGATCTCTAACTCCAGCTCATTTCAATCTTAAACATAAATTTGAGGAAGTGACATCTCAACTGTCCTAACTTTATGTACCATACTCTTTCTACCATTATTATGAAGTCTTTTTGTTTCAGAATTTGGACTATTCCTGGGAATTTGGAGTTCCCCCATTTCTATCTGTATGTTAATTCTCTATTCTCCAGGGAAAAGTACTATTTATATGCTTTATCTATCTGATAAAGACTGTCATATAATCTCATAAAATTGTTTAATACTTTTATTCTCACCCCAGTGTACTGAATGGCACTTTCATCTTCATATATATGTGATTCTATGCTACCTTCTACAATCTATGCATGTCCCTTTATGGGATAAAATGCTACCCTCCATATTTATGAAAGACTTGTTTTGAACTATTCCTTTTTTTTTTTTTTGCAGTTTTTCAGTGGTGCCTATTATTCAGTTCAAATGTCACTTATGCCCCTGAAGTATATTTACCTCTTTATGTTAAAATTTTAACTTCAATGTATTTCTTGCATTTACATTTGTAGACAATGAAACCATAAGTATTGTTTCTGAATATCTTCCCTAGACTTCACATGTGGTTTCTTAATGGAGTGAGGATAAAGGAAAGAATCTGGAACTCAAGTTTTAAAAACAAATGTTAAAATAATTGTTTTGAGTGTAACTGAAGAAAATAGTTAATTAATGAATATCTTCCCTGTTATTTTCCTTTAAGAATTACTGAGAATATTTTTTAATTTTTTCATACATATAAGTATATATGCCACACCTTATGTTTTCAATGGCACCCAGTTTTATACATTCATGTGGGGTTTTCTTCTTACCCTCAAACTGTAGTTTGAAGCCTTCCTGACCATTCTGGTAGAATAACCTCGGGAAGTAGGGTTAGATTGTTTTACTTCAGAAAGTTTGCCATGTTCAATGAATGAAGTTACAAAAAGTCAAGTTTCGGCTTGATAAGAAGAAAATCTTAAGAAATAAAGAACTGTTCAGAATTGGAATTTACTGCCTTAGGAAAAAGTGTTTCTTACCTCTGGGAGTTTAGAATGAGCATTTGTCAGCAAATGCTGTAAGTAGATTCCTGTTTAGGTATGGCTCTTCTTAGATGACCTCTAATTTACTTTCTAGCTTGGAAATGCTCTAATTCTATAATTCTACCTTTTCATCTAATAAATTCTACAAAGAAGTTTTTTTTTTTTTTGAAGGGGGGGTCAGGGAGTTTTTGTCTAAAGCAGAATAATTTTTACTTATCTCAAAGCCATCTCCTTCAAACTTTAAATATTATATTCTAGTTTAGTAAATAAGAATAATTCTTTTCTTTGTTCTTTATGATTTAAGTATCACTAGGAAAAACAACCTTAAGAAGATTTATTTTGAAATATAGGAAGAAAATCGAAAAAGCACATTTTAAAACTCCTATTCCTCAAACTCAAGTAAATTTGGCTATACCCCTTTCAACTGACCTTTCCTTTGGTAAGCCAAAGTTATCATTAATCATTATTTTTTACAATGCAACTTCAAATATCTATGAAGGAGAGGGCAAGGGAGCTATTGTTCATTAGAGGTTGGCTTAGGATGTCAGAGATCCATAAGACTTATATGTGGATTTATGAGACTCTACCAGCAAATAAGACCAAAAAATTACCAAGGAAAAAATGGTAAATGCATGAACAAATAGCGTGTTAATAGCTACCAAGGCTAGGAAAAATAATAATAGATACATGTATATAACGCTTTAAAGTTTGCTAAGCACATTTTGAGTATTATGCCTCATTATTCCTGAGAGATAGATACTATTATTATCCTCATTATACAAATGAGGAAACCTAAGCAGTCAGAGCTTGAATGAACTGTCAGGATCACAAAGACATTCTTTAGTGTCTAAAGAAAGATTTGAAATCAGTAGTTCCTGAATTCAGGTCCAGTGTTCTCTTCACTGAGCTATCTAGTTTACCCTACAAAATAGCTTTCCTAATAGCCATGGGGGATGCCTGAATTCATTGGGATAAAATGCCCCTTGCAGTAAAAGCCTATCATGCTGCTAACATCTCTTTCTAAAGGGTGGAGTACTAATTTTTTTTTTAATTTTGTTTTTGTATGGCAATTAGGGTTAAGTGACTTGCCCAGGACATACAACTAGGAATTGTAAAGTACCTGAGGTCAGATTTGACCTGAGTCCTCCTGACTCCAGGACCAGTGTTCTAGCCACTGCACCATCTAGCTGCTCCTAAAGCTTTCCTTTATAGAAAACATTAGATTTCCAGCTCACTCCATGCACTCTCTGAAGCAGTTCTGCCAGGGAACAAGATACTCTTTAGTGATCTCTTTCACATCCTTTCCAGTTTCCTTTTGTGTGTTGTCTTTCCTTAATAGATTGCAAGCTCTTTGAGAACAGAAGTTATTTTTCTTTTTCTTCTTTCTATCCCCAATATTTAGCAAAGTGCCTGTCATATTGTAGATTTCCGTAAGTTGTTTATTGTATTGTAATGTAATATACTTAAACAATAGGCAGGAATCTGGAATCTATTAAAACAAAGGACAGTGGAGCTAAAGATGTCAGCTTTGTTGCCTGTCTTTATTTTTGGGGCTCCATGTATTACAAGATTAGGAACTCAGGAGATTTGGTTTTGTTGAACACAGCTGATAGTGCAGAAGTGAAGTTCCCAGTGATAAATGGTCATCAGTTGAGTTCTGGTAGTAAGAAAATTACTATTGTTCAGTTATTTTCTTTTGTGCTTTAACTTACCCTTTTGTCTTATATAAATGCTTTAGTACTTGATTTATGATTGGTTTACACCTAGTCTTGTGCATAGAGAAGGAAGTCCTGAGGATTCTAGCTATGAATCAGCTAATTACAATTCCTCCCAAACACCAATTCCACTTGAATCTGAGGGAAGAGTCTCACAGTTTAGGAAGAGACTTATTACACTTAGACTTTGCATGTTAACTCTTTGTTTACCCCTTGTAGGCCATGACTGACAGAAGGAAAATACAAGGGCAGCCTTTAGCTCAGTAGGCATTGCCATAGATTTCAGTTCCATGACACTTTCTTTTGAACAATTCAGTTAATGTAGAGATCAACAAGGAGTTTTTAGTTCTAAGCCACAGCTGCTCATCCCAGCAGATATGTTGCCCCTGCATCTGAGAAATTCAGCAATTGATCTTTTATTCCAGCTACCCTGCAGGATTCAGTCAACCAAGTCACTTTGGAAGGGAGTGTCAAGTTGTCTCTGCATTAACTATATACTGAGTGAAGTTGGAAGGACTATGAACCAAATGTTTGAGGTGGGCACTGGATTTTTTTAGCCCTATAGAATCACAGAACCACAATGTCAAGCCTAGAAGGGACTTAAAGCTCATGTAGTACAACTCTTCATTTTATAGAAGAAAAATCAGGAAATGAGAGGTTCTTAGATTAGAGATAGCACTCTTTGCTTCTAAGTATGAGGTAGCTAGCATCTACTTCATATTTAAAATTACAATGAATCAAATCTATTTGGAAAGAGAAAAAGAAGTTGGAGAGATGTAATATCCCCAAAGGATTAGAGAAGACATTTTCTGGAAACTATATGTTTTGGTGAAAGAGTCTCAGAAGGAGTGGCTGAGCAAAACCATATATTCGTGGGGGAAGGGGGAGAAACTTTCCTTTTTAAAATTGCAATTTTGGCCTTAACAACATCTTGTTTTCTATGTGCACAGGCTGTTCACCATTTATTACTTGGCTTCAGCCTCCAGGGATGTGTATCTTCAAACTTTTTCATGCTAGGGAAGATTTTTTTTTTATTAAAACAAAATCAGGGAAATGACTCTAATATGAAAAACATTTATCTCAAAGCAAGAAAAGGTTTGTATATCATAGTAACCTAGATGAGTGTGAAAGAACAGATAGAGGGAATCCAAAGACTAGAAACAACTTCTTTTATGGCTAGACAATGGGAGCCAAACTCACTGAGCCACCACTGAAGGATGATTGTCCATTTTTTAGCCATTTCTACTTTATTTGTTTATTTGATTTATTTCTCAGGGACTTACCCACCCTGGGGTAAATACAATTTAGGAAATACAATTCAGCTCTTAAACTAAATATAACAGTTAAGCCTCTTTCTTAATGGTGTCCTATATCAGAGCTTCTTAAACTTTTTCTACTTGTAATTTCTTTTTACCCAAGAAACTTTTACATGACCCTGGCTATATAAGTATATAAAATAAGTATACAAATCAAACTTTGACTGATAATAAATCATAATTTTGCAATCCCCACATTCAGTTATGGAACCCATATAGGATCACAAATCACAGTTTAAGAAGCTGGGCATATAATATGTGAATAAGGAAAACAAGATAAATGATGTGGTTGATCCTGTATTCTGAATGCCATTCCTAAGAAAGAAGAGAAGAAAAATAATGAGAAGAAGATGGCTTTACTTATAGCACAGGGAGATAATTAACTGTTTCTATGATGTGAATTGGAAAAGTATAATAGAAATGATAATGAACTCTGTAGAAAACTTAGATTTGAGAACTTTATCTGGTATTATATATATATATATATATATATATATATATATATATATATATATATATGTATATATATATATATATACTTTATACATATATATATATATACACATACACACACACACACATATATACTGAGGCAGATTTCTTTTCCTCTTTTTAACTGATCTAAAAAAGAAGGAGAGATGACTAGGTCAATTCTAAGGTCCTTTCTAATTGTGAATTCTATGATTCTTATTTCCTGGGATGGATGGGATGGTAACAGAAATCTGTACTATTAGGGGAATCCTCTTCCAGCAAGCCCTTTTAAATGCAAATGTAACCAGAAACGATAGAAAATTACCACACTAAATAAAAATTTCATTAAGCATCTATTTTTTTATAGAGCATTGTACTAGATGGAAGTGGTGAATGAGCAGCTGGCAGTAAAGATGGTAGAAAAATCAAAAGCAATGTGGCCCAACTGTCTTTCCTATCTACTCCTCAAATAGACCAAAAACACCAGAAGCAATGGTTTGGAAATTCAAGGAGAAACTATAGTACATGGAGGAGGATGGAGTCTATAATTATATACCAAGACAAGGAACACAGAACACTGTTTACAAAAGCTCCAACTAGGGGCAAGCCTGCAGTTGAAACTACAAATTTCAGGTTACGAAGACAGTGCTAGTACTAAGCACTATATTAAAACACCCAGGACCGGAACTGCACTGGTAAATGGCTCTCCAAAAATGTATGATACATTTTTAAATTTAATCTGCATTACTAATATTTTCTCCATGATTTTTTAATAAATCAATAAATCAAGCTTTGATTTATAATGTTTACCTATTTCCAAAGTGTAAATCCTGAAAATTTAGCAATCAGTTCTTAGAAGTCAGAATGAATTGATTCTAGCATAACTGTACCTAGAAATCTAAGTGTGTAGCTCAATGCTCTGAGATCCTTGAAAAACAAAAAGCTCAATACTCTGAGAAAGCAGTAGCAAGAAATGCAAATAAGACAGCTCTAGACCAAATATATTCCTTCCAAAAGAGTTTAGAGACTGATCCTAACCCAAAGTTCCAATAATAAAGAGGGAAATATGAGTAAACAAACAAAAAACTAATGATAAAGAACTATTATGGAAACAAGAATGCCTGTGACTCAAACCCAAAAGACAAGAACAAGTTTACAATGTCTATAAGTAAAGCATCAAATAAAAATACAACTTGACCATAAGAAGAATTTAAATTGCTGGAAGAAATGAAACAGTAAGCTTAAGATGATATTTATAAATGAAATAAATAAGAATTCGGAAGATGTATCAACTGTTTAATAGAATAGGTACAAAATCCTATCCAAGACATTACAAAAATTAAAATATACAAAAAACAAAATTTAATGACTCCATGAGATCATAAGAAATATTTTTAAAAGTTGAAAGACTTAAAAATAAAAGAAGAAGGAGTCATCTCTAAGCAGGAATGTTTTTCTTTGAGGCCATCCTAATGATATTCCCTTTTAAGAATACTACTTTATGGAATGTGAATTCCTGGGTGACAGCCTCATATCCTAGTAATCACAGTTTTTACCTGTAGATATGATAGACTAGCTCACTTTTTCACTTAATTATTCTTTTATAAAAACAGAACTATAAACAGAAACATTTTTCTAAAAACTATAAAAAAATTCACACTAAGAGAGTTTTCATAGCATATGTATAATTTGAGATTATCTTAATAATTCTTGCCTGTTTTTAACTCCTAAAGTCAATCTAACTTTGATATTATTGAAAGGCAAGACTTAGATAGAATGTTTTCTTGTTGTTGGGAAACAATTCTTCCAAGATGGTCCCAGAATCTCATGTCAACTTAATATAATAATTTATTTTCTGTTACTTTGCCCTCAATTATCAGAATACTTTCTCTGTCTCTCTTATAATTGTTCTATTTAACTTTTAAGGTAAAAGGAGCTTGAGAGGAAGAAGCAGGAATAGTGGGAATATTCCCTTGAGATGTACCAACCCACTCAACCTAACTGTACACACATCTGTATCTATAGAAAATGGAATCTTTAATACACTACAATTGAATTAGAAGTATACCAAATACAAGAATCAACTGTACCTATTATTTGGTTATTACTTTAAAAAATAAAAAAGGTATTTGATTCAAGAGAATAAAATGCCATCTTAAGTATTCTCCTTCTACAAGGTATCACTCATGCATAATGAGCAATATCTTGAAGGATAAAACAAATTAAATGACTTTGATAATCACCTGAGCATTAATTTCATACTAGAAATAAAATAAGAAGTAGGTTTATGAAAGTTGTTTTCCACTATCATGGAAGACAATCAGTGCTCCATACTAATGGAAAAGAAGATGTCTATAGAGATGAAGATGCTTCTTTTTGTAGATATATTTCCATTTTCATCAACTCTCAGAATGTTGAAAATTTTCTTGTGATTCCTAACTTTTTAAAATGTATCCTAACTAACCACACAGCAAAAACTAAGTATAAGAACAATACTTATGTCCAGACAATGTTACTCACATATAATAAAAGCTCACTGAGCTTATGAATCAGTATAAATATTCTGGTCAGATTGTAAGGAAAGACAATGAATGAACACAGAATTAAATAAGAGGGAGAGAGCTAACTGGGTCACCTTTTAAGAAACTGAACATTGCTTTTAATGATTCTATTCTTCCTGGAAAAACCATACATCATTTTAAAGATCAGAATTCTCATGGTGATATTTAAATCATAGAATGCAATATACTGTCTCTGAAAAATTGAAGTTGAAGATCAAGGAATGTATAAAATAAAGACATATACTCAAGACATAAGTAGATTGTTGTTTGTCCTTCATTTTCAAGGAGGACCACTAACATTAAAGGGTAATGTCTTGATTCATGCATGAATTGAATATAAGTAAAGTTGCACAAAATTGCCACTTTCTCTCTTCTAGAGTTATCAATGCAGTGAAAGGACAAAAGCCAAGATGACTAGTGATAGCGCAGGATGCATTTAATGACCTTAGTGTCTTTGATGTCTGACCAAGCTTTAAGAGTTCCACATAGCCTGGTTCAGCTGCCTTCATGACCATTGGGATAAATCGTTCTCATCTGCCCATTCCACTGAAGAAAGTCTTCATATGCTTGAAGTAGACATCCCCCTATTTTATCAATAGGTTTGAGTCTTTTCAGTTATCCTCAACCTGGTTTAGCCCATCTGCTGAGACAGTTTTACTATTGTGTGATTGCCACAAATGCCACAACTTCTTGGATTCTCAGGTAAAAGTTGAGTGCAGGTAGGAACCAAAGGTAGATGACCAGTCCTGAAAAGTCTTTTCACCAAGGTTCTAGTGCTTCCTGAATACATACATAGCATAAGTGTAATATATTAATATAAGCGGATCTTTAACAGGAAGAATGTAAGTTGTGTCATCTAAAATAAATACACAGGAGCCAAGATGGTGGAGAGAACACATTGTTCTTTCTGACCTTCTCCCACAATCCTCAGACTAATTAGCAAATCCAGCCTCAAAATTATCTCTGGACCAGCAGAACCCACAAATATTGGGAGAATGGCAAATTATCAGCAGAAGATAATTTCAAAGATCTACAGAAAAGGTCTTTTTCAATAGGGCACAGAGGGAGGTACAATCAGGCTGATCACAGACACCAGGGAACACAGGCAGCACAGAGTCCCAGGCCAGTGGAGGCTCTGCAGATAGAAAGTCTTTGGGGAGAAATCAATGAAGTGTTGGCTACTCTGCCCTGGCTGCAAGCCAGCATATCAGCAGAGAAGATAGTGAACCAATACAAAAGATAAATAGTGAACACGGAAATGCCAAAATCTCACAGGACCTGGCCACACCCACCAAGCATCAGGAGTGAGACAGCACAGGCTGAACACAGCTGCTGCCACTTGTAGAAGTTTGGACAACTTCCTTGCCCTAAAGACAGATCTCAACTATTTTTTTAAATGAGTAAAAAAGTATATAGAACTCTGACTATAGATAGTTACTATGGTGAAAGAGAAGAACAGATTTCAAATCCTGAGGAGACTAAAAGCATATCGGCTCCAGATGAAGCCCCAAAGAGTGATATAACCTGGTCCCCATCGCACAAGGCTCTCCTAGAAGAAATTATAAAAGCTCTTAAAAGAGAGGTAGAATAAAAATGAGGAAAGGAAATGAGAACTTTACAAAAGGATTTGGAAAAGAAAACACAGAAATTATCTGAAGAAAATTCACTACAAAATAGACTTAGTGAAATGGAAGCATATAACTCCTTAGGACAAAATAGAAAAAGAAAACAACTCCCTGAAAAACAAAATGTGTGAAATGGAAAAGGAAAATAACTACTTAAAAAAACAGAATTTGTAAAATGAAAAGAAAACCCATAGAACAAAACAACTCATTTAAAAATTCAATTGGACAAATACAAAAAGAAGTTTAAAAAGTAAATGAAGAAAATAATTCACTAAAAATCAGAACCGAACAAATGAAAATGAATGACTCATGAATAAGACATCAAGAATCAATCAAGCAAAACCAAAAAAAAGTAAAAAAAATATTTAAAAAATGTAAAATATTTACTTAGGAAAACAACTGACCTAGAAAATAGATCTAGGAGAGACAATCTAAGGATTATTGGACTTCCTGAAAACCATGATGAAAAAAAGAGCCTAGACACTATTTTTCAGGAAATCATCAAAGAGAACTGCCTGGATATCATAGAAAGAGCAAATAAAATAGCCATTGAAAGAATTAATTGAATACTTCCAAAATTAAAACTCCAAGGAATATTGTGGCTAAATTTCAGAACTAGAAGACCAAGGAAAAAATATTACAAACAGCCAGAAAACAAACAATTCAAATACTGAGGAGCCACAATGAGGATTACACAGGACCTAGCAGTTTCCACCTTAAAGGATCAAAGGGCCTGGAATCTGATATTCCAAAAGGCAAAGGAACTTGAAATGCAGCCAAGAATAAACTATTCCACTAAACTGAGCATTTTCTTCCAGGGAAGAAGATGGACATTCAGTGAAAAAAGTTAATTCCATTCATTTGTGATGAAAAGACCAGAGTTAAACAAAAAAAAAATTGACTTCCAAATAAATGACTCATGAGAAGCATAAAAAAGGTAGAAAGAAAATAACTCTTAAGGATTGTATTTCTGTTATGGGTATACATAGAGAGTGCATGTATCATTTGATTTTACTATTATAATATCAAAAAGAAACTAGAGATGGAAAGGGGATTATACTGGAAAAAGGGGAAAGTGGAGATAAAATGAGGGAAATTATATCTCACAAAGAGGCAAAGGAAATATTATAATTGAAGAAAAGAGAGGTGAATGAACATTGTGTGAATTTTACTGTCATCAGATTTGGCTCAAAGAGAAAATATTAGACATATTTGATTTCACAGAAAAACTTCTCTCACCTTATAGAAAAATGGGAGGGGAAAGGGGAAAAATGAAGGGGTAGGCTAAATAGAAAGGAAAACAGAAATAGTAGGGGAAAGGTATATGAAAAGGGAAGGGATTCTAAAGAGGGAGGGCTGCTTGAGACAAGTGGTGCTCATAAGTAAAATACCAGGGAGGAAGGAAAGGAGAAAAGGAAAGAGAAAAATATAATTTGGGGTTAATAAGATGGCAGGAAATACAGAATTAGTAGTTTTAAATATATTATAATATAATAGATTGCCTCCATGCTTCATTAAGATCCATGCAATGTCAAGAGAATAAGTGGAAGATCCCCAACATGTTGAATAGACTCTTATGACAGGTTTATGAAACTACATGAATAAAGCCAAATATAATCAGGCTGTGGACTACATCATTGCAAAAACTAATTTTGTCAATGAGATTATAGATACATTGAAATATTGTAATATTTTCTAAAAGAATGGTAAATCTTCCAGAAGTTACCAGATAACATGAATGCTGTTTTTAGCCAGCTTTTAAACAGAACTCTCAATAGGTACATAAAACAGATATTTACATCTTTAATGATAACAAAGAACTTTAAACTATTATCATAATTTATTCAAAGTTATATCTGATTCAAGATAAAAAGGATTAACCTAGACTTTACTATGTGCCCAGAACTGCAATTCCATGAGTTACCCCCAAAAAAGTGTATTCCCTGCTTTTAAGGATATTATAAACTTGTTTATCAAATAAGATTGAAAAAGAAATCAATCAGAAAATACTGCAAAATACACATCAACTGTATAATAAATCATATGTCATAGATCATAGTACAATAAAAGTTTGTAGAAGGAAGAAGTAATTAAAATATGGTGTGTACAAGGAAAGGTTTCACAGAAGAAGTAGAGCTTGAATTGGGCTTTAAAGGATTAGATTCCAAAAATTTGGATAGGCGAAGAGTAATAGGAGGACACTTAAGAATCTCAGAATAAGTAAAAATACAGAGTTTACAACAAGCAGTGTACATTTGAGAGATGATAAAACCAGCCTGTGACAATGAAATAATTTTAGACAGGACTGGTTATTGAGGTTGGTTAGGTAAGGCATGGCAAATTTTAGAGGACCTTGAACAATAATATGGAAAAATAATCCAAGTTTATGAGATTTCTTCCTCCTTTTCTCTTTCTCTTCCATTCTTTCCCTTTTTCCTTCCCTTAGCCCCTTTCCTTTTTTTTCCTTTCCTTTTTTCTTTTTTTCTTCCTTCTTTCCTTCCTCCCTCCCTCTATCTCCCTCTCCCCTCAACTCTTCCCTTCCTTCCTAACTTCATTGGTCTCTCCCCCTCCTTTTTCCTCTTTCTTTCTTTCATTCCTATTTTCTTTCTTTCCTTTTTCCCCCTGAATTATCTTAATAACAATTGTTATAAAACCAGGGTTAAAGTGGAGGAAGAAGCACTTAGAGAAAGTAAAGTAGAGACAAATGATTTTTAAATGACAGAAAGAGGAGTGGTGAATCATTAGGGTAGAATGACATTCTGTAATGTTGCATAATGGAAAGAACATCTAAGATGACTTCTAGTTTCAGGTCTTCCATTAACTAACTGTGGAATCTAAGGGCAGTCATTTTTCTAATCTGTACTTCAGTTCCTGGTCAAGGACAGCAAAATAAGGAAGATGGACAAAATAATTTCTGAGTTTTCTTACAATTCTAATATTCTATGATTCTGTTTTTCAATTCTTTCCACCAGCTGTTTTTGCATTTTCCAAAAGAAAACCAATTTCCCTCTGCTGTTTTTCTTCTGCATCCCCACTTTAGCCAGAACCCCTGCTTGTGAATTATGCAAACTGCATTTGCCACCCAAGGTGAGGCTAATTAAAATGCTAAATGTGACTTTAAATGGAGTGTCTACCACCACTTCATCTTGTTACATATCACAAAGATTGCTTGCTTAACGCAAAGCATGCTTCCTGCTGGGAAGCAGCCATCTGTGGTACTAGACAACAGAATTTCATGCCCGGATTTCAAACACATGCCATATTTAACAGTGATTAACAGACAGACAGAGCAGATCATTTTTAAAGGCACATGGCAATTATTAAGCAAAATGGTAACAGATTAATGAGATTAATTGAGTGGTAGAATCTGGGAAAGGGGGAAAAATTACTTTCTGAATGTTTTTCTGCTTACAACTTTTCATTAACATAGCTTTGTAGTTCTAGTCTCCACATTGCTTTGAATTGTTAACGAAATTAATGAAAGGTGCCCCTCCAGGGGGTGCTTCCCAAGGCCTTCACCAAATCAAAGACTGCAGGAACTAGAAGGAACCTTAAAAATAATTTAGAATCTCCTTATTTTACATTCAAGGAAACCTTTGTTGTTGTTATCCTTCATTCTGGAAGAGAACCATAACATCAGGAGATGATGCTATAATGTGTATGCAGATAAATTGGACTTAAGTGAAGGAAGGCTGTGCAAGATCATCTGCCTCACTTTCCCCTCCAGAGTCATCTGGGTCCAATGACAAAATATATATCAGGATGACTGGAGATGGTCATGAATGCAGTGGGAGACCTTGGCCTTTTTTAAGTAAGCTAAGGTCTTTCTCAGTTTGACTGAGGTAACATCCATTCAATGATTAAGTTTAGCTAAGGAATGACACAAAGAATAAGGAAACAGACCTATAGATTAAAAGCAATGTGTTCCTGGTAACATACTAATAAGTGACTGAACTCTAGATTTTGAAAATTAAGAATTTTTAAAGTCATTTTATGTTCTTTCAGCTAAATTCTCTTGTTAACAGATTAATGAGATTAATTGAGTGGTAGAATATGGGAAGGGGGAAAAATTACTTTCCCCAAAAAATGGAATTGACTATGTGTTTGAGGATATACAAAATACAGTCTCCTTGAGGCCCAACAATCAGTCCATAAGCACTTCTTAAGTGCCTACTTGGGCCTGGAGTCAGGAAGATCAGAGTTCAAATATGACCTCAGATATTTTCTTGCTATGTGATGCTGGGCAAGTTACAACCTCTATTTTTCTCAATTTTTCATCTGAAAAATGGGGATACATTGGAGAAGGAAATAGCAAACCACTCCAATATGTTTGTCAAAAGTTCATGTGGATTGTGCAGTCAGACACAAATTAAACAACAATAACAAAAGTCTCTATTATCTCAACCACTATGCTAGGTAATTAGAATACAAAGACAAAAATGAGAGCAACTACTCCCAAAAAAATTATATTCTACCTGGGATAAGAGAAAGAGGGAGAGAGAGTATACAATGTGTTCACAGATAAGTAAATACAGGATATTTTCAATATCAATTAAAAGTAATTGAATAGGCACAAACAACTGAAAAATTACAAAAAGCTTCAAGTACTAAGTGGTCAATGAGTTGAGCATTGAAAGTAGCTGGAGATTTTAAGAGTCTAAGGTGAGTGGGAGAAAGCATTCTAGACAAGAGTAATATGGAAAAAGGCTACAAAGACATAATGGTCAAAGATGTATTATTTTTTTCAACAGAGAACAAACAGCAAATGGGCTGGTTTGGCTAGTGTGGGAGGACATATAATACATTCAACCTGTGTAGGTAAGGCTAGCACCAGTTTATAAAGGGATTTAAATGCCAAAGAAGAATTTGTATTTTAAATATTAGATGCTATAAGAAAATATTGGAACATTTTGAGTAAGGGAGTGATGCAATCAGACCTTTGTTTTAGGAATATGATCTGGCAACTCTAAAAAGAATATATTGAACAGGAAAGAGGGGAAGAAGGGAATAAATATTTGTCTATGAAAATTTGAACTATAATGGCTATGGTGGTAGTAGAGAGAAAGGAAAAGATGGGAGAGATGTTGAAGTGGTAGTATTGGTAGAATTTGGTAACAATACATACAGTGTGAGAGTGAAGAACTAGAGATAATTTAAGAGACAGATCAGTGTAATGGCTAGATTCTAATCCAGTTAAACATATAAAGGTGATAGATGCAGGTATAAGTAAAGATATAGATAGCGACACTGATATAGATGTTAGATAGATGACATAAATATAGATAGAAGATGAATTTCAGTTATATCCAAGTTTATACAAATGGTTTGAGACTAAAGGAAATGTTTACAAAAGAATTAGACAGACTAGTAGTGCCTGAAACAATATACCTTTACCAGGGCCCATTTCAACTGTCAAAGTAAGAAAATCAATTAGAAAAGTCTCTGGGACCTTAGACATGAAGATCTTCAGGCCCTACGAGAAGGAGAAAGAGAGTCAAAGATGGTCCTATGGAGAGGCTCATCTTAGGCTTGCTAAATATAACTTCAAAAGTTGCCATCATTTCTTTTTGTCAAAGTGGAGTCCTGCTATCTCTATAGGTGGCCTGAAGTAATGGAGCTGGGTAAGGGCAAAGCAGATTCTCATTCAGGAGCATTAAATTGGTTTTCCATCTGTGGAGTTACATTCAAGGATTCAGTGGAGATTGTCTTGTAAGGCTCTAATTTTACAAGCATGGTCATGGAAAATTTTTCATGGGATTCTAAGGGATAAAAAGGGGCATTCAATAGAAAGAAAAAGCAAGTAGGACCAAAGAAGCATCTAGCAAGCCCAGAGCCACTTCCCCAACCTCCTTCCAAAAAGGAAAGGATTTTTTGGATGATGAAAAACTAAAAAAAAAAAAAATCAGCCATATTAGGTAGGACATAGCAATTAGAAGCAACTGACTTCTATGTGATAAAATACCCATCAAGTCAGTCAAATACTGGACATTTGGCAATTCTAATGTGAACTCAGCAATAAGAGTCTAATATCTCTTTAATCTATCCATGCAAAGCAGTAATAATTTAGTAGTCCACAGTTTCTTCTGCTGGGATATCATTCTCTAGTATGGTTTTCACTCTCTGGTAGGGTTTAATAGAGATGCACTGACTATATCAGATACCTCTCAGCAAAATTAACTTCATCAGGCATACCTGGAGCACTACTGAATGAAGGAAAGAATGCTGGAGTTGAAATTAGGAGACTCATGTTCATTGCCACTTTGTCAACTCTGGGAATGAATTATCTTCCTTTGACTTGTCTCTCTTGGAGGGAGGGAGAGGAAAAGAGGATGCTATTACATCCTTATTACCTACTTCTAAAATTGATTATGAAGAAAATGTTTATAAACTATGAAATGCTGTATAAATATGTGTAAACAAGTCAACATATAGCAATTGAAAAGCAGAGTGGAGACAAGAAATGCAAAACCTAATTTATGCTGCAGAGAACAACAAATAGGATCTCCCACAAAGCTATTTTGCCACTTAATTAATACTGTTAATCTGTTAAATAACTATTTTGTTTAATGATGCAATTTATTTACCTTTTTAAAAAATTATCTGTACCACTTTCTTTTATTTTCTATTAAATGTAGCATGTATTTGAAACTGTGTGAAACTTAGTTGTCTGGTACCACAGATGATGGCTTCCTTAACAGCTTTGTGCATCATACAAAAGGGCCAACTTCTTCCTCTTCCAACACTCAAGCTTGATAGGTCAATGCATTGCAGGTAAACAGAGCAACAACCACAAATATTTTGTTATTTCAATTGCTTGCAGAGCAATATGACAGGATGTAGGAGGAGATAATAGTTTGTATAAATCATAGCCTTGGATTTTTGGTACTTTATTTTGTTTGTACCTTGGTTTGTTTGTGGAGTTTTTATTTGTTATTTATTTATTCAGTTTATTTTTTTTTTTAGTTTAAATCCAAATTCAATCACTTACAAGCTGTGTGACCCTGGTCATACCTCTCAGGATCAGTTTCTTTATCTATATAATGGAGATAATATTAGCATCTGTCACACAATTGCAGTGAGAATCAAGTCAGTTAACTTATGTAAAATGCTATATGCATACTGAATATTATTATTTTACAAATGAAGAAGCTGAAGCTGAGAGCTTAGATGATTTACCTAGGGCCACATAGCTAATAAGGATCTGAGGGAAGGTATAAACTCAGTCCTTCTGACTCTAAATCCAATACTATCTCTACTTCTCTAACACTTCTGTTCTCTGCAGTATAGTTATACTTAAAGCCAAGCTCAAATCTCACCTCCTATTAGCCTTCATGTCATTTTCCCAAAGAGAAATGACTGAGGGAAAATGTCATGGCTATTCTTAAAAGCTTATCACCTAGAAGAGAGATTAAACTTGTTCTGTTTAGTGCCAGAGGGCAGACCTAGGAGTATTGGATAGAAACTACAAAGAGGCAACTTTAAGACAAATTTCCACAAAAACTCAGAAAACATTTTTTTTCAAAATGCAATGTATTATGGGGGGAGGGGAGCAGCTAGATGGCACAGTAGATAAAGTATCAGCTCTGGAGTCAGGAAGACCTGAGTTCAAATGGGACCTCAGATACTTAACACTTAACTCTTACTAATAGTATGATCTTAGGCAAATCACTTAATCCCAAATGCCTGTCAAAAATAAAAAAGGCAAAAATAAAATGCAATGGATTACTTCTGGAGATTTCCTCTCATTGGAATCTTTTATCAAAAACTGAATTACGATTTAATAAGGGTGCTTTATCAGGTATGTACTGGAATGGATTTCTATTTAGGTCATTTCCAACTCTGAAATTAGATTATCCTAAAACATATTTAATAATCTTTAATTTCCCTTTCCTAAAAATAACAGCCTGAATTCACTGCATGCTACTAGTTAATTCATTTCAACAAACTTTCTGATAGATCTGTTTTTTTATCAATGTGTACACTTCCTTCAAAAGCACAGGTTGTCATCCACTATACCTTCTTGTACTATAGGACTCAGGATGTCTAGATGCAATGTAAAATATGATTGTATAATATTATACATGGGACCAGATATATTGTTTGCCAAACATATATCTCTCTCCTTTATTCTTTGATTGGCATTATAATAGAATTATTGAATAAATGTATTTCTATTGTTCCATCTTTCAAGGAATTTTATAAGATTTTGACATATGTAAGTACACACTTTGTTAGAAAAATATACTTAAGATGATATTTGGTTCTACCAAAACGTGTTTTTGGTCAGCAAATAAAAAATACAAGGAATCTTGTATTCAATCCTGTATCTTCAGTCAATTTGTTGCTATAAAGATGTTGCCTACTCTAAAAAATTATATGTAAAATTCTTATCAATGTTTATGCACCTTCATCAAGGACATGCATAATCATTCTCATAAAAATATTGTAACAGTAAGAAAGCCAACCTATGAGTCAGTAGTTATTGATATTTGTTCCATTATCTTTTTATAGTAGTAATAATATCTATGGTTGGAATATGTGACAATAATCATCATACAATCTAGTTCTACAAAATCATAGGATTTAGATTTGGAAAAGATTTTAAAGGTCATCTAGTTCCCCCTCTGCTCATTTTGCAGATAAGTAAAATGAGAGCTACAGGGGAGAAATTAACTTTATCAATATCATATAGTCATTTAGTAACACAAACAGAATTTGAAGCAAGCCATTTGATGCTAATTGAGTGTCTTTTTCATTATGTCACGCTGTTCCTTTACTTGTATATTGTTATATTGCAGAGGCAATGTGATATAATGAGAAAAAAATGAAGAATGTTCTTAAATAAAAAGCCTTGATTTTAATGTTGATTCTGACATTTGTTTTATGACCATGAGCTAGTTAATCTATCTCTTTAAGATTCAGTTTTCTTATCTGTAAGATTATAAAAATACTTTCCTCATATCACCACTATGATATTAGGAAAGCATCTTATATGTGCTATGGAAACAATTAGTATTGCTTGTCATTGTTTCAGATGTTTTAATTTGATCTGTCCAATGAAATTTCAAGTCTCTGAGAGGAGCCATATCCTTTCCTTCTACAATCCATCCCACCCATTTTACCTAGTTCAGGGCCAAGTCCAGGATTTGAGTTTCTGGTTTTGTTTTTTTTTGTTTTTTTTCTCAGAGAGTTCTAGAAGAGTAATAAGCACTTTATTACTTTATCTTTATAATCAAATTATTTCTGATCTGAAAACAATCACAGAGATGGTACCAGAACCAAACTTCTGCTGAAAAATTTGAGTACAATAGTCTCTTTGAAAATGTTCAAACCTCCCCCAATGGAATCCTTCCTATTTCATTACCTAACAGCACGTGTTTATGAAGCTAGAGCTCTATAAGTATAGAATTCTTGTCCAAGACTCTGTCTAATCCAATTCCCTGGTTTTATAAATAAGAAAACTAGGGCTAGAAAGGTGAAATTATTTTCTCAAAATCAGACTGTTACTTAATAGCAGGTGAAATTAAAATCCATAATTCTGGCTTCTGGTTGAATAAGGTTGACTCAGTATTAATGATCTGATAAAAACAAAGACTGGTAAAATATAATATATGCACATATTTTTCAAAATTGTGCATGTGTATATATGCATATATATGCATACATCATATATATGATATGTATATGCATTTATATATACATTTGTATATAATAAATCCACTTTGTATCTGCTGCTCTGCCTGATTTCAATTCCACGGAACAAGATGCTCCATGCTGGGTACCCCCTAGTCTTACCCTGCTTTCCTGTTTCCTGATATATCTTGTTTCCCTCCATTAAATTGTGAGCAACTTGAGGGCAGTAATTGACTTTCTTTTTATTAATTATATCCCACAGCCCTTAGCACAATGTCTACCCTATAGAAGACATCCAATAAATGTTTACTGGATTGGATTGGATTTGAAAGAAGCAGTGTGGTGTAAAATAGGTTGAATGCTGGATTCAAAGCCCAAGAAAGCTTTGGTTCAAGAGCTGCCTTTGACATATATTGCTTAAGTGACTCTGAGCAATTCATTTGAATTTTCTATATTCTATATACTCCTTTAAGACTCTAAATGTCATAGAAGAGATAGTACTTCACTGGTAAAGGGGATTTCCCCAAGCTCTCTGTACCAGAGGTATCAGATAGCCTTTAACACTCATGATGGGACCCCAATCAGATATAAATACAATTGGGAAATATTTAACAAAATAAATGAAAATACAATAAAACATAAATATTATATTTCAAAACTAAGTCAATAGGTGGGCCACAGGGATTCTTACTAAATGTATTAATGGCCCTGTTTTTATTTGAGCTGAACACCATTGCTCTATACCAATGAAATCTCAGATGAAGTTCTGATCACTATTTACATATGCATGTCTGTACACATGAATATTTATAAAATTAAAGGAGTGGGTTAGATATTTTGAAATACTTTCCAACTCTGTATCTATGATTTGTGGTCTTATGGAAATGTTTTATGTGAGCATTTATACACATCTATATGTGTAATGCAAAAATTGAGATAAAATAAGTTTCTTCTTAGGAAGTTTTTCTTTTCACATGCTCAGTTTCCACCTGTCTCAATTATGGAGAATTTCCATGACAACTAGATGGAAAATTCAAGCATAGTGTTTTTTAAAAAAGAGCAAGCATCTCTTGTTTTCAATTGCTTCTGGATGACTGTCAGCATGCCATCACTAACCAAATTTCAAATGTAGGAAGAGAAAAAGAGGAGTGGGGAAGATACTGCCCTTCAAGCTTATGAGTTCATGGAGATTCTCAAGTGGTATTAGCAATAAACATTGGAGGTTAGTTGAAATATAAACATCACTGCTTCGTTGAGAATTTCATCAGCTCTTATTTATAATTCTTAAATGTCATTTTTATTTTTTTAATATGTTAGAAAACCAAACTTTCTAAAGATAATGGAAATATACTCATTTTGTAAAAATCTACTTCATTATCTTTGTTGTCTCTCTCTAGCTCCTGTTCCCTTATCTTTACCACGCGTTGGGTAAAGCAGATGCCAGGTCTACAATGTTTTTAAGCTTTGGGTAACTGAATGAAGTCATGGGAACTAGAGTCATAAAGAGTCAAAAGTTTGAATTTGGAAGAGATATAAGCAGAGATGTTGTAAGGTTCAATCAATGTAATGGACACAAATCATTTTATAAAGCTTAAAGTACTATATAAATGGTTCTTTTTGTTGTTGTTATTGTTATTATTATTATAGATCTCTAGTCACCAGGCCTCTAGTTGGGCAATGACTTTATTCCCTGAGGCTTTTACTATATCCCTGGTAAACTCTATTTTTACAGAATACAAGGGTGTGATGATAAATGCTTAACAACCAGGTTTTCTTCAGAGGGAAATGTAAACACATGCTTTTTTTTTATTAAAGCCTTTATTTTCAAAACATATGCATAGATAATTTTCATCATCCACCTTTGCAAAACTTTGTGTTCCAAGGTTTCTTTTTTTCCTTTTTTTCCCCATCTCTTCCCCTAAATGGCAAGTAATCCAATATATGTTAAACATGTATAATACTTCTATACATATTTCCACAGTTATTATGCTGCAAAAGAAAAATCAGATTAAAAATAAGAAAGAAAACAAAAAGAAAGGAAACAACAACAAAAAAGGAGAAAATACTATGTTGTGATCCACACTCAGTCCCCACAGTCCTCTTTCTGGGTGCAGATGGCTCTTTCCATCACAAGACCATTGGAACTGGTCTGAATCACCTCACTGTTGAAAAGAACCACATCCATCAGAATTAATGGTTGTAAAATCTTGCTGCTGCTGAAAAACATGCTTTTAAGTTTAATCTATATTATTAACATTTTCTGAAATCTAAACAAAACAATAAATCAAGCCCTGAATTATAGAGATTTCAGATTTCTAATGTGTACATGATCACACTGAAAATTTGACCAAAGGCTTTCCCAACTCACTTTACTTCTGGTTCCAGCACACCTCAGGGTTTTAGTTTATTCTTATCTAAGCCAACTGCTGATTTTTCCATATACCAGCCAATAGCTACAAAAAGAGTTAAGATTGTCTGCTAAGCCTGTAGACTTTTATTTTCAGTTTTTAGAACTGAAATCTCAGCAAATATCCCCAAGTTCAACATTCCTAGTCACTCTCCATTTTACTACCCAATTCAATCCTTATGCCTCTGAAGGGTAAGTCAATAATATAAATCATCTTAGTTTAGAGATGAATGAGGAAATCATTCCTCTGTACTCACTGAACCTTCTCTAGAAAACTCAACTAACACTTAAAGTGATATTTTAGTGATACTTAATGTACCACTTACATAGGGACCTAGGGAAGGTCTATTCTTTTTTTAATTTTTAATTTTTAATTTCTTTTAAACTTAAATACAAAATGAGGAGGGAAAGAACATTTCCAAATACATGGAAGAACATGGGAGAAAACTCAATATAAAGCAATGAATTTCCACTTCATGAAAACTTATGTAATAAATCCTTCACATCTTTTTCAAAGCAATCCAGCTTTTTTGAGCTTCCTTTTAAGGTTTTTTTTTTTTGTTGTTCTCTGTGCTGCACTCTTAATTTTACTTTTTTCTCCCTCTTCCTGCCTTCTCCCCTAGAGAAAATTACAATTAAATGCAAATATATATGCATATAAATATGCATATATATATTCACTCACAGATATATCCACATACATACATGCTTATATATAGATAGGTATACATACATATTTCTATTTGTCAGTCTTTCTCTGGAGGTGGATAGTATCTTCTTTCATAAGTTCAAGTCTTTTCATGTTTTTATAAATCAAATAATTTATCATTTCTTATATCACAGCAGTATTCCATCACAATTAGATACTACAACTTGTTTAGCCATTACCCAATTGAAGAGCATCTAACATTTTATTCAATGTGATAGGCATAAGATGATATCTGACACATCCTTATCTCAAAGTTATTTTAATTTTAATTTCTCCAATCATAATGATTTAGAGCATTTTCTCATATGATTGTACATATGTAACTTGATATCACACAAAAACTATCTTTTCTTATTTTTTGACCATTCATAAATTGAAGTATGACTCATATTCTTATAAATTTGACAAACTTCTCCATATATTTGAGAAATGAGACCACTATATGAGAGGTTATCTATGAAAGTTTTTTTTTGAGTGCCCCCACACACAATTTTCTGCTTTCTTCCAATCTTGGCTACATTGATTTTATTTATATAAGAAGTTATCCTTTTTAACCTCCCCAATGCCATTGATCTTTTATTTCTTCACTTGTTATTCTCCTTACTATGAGTCTGATAGACAATATATTCATATTCTAATTTCTCTTATCTGGTTTTTAAAGTCCTTTTTAAGTTCTTCCAAGAACTCTGAGGACTTGTGATTATTTGACACTTCTCATAGAAAAAAGGAGTGGAGTTTTTTTAATTCCTTTACTTCCTATCTTCCTTTGAATATGAGTCCAGATCTTCTCTATTCCCCAATACCTATGTATGGTTGAGTTGTCTCTCCTTTCCTTAGTTATTTTTGTTTTTATTTTGTTTCAATAGGGTGAATGGATTCCAACAAAGCACCATGTCCCTGATAGTAACACAATAGCTAAGTGGGCCTCTAGATGAAACAAACTTGTCAAGTTATCTTATTCAGACAAAGCTATCCTGTATTGATCTCTCCACAGATACTGTAAACAATCTGGAGATTATTCTATAGATATCAACTCCCTAAGGTATCTTATATGAAAAAGATGATCACATTCACCAATTGTTCACTGACAAACACAATTAGCATAGTTAGCACATCTTTTGGAAGGTCCTTTCCCATAAAAGCCCCATCTTTCCCCTTAATTGTATGTTCATTAGGAACTTTGCCTCCTTACTAATCCCATAATAAAGTTTTGCCCCTGAACCTGGAAATGATTTGAGTCTATGAATTCATTCCAAATGAACTTTGTAACTTATTGGACCCCATAAGTTTTATTTTATTTCAAGCAGCTCATTATTATAACCTCGTTCTAGTCCTAAAGTGTGAGGAATGATACTTTAGACCCCAGGTCTTTCTTACTGTTATTTTCTTAACTCTATCCTGAAGCCCAATCTTAGGCACTCCTCTTAATCCAGAAGGCCTCCAGCCATACAGTCCCACAGATGTTCTTCCCATCAGTTGGCAAATGGCTGAATAAGTTATGGTATATTAATGTTATGGAATATTATTGTTCTACAAGAAATAATGAGCAGGCAGATTTCAGAAAAGCCTGGAAAGACTTACATGAATTGATGCTAAGTGAAGTGAGTAGAACCAGAAGAACACTATACACAGCAACAACAAGATTATGTAATGACCAGCTGTGACAGACATGGCTCTTTTCAACAATGAGGTGATTCAGGCCATTGCCAATGGACTTGTGATTAGCCATCTGCATCCAGCAAAAGGACTGTGAGGATTGAGTGTGGATCACAGCATAATATTTTCACCTTTATTGTTGTTTGCTTGCATTTTGTTTTCTTTCTTATTTTTTTTTCTTTTTTAGATCTGCAATTGTGAAAATATGTATAGAAGAATTGCACATTTTTAACATATATTGATTTACTTGCCATATAGGGGAGGGATTGAGGAAAGGGAAGGGAAAAATTTGGAACACAAGGTTTTGCAAGGGTGAATGTTGAAAATTACTTATGCATATGTTTTGAAAATTAATTTTAAAAAGAGGACAACTACTTTACCACAACTTTTCTTTATTTTTGCTGCTCCCTGTTCACTTTGAGGTGATTTTGTTTCTTTTTGTTTTATTTTTTGTGACAAACATTTGGAGAATCTGCAGCTTTTTGATCTATTTCATCACATTAAGATCTATTCTTAACAAAGAAGAACCAGGAAGATAAGAGGAAACTACTTCTACCAAAATTGAATCTTTCTGGAGCTTAACTAAAAACTTCATTAACTATAAACTTCATTTCTAGGGAGAGCAGAAGGGGAAAGCTCTTATTTCAAATTAACCCTACATGCTGGCCTCTTGTCTCACCAACATTCCAAGTCAGGATGAGACATATGTGTATGCTCTAGAGTGTGGACAAGTTTTAAAAATTGAGCTTTCATGTGTTATTTATTCCACCAAATGTCCTAATGCTTCATTATGATGCAGACACTTGTCAAAAATAGCTATGTAGAGAAAAAAGAGGAAGAAATTTTCTGTCTTTAAAAATACCTGCATTTCTATGGAAAAAAGTTATTTTTGAGTACTGTTGGCAAAATTGTGAACTGGTCTAGCCAATCTGCAATTTGAAACTATCCCCCAAAATCTTTTAAACTGTGTATACCCTTTGACAAACAAAAGCACTACTTAGCCTATACCCAAAGACATCAAAAAAGTAAAAAAGAACACATATATACATAGATATTTAAAGTAATTATTTTTGTGATGACAAAAAATTGGAAATTGAATGTAAGTGCCCATCATTTGGGAAATGGTTGATCAAGTTATGGCTATGTGTGTTTTAGAATACTATTTTGCTGTTAAAAAAAAATAACAAAGAAGATGGTGAATATTGAGAAGATGTATTAATTAATGCAAACTGAATAATTTACACAATAATAACAATGTTATAAAGCCAAACTACTTTAAAAGACTTGGAAACTCTGGTTAGAACAATAACTCCCTTTAATTCTATAGTTCTAAAGATGAAACATGTTATCTGCCTTGTAATAGCTGATGGATTCTGAGAATAGATTGAGCTTGTGATCTTCTGACATGCTAATGCAAGAATTTATTTTGCTTGACTATATCTGTATAACAGAAACTTTGTTTTTCTTGCTTTTTTAAGATGGGTGGTGAATGTGAAAGAGAAAATTTTAATAAAATAAAACTGAATTGTTTTTAATTCTGCATTAACAGTGCCATATTAACCAGAGTTCTTGTGTACTTTTTATGAGTATCATCAACTTTCGTCCATAAAAAAACAAGTTTTGAAAATGACTTCCTCTCTACAGCTGCAAAAGTCCTTTTGATAAGTTGGCCAGTATTTTGAGGAAAAGACTACAATGGTTTCTTCTTGTCTGATAGATCAAACTCAGATTTCCCAAGCATTTACATTAGCTGACCATTTCATATCTACAACCTTGTCTTTTAATACCTTGTAACATAAATGTAAAGTAAAACACTCTTTCAACTCTACCCAACATACATACACAGACCAAGCTCATGATGTCTCTATATCAATAAAAGAGGCAATATTGCAGTAGATAGAGGGTTGGAACTGAAATTAGAAAGACCCTACTTCAAATCCAATCATTGATTTTCACTAATGAATTGACAAAGAACAGGTTTCTTAACCTCTGTAATCCTCAATTTCTTTGTTTATAAAATTGGAATAATAGTAATGCTACTATCTACCTCATATAGTTCTGAAGATCACATAATATAAATATATAGTGTTTTGTTAACTGTAAAAGTGATGTATAAGAATCAGTTATTATTATTAAATTTATTCTTATGATTCTTCCCAGTTTCCTCCCTCAACTCCCTCCCATTTTTTTTTGTTTTACTTTCTAACAATCCAAATTCTATAGCCACATAGTAAATTATGTTTCTTCTGCAAATTCTTTAGACAAAACTGACCTTTCCCTTTCATAACATGTGCATTGAAAATATCTTTTGTGTTAACAAAATCAGTGAAACAAGAGAAGGAAGTAGTAAACTAGAGGGAATATTTGCAACAAATGATAACAGTAGGATAAATAAGTGTATGTGTGTGTGTGTGTGTGTGTGTGTGAGAGAGAGAGAGAGAGAGAGAGAGAGAGAAGAGAGAGAGAGAGAGAGAGAAAAGAAAGAGAGAGAGAGAGAGAGAGAAATGCCATTCCCCAGATAGATATGGAGTTAAGAATGGATAGTTTCCAAGTAAATGCAAAGTTTTTCCTAATAAGTGTGTGAGAAAATTATTAATAACAACAAAGAAAAAATACTACTCACCCATTTAATTGACAAAAACAATAAAATTAACATATTAAATGTTGGAGAGTCTTCAGCAATACAAGCCACATTATAGGCAATATTAATGGATAGATGATAGAGCTGAAAACAGTCCCATCCTTTCTAGAAAACAATTTGAAATTACACTATAGACAGAAGGCAAAGTCTCATTTATAGCAACACATTGTGCTAGCAAAGAATCAGAAATGAGTGAATACCCACTGATTCCCCATTGAAGAAATTCATAAACAAACTGAGGGTCTGAATGAAATGAAATATCTTACACAATATGAAAAATTGAATAGGAAGAATTCAAAGAAACTTGGGGAAAAACTTAATGAGTTGAAGTCACTATTTCTTAGAGGTTTTTAAATAAAATTTGTTATATTCTTTTCTCATAATTCTTTCAATTTTATAACTGGCTTTATTTTCCAAAATTGTGTTGATCCTTAGATGTCATATCCATCTCCTGGGCAAGTCACTCAAGTATCTACAGAATAAAATCATTTTAGGCTATTTTGTTAGTATAAATTATTAGAAGAGGTAAAGAGACTAAAATGAAATTTATAATCAATCCAAGATTTGACCTTATTGTTCACATGAGAAAAATATATATGCATATAATACAATTTTGTAATTATAAAATAATTTATTATACTATATATACATAACTTTATATGTGTTTATATTTGCTTTTGCATATATGTACATATACATATGATAATATATATGCCTCCAAATGACAATAGTGACTGTTGCTCATGAGCAAGTTATGAATAAAAAATTATATGGAAGTAGGGATATAAAATATATCATCAATGAAATACACAACTGAAAAAGAAGAGATAGCCTAGTTATGTGGCAAAAGCAAATATTAACTAAGAACACAAATCTGGAATGCTTAATGGAATTCTTTGTGATATTAAGAAAATAGGGAAGATTTTAATACATCAAGTAAGACCTCCCATGGTTAAGTTGTGAGAGAGAACATTGATGAAGGTAACACAAGATGGGCAGGCATATATGCGTGTGTTCTCCATGCTTTGAGGCAATACTCCAAATAGTGAGCTCATAGATCCATTGTTGTTTTAGGTATGTATACCATAGTCTTTGGATACCAGACTTTTAGATTGACATAGCTATTACAAATGTTGATGTCAAAGACATAATCTTTCACAACATAACTGAAGATAAGATAAGGAAATATAAGCTAGATGATAGCATAGGCAACTAAATTTAAATTTTGTTAATGAATAATAAAATATCCAAAGAACATTAATTAGTTGGTGTAAAGTTGTAAAAGATCTCTAGTAGTATTGCAAGAAATTTTTTCTTAGCCCTATTTATTATTTTTATAAGTAATCCAAAGAAATAATTAATTAGGAGGAAGACAGTAGTCAAGATTATTGATTTGGTTGATCAAAAATGTTGTGTGTAAGGCACTATGCTGGGCACCAAAGATACAAAGACATAAATAAATTTTCAAGGAACTTACATTAAATCAGATTTGTGCAACATATGTTGATATGTTGTGTAAAATAATTTGAAGGGACTTTGAGGAGGAGAAACTTGAGAGATCTGGGAGCATTTAAAAGAGTATGGGCCACCTGAGCTGAGCGTTGGAGCACAGGATTATAAATGTTTGAAGTGAGAAGAAAATGCATAAAAAACCTGGGATACAATCCGTGAAAAGCAATGCAATACTTCAAGGTATTGAAATGATGTATTGAGCACAGGGTCTGGGGTCAGGAAGATCTGAGTTTAAAATCGACCTCAGACACTTCCTTGTTGGGTGCAAGCCACCTAATCTCTGTGTTTGCCTCAATGTCTTCAAGTGGAAAATGAGGATAAAACCAGCATCTACCTTTCAAGGTCATTAGGAATTTCAAATGAAATGATAAGCACTTAACACAATGTCTATTAATTCATAAGTACTATATAGTTATTCTCTCCTCATTCCAAAAGCTTGTCAAAATATTTGAGGTGGACAGGACTTTCTACCATTGAAGTCAGAGAATGGAAGATGTGATCAGACTGGGGGGGCTGAGCCAAAGAACTGATCAGACTAGAGGAAAAATGGAAAGGAGCAGAGAACATGTCTCTGCAGAACAGCAAATGTATCATTGGTGAAACAACAGATGTCCAATTCACAGTCCCTTTGTGTCTTCTTCCCAAGAAAGTTCTATTTTCATTTTACTGTTCAGCCATGTTCTTCCCATTTTACTGGCCTCAACTAATAGGAAAGAGTTAGGGATGAAGTGTGAGAAAAAGTACAAGTCATGTCATACTCTGTTATTCCTTATGTTTACTGTCTACTCAAGTCTCTGAGCTATATAATATTAGTATTAGATTGCATGACAATATTTCCAAGGCTATAAAAATGAATTATTTAAGAGTGATAGAAAAGAAGCTAAGCTAAATGGCAAAAAAAAAATTTCTTTCCTAATTCAGATTGGGATAATAACAGATAGATTAGGTTAGATTAGGTTAAATTAAGTTAGATAAGAGAGGTTTGGGTTTTTTGGATTTGTTTGTTTTTTTTTTTTCAATTTTGGTCATTTCTATGATATACCCACACCTGACAAAATGACTTTGAACTTGAAAAGAAAATTGACAAGGAAATGAGATTATATATGAAGAGATATAAGAATTGAAGCAATTGTCCCTTCATATTACTTTAGCTGGAATTTATCCTTGCCCAGGATTAAAGGTAAAGCTTGAACCCATCTTTCTGGTTCAAATTTTTGCACTTTAGAAAGCATCATAGCTAAAAGGGACATTATAAAGTGAGTCCAACCTCCAAGGTTAGTGGCATATGGATAAAGCCCTGGACTTGGAGTTAGGAAGACCTAAATTCAAATTCTGCTTTAATATTCCTTTCAAACATACTATGAAATTATTGTGTAAATTTCTTTTTTCCCTCTTTTTCTTCCCTCTTCACCACCCTAAATGTGGCTACCATTAGACATTAGTATGTATATATCTATACATATTTCTATTTATCTATATATCTTTGGATGTAGATATTGTTTTTATTTACATGTCCTTTATAATCACTTTGGATGTTTATAATAGACAAAATAACTTATTTGCTCAGTCATTCTTAAAACAAGATTGCTGTTATTGTACACAGCATTCTTTTGGTTCTGCTTATTTCATTCATTATTTCTTGCAAGTCTTTCCATATTTTTTCTAAAATCATCAAGTTATCATTTTTATAGAACAATAATATTCCACCATAATCATATATCCCAATTTATTCAGCCATTTCCTAATCGATGAGCATCTCTGCAATTTCCAATTCTTTACCACAACAAAGAAAGCTGCTATAAACACTTTAGGAAATGTAGATTATTTTCCTTTTTTCCCTAATCATCTTTGGAAATAGATTAAGTAGTGGTATTGCTAAGTCAGAGAGTATAGGTAGTTTAATAACTCTTTGAGTATAATTCCAAATGGCTCTTCAAAATGGTTAGATCAGTTCAAAATTTTGGCAATAATGAATGTGTGCCAGTTTCTCCACATCCTCTCCAATGCTTTCTTTTCCTATCATTTTAGCCATTCTAAATTAATATCACATAAATTAATTTTAGATAGCATGTTTTATCATTGGTCATCTGAAACCATGGATAATTATTATATTGATCTTGTTTCTTCCACCTTTCAAAGTGATTTTTTTATAGTCTTGTTGTTATTGTGTAAATTGCCTGGTTCTGCACATTTCATTCTTCATCAGTTTATCTTCTCAAGTTCTGTAATTCTTGGGCTTCTTGGATAAATTTAAAGGGAATTACAAAGAAAATAGAGACTGGACTCTCTATTAGTGCAAAATGGTATGTCAGAGTTGTTTTAACTTTCATTTCTCTAAACAATAATGATTCAGGTCATTTTATTTGTACAAAACTTTTTTTTTAGATTAATGTAATTGAAATTATTCATTTTGCACCTAGCTTTTCTCTCTAAGGCTTGTTTATTCATAAAGTGTTCACCTATCCATAAATAAATCTGATAAGTAATATGTTTCATGTTCTTTTAATTTTCTTGTAAAATCTCTTTTTCTATCTAGGTCATGTGTCCATTTTAATCTTATCCTAGAGTAAATAGTGTGAGATATTGCTCCATGCCCTGCTTTTCCCATACTGCTTTCCAGTTTTCCCATCAAATTTTACCCAATAATGAATTCTTATCCCAAAATCTTAATTCTTTACATTTGTCAAATCCAAAATTATATTTATTTGTTGTAAAATATATGTGTACCTCATAGACATTGTAAAATGAGGAATATTCTTCTGAGACATGTAGAAATTCAGTAGCTCAGAGAAGTCCAGTCTCTATTTTCTTTATAGTTCCCTTTAAATTCATCCAAGAAGCCCAAGAATTACAGAACTTGAGAAGATAAACTGATGAAGAATGAAATGAGCAGAACCAGACAATTTACACAATAACAACAAGACTATAAAAAGAAATCACTTTGAAAGGTGGAAGAAACAAGATCAATACAATGATTATCCGTGGTTTCAGATGACCAATGATAAAACATGCTATCTAAAATTAATTTATGTGATTTTTTAATGGAGAGGCAGGTCATGTGACATAAACTTTCATATGAGGTCACTCATTTATTAGTTTTACTTAATTTAATTTAACTAGGGAAGCTAAGAGGTATAGAAGATAGAGAGGTGAATCTGGAGGTAAGAAGACTTGAGTTAAAATCTAGTCTCAGACTTCTTAGTTAAATGATTTTGAGTTAATCATTTAACTTCTCATTTAACCTCTCTCTCAGTTTCTCTAACTAGAAAATGAAGATAATAATAGCATGTACCAACAAAGTTTTTGTGGAAAATACAGTGAAATATTTATTTAAAAGTGCTTAGTACAGTGGCTAGTACATAGTAGGCATTATATAAATGCTAATTATTAATTGTTTTATTTTACTATAAGACATCTTTCACAAAATAGGAATAATTTATAAATGTTTATAATGTGTCAATACTTCTCCACATAGAAGGGTCTTATTAAAGGTTTATTGAATGAATAAAAGTGGATTGAAAAAATACAAAGTAAGCAGGATTTTGAGAATAATTTATACAATAACAACAACATTGTAAAAACAAGCAATTTTGAAAACCTATCATAATTAGACTCATCTATGAAAATGAAGAAATCAGGGGAAAAATTGAGAGTGGTAGGAATAGATAACAAGTGGGTAACAAAAAAAGGTAGAAAGAGAGAACATAGAGCAAGGTGCAGTATTAAGTCCCTTTGCCCTTCTCCTTCCCTCCTCCTCCAAAAAAACCCCAACCTGCTGGTAGGACTAAGAAAATTCAAAAGACTTTGCAAATACCATGATGAGGCATTGACTTTCCGTGCCAGTTATCATAAGATTGTTTCCTTGTATATTCTTATTCAACAAAATCAGGAGTTTCTTTAAATCAGAGGGCTTCTAGAAAGACAAATAAAAGTTAAAGTAATTTTCTCAAGTCATACCATTATTAAACTGTAAAAAATAGGTGTCAAATGGAGACAGGTAAAGACAAGAACAATAGAGAAATATTGTTTTTCAATAAGGCTGAAAGGAGGAAAGGGATGAAGAATTGAGTGAAATTGATGGAAGCAAACAACTGTCTTAATTTGGCTTTCTAGAAAATAGGAAAGCTTTTGTAACAACAATACAATGCCATTTACCTATTCCTCCTTCCACATCCTCTCACACATTTCTAGTTCCTTGTTAATGTCCATGAAGATAAAGGAAACTTCCATCTTTGTTTTGAGCCATGCATACACTTTATCCCAATTATACACAGTGACTTTTTTCACCTTATCCCTCCCATAGAAAATCTTACAATTCTACCATCACTGCCTCATTATCTCCATCAGATACAAAATACTCTGATTTCTCTTCTCAGAACTTCTGTAAGATGTCTATATACAGAGAGATTAATCACAGATTCTCTTCATAATGTATGTATATTTTATACACACTTATACGTACCACATATGTCTCAACTCATTCTCTAAGAACAAAGCCCATTTGTAATGAAATTAGCTTTTTTAAAAAATCTTTAATTGTCATAAATTATATGAAACAGGACTGATAGTGGATTACTTAGGCTACCAGAAGAAATATTGTTTGCTGCTTTTTTTATGAGTAACATATGAAATTGCTGAGAGCCTTCTAGAGGAGTTTATAGATAATCTGAGCATTTTGATGCAAATAATTTAAACTTAGCCTGAAAATCCAGGGAAGAGGAAGAGGAAGAAGAAAAAGAGAAGAGAGAAGATACGATATTTTCTTCGATCCTCTAATAGATGGAAGAAAAAATAAATTTGTGCCTCTCAAACCACACCAAGGTATATTTGCTATCCTGTAAATTCATGGTCCCTAAAGCTAAATACTATAGCATGTGTATGTTCTACAGCTTTATAAAAATGTTAAATTCAAAAATTCTAGTAATCTAAGGACAAATTTTAACTCAGGAAGACTCATCTTCCTGATTCCAGACCAGATACTCTACCCACTGCTTGGTCACTACTATAAATCAAGAACAAGAAGACCTTCACCTAGAGGCAGCATTTGTAAAAGATGACCCACATCAAATTGAAGCCTTAAGAGGCTGTCAGTCTATCCATACATCATTTTCCCAGCTCTAGCATTCATATAATCTGACTTTCCACTAAGAATAGACTTGGAGAGGAATTTGGGAATGAGCTGTTTGTTATCTGCTGTGTGAGAACAGGAGTTCAGAGAGTTGCCATTGTCCTAAAAAACTACTGCTAATTCGTTGTATTTGAGAACGTGGATAGCCTAAGGGAGTGCTCTTATGATGTCAGTGCACATAATTGAAAGGCGAAGAAGCATACAATCTACAAAATATAGAAGACTGGGACTTACTTCTTATTTTCCCCTGGTTTGACTCTTTTTGTTGTTGTTGTTCAGTTCATTGGACTCACAGGCTTCCAAAGATATTTTTTCCCCATTTGTTTGAGGAGTCACATTTAGCAACTTATTAAGTACTTATAAAATAGTAGGTGAGGATGCAAGATTGTATCTCAATAGATGCCTAAAAATAAGCTACCAACAGCAGAGAAATTGATTGTATTTGGAGGAAAATAAGTATCAAAGGAGAAAAAAATGAAGATTTTTTGAATCTTCCAGTCTCTTCTACTTTGCCTATATTGTCAGTATTGTTCCTGTAGTCTGGCATGTATTCTATTCTCTTTTTTTCATCTGTAAAATAGACAAAATAAGACTTATTAGTACTATCTCCTATCTCCTGAGATTGTTATGAAGCTAAAATGAAATAATGTATTTCAATATAAGCAGAATTCAAGGTAGGTATAATTCTCCTCTGAACTTAAAAATGACAGCTCATTTCAATATTTATAAGTCCACTTACAGAGACAGCACCAGCCCTGGAGTTGACAGGACCTGAGTTCAAATTCGGGCTCAGACATTTAACACTTACTAGCTGAGTGGCCCTGGGTAAGTCACTTAACCCCAGTTGCCTCACAAAAATTAATTAATTAATTAAAGTCCACTTTATTCCTAAGATAATTGTGAAATATCACTGCCAGTAAGTCCTCTACTGGCTTTTCAAAAAAGTTTCTCATGATCATTATTCTCTTGAAATAAGAGTGCATATGCCTTTAAAGATAACATTCTTATGTACTCAAAAGAATTTGCTTGGGAGTCATAAGTGAATACTGGGGTATATGTGGAACAGTAAGCCATATCCTTAAAAAGTACTTTACATTTCTCATTCCAGTGTTGAAAGAGTCAGACCAACACTAGTTACCTTTTCTTTTCCTCCTGCTTTTTGTTCATCTCAATCATATAACTGTTAATGAGTTCAATTGAGTAGTTTGGCTATTATAATTCTTCATAGATGTTCTCTGAGCCACCCTAGTCTAGGAAAGTCTTTAGCTCACAAAGATCCTTTGGCTATTGTCAGTTGATGAATATTTCTATCTCCCTTGAATCAATGCTTTAATCCTTATCATATGAACCACATAATTGACAGTTTTACAAAACTGCTACTTACTCATTGACAGCTTTAAACCAGACTCTTCAAATGAATTTAACACTTTCATTATTCTTTTTTCATGATCCTCCATAGTTTTCTTATATTTGATGAAGTCATTTTGGTATGGGGGTCGTTCTAACTACTTTCTTCTTCAACTACTTTCTCAGTAAGTCTGTAAAATATGAGAAATATCCCTGAGATTCCATGGTGAATAAAATAAAATTATTGGAATCCTGATGGGCAGATGAAGATAGTCTTCTTTTCTTGTCTTCCTCCTCCATAGGTATCTACTTTGCATGTATTTTTAGTATTTAGAGTTGAAGACATTGACTGCCCAGCACAAAAATGCAAAATATCTTGAATTCATGAGATTTTGTACAGGTCCACATCAGTTCACTTTTTCAAAATCTCATAGTCTATACCCATTTAGTTTCTTGCAATATTCAATGCTATCAACCCTATATAGGTTGGTTTAAAGAAAATAAAGAGATGAAATCAAACAGAAGGAACTGAGAGAACAAAGCAGTAACCAGAAGATCATCAGAGATAAATACCAAAAGGCATAAAAATATATAAACAAAGAATTTCCACAGCTAAGAAGTAGAGATAAATTAACTCCATCTTTAATACGTGCTCCATCCACATGTGTCCTTATATATGTGCTCCAATGCTTATTTATGCCCAAGGACATACAGTATCCTGGCATGTATCCTTCTACCCATATACTTTAGACAAAAGTTTTCTCTTTGTGTATTCCCTTCATTCAAATCCCTTGATCATTTACTTTATATTTTTTATTTTTTAATTTATTTATTTTTAATATGCATTGCTTTATGAATGATGTTGAGAAAGAAAAATCAAAGCAAATGGGAAAAACCATGAGAGAGATTTTTTTTAAAAAAAGGAAAAAGAAGTAAACATAGCATGTAGTGATTTACATTCAATTTCCATAGTTCTTTTTCTAGATGCAGATGGCATTTTCTGTCCAAAGTCTCTTGGGAAATGTTTGAATCACTGAACCACTGAGAAGAACCAGGTCTTTTTTTTTAAGCTTTTTATTTTCAAAGTATATGCATGGATAATTTTTCAACATTGATCCTTGTATATGTTTCAGATTTTCCCCTCCTCCCTCTCCCCTAGATAGCAAGCAATCCAATATATATTATGCTAAAATACATGTTAAATCCAATATGTGTAAATATATTTATACAATTCTCTTGCTGCACAAGAAAAATCAAATCAAAAAGGAAAGAAAATGAGTAAGAAAACAAAATGCAAGCGAACAACAATAAAGAGTGAGAATGTTATGTTGTAAACCAAATTCAGTCTCCAGATCCTTTCTCTGGGTGTAGATGACTTTCTTCATGGCAAGATCATTGGAACTGGCATCAATCATCTCATTGTTGGAAAGAATTGTGTTCATCAGAATTGATTGTTCTATAATATTGATGTTGCCATGTGCAGTGATCTCCTGGTTATACTCATTTCACTTAGCATCAGTTCATGTAAGTGTCCCAGGCCTCTCTAAAATCATCTAAAATCATCTTCTTATGGAACAATAATATTTCATAACATTCATGTACCATAATTTATTCAGTCATTTTCCAACTGATGGGCATCCACTCAGTTTCCAGTTTCTGGCCACTACAAAAAAAGCTGCCACAAATATTTTTGTACATGTGTGTCCTTTTCCTTCCTTTAAAATCTCTTTGGGCCAATAGGCCCATAGGACAATAGAAACACTGCTGCATTAAAGGATATATAAAGTTTGATAACTTTTTGAGCATAATTCCAAATTGCTCTCCAGAATGACTAGATATGAAGAACCAAGTCTTTCATACTTGATCATCACATATTCTTCCTGTTATTGTATACTCTTGTTTCTACTTGTTGCTTTCATCATCACTTTATGTAAATCTTTCCAGGCCTTTCCTAAATCAGCTTATTCATCATTTTTTATAGAACAATAATATTCCATTATCTTTATATACCACAACTTGTTCAGCCACTTCCCAATTAATGGGCTTCTACTCATTTTCCAATTCTGTGACACTACAAAAAGAACTGCTACAAACATTTTTAGACACACGGGTCCTTTTCCCCTCCTTTATGATTTCTTTGTGATACAGACCCAGTAATGGCATTGCTGGATCAAAGTATATGCACAGCTTGATAGTCCTTTGGACATAGTTCCAAATTACTTTCCTAAATGGTTGGATCAGTTCAAACTCTATTAACAATGCATTAGTGTTCCACTTTTCCTATTTCTTCTTCAATGTTTATCATTGTTTTTTCCTGTAATTTTAGCCAATCTGAGAGGTGTAAGGTGGTACCTTAGAATTGTTTTAATTTGCATTTCTCAAACCAATAGTGATTTAGAGCATTTTTTCATATGACCATGGATGGCTTTAATTTCATCATCATCGTTCATATCCTTTGACCATTTATCCATTGGAGAATGACTTAGATTCTTATAAAATTGACACATTTATATATTTTAGAAATGAAACCTTTATTAGAAACACTGGCTGTAAAAGTTTTTCCCAGCTTTGTACTTCCTTTTTAATCTTTTTTCTTTTGGTTTTGTTTGTGCAAAAACCTTTTAATTTAATGTAAGTAAAGTTGTTCATTTTGTTTTTCATAATATTCTCTAGCTCTTCTTTGGTCATAAATTCCTCCTTTCTTCAAATATATTCTAAGTAAATTAACCCTTGCTCTCCTAATTTGTTTATGGTATAATTGTTTATGCCCAAATCATATACTCATTTTGACCTTATTTTGGAATGGGTTGTGAAATGTAGGTCTATGCTGAGTTTCTGACATATTATTTTCCAGTTTTTCCAGCAATTTTTGTCAAATAGTAAGTTCTTATTCCAGAAGCTAGAGTTTGGGGGTTTCTCAAATGTAAGATTAATATAGGCCTGTGTATCTACATCTATTACATTGACTCACCACTCTATTTCTTAGTCATTACCAAATGATTTTGATGACTGTTGCTTTATAATATAGCTTTACGTTTGGTACTGCTAAGCCACCATCCTTTGTATTATTTTTGACATTCTTGAGTTTTTGTTCTTCCAGATTAATTTTATTATTATTTTTTTCTAGTTCTATAAAATAACTTTTAGCAGTTTGATTGATATGGCATTAAACAAGTAGACCAATTTAGGCAGAATTGTTATTTTTATTATACTACTTTGGCCTACCCATGAGAAATTGACATTTTTCCAAATTTGTGTGAATAGACACTCAATTGTGTAATTGTGTTTAAATAAGTTTGGGATTTCTG
This sequence comes from Antechinus flavipes, assembly GCF_016432865.1. NCBI lineage: Eukaryota > Metazoa > Chordata > Mammalia > Dasyuromorphia > Dasyuridae > Antechinus > Antechinus flavipes. The sequence continues at coordinate 335,914,525 of NC_067400.1, read as the reverse complement.
TTGGCAGGTAAGCCCTTCCAACTATTTTATTTTGTCTACAGTTATTTTACAAGGAATTTCTCTTTCTATTTCTTGCTGATGGATTTTGTCAGTAATATATAGAAATTCTAAAAATTTGTGTGGTTTTATTTTATATCCTGAAATTTTGCTAACATAGCGAATTGTTTCCAGTAGGTTTTAGATGATTTTCTAGGATTATCTAAGTTTATCGTCATATCATCTTGCAAAGAGTGATAGTTTTACTTCCTTTTGCCTATTTTAATTCCTTTAATTTCTTTTTCTTTTCTTATTGCTCAAGCCAATATTCCTAGTACAATGTTGAATAATAGTGATGATAATGGGCATCCTTGTTTGACCCTTGATCTGTTGGGAATCTCCATTACAAATAATGTTTACTGTAGGTCTTAAATAGATACTGATTATTATTTTAAGGAAGGCTCCCTTTATCTCTATGCTCTCTAGTGTTTTTTTATACGAATGGGTGCTATATATTTTGTCAGAATCTTTTTCCGCATTTATTGAGATCATCAAATGATTTCTGTTGGTTTTGATATTGATATGGTCGATTATGGTAATACTTTTCCTGATATTGAACTAGCCCTGCATTCCTGGTATAAATCTCACTTGGTCATAGTGTATTATTCTGTAGATAAGTTTCTGTAATCTATTTGCTATTATTTTATTTAAATTTTTTGCATCAATATTCATTAGGGAGATTGTTCTTTAATTTTGTTTCTCTGTTTTGGCTCTTCCTGTTTTAGATATCAGCACCATATTTGAGTCATAGAAGGAATTTGGCATTACTCCTTCTTTATCGATTTTTCCAAATAGACTACATTGTACTGGAATTAATTGTTCTTTAAATATTTGGTAGAATTCACTTGTGAATCTAACTGGCCCTGGAGATTTTTTCTTAGGGAGCTCATTAATGACTTTATCAATTTCTTTTTTTAATGGGACAATTTAAGTAATTTATTTCCTCTTCTGTTAACCTGGGTAATTAATATTTTTAAAATATTCAGCCATTTCAGTTAATTGTCAGACTTGCTGCCATACAGTTGGGCAAAATAGCTCCTAATTATAGCTAAAATTTCTTTTTCATTGGTGATGAGTTCACCCTTTTTATTTTTGATGCTGATGATTTTTTTTCCTTTTTCTAATCAAATTAACCAAAGGTTTATCTATTTTGTTGGTTTTTTCATAAAACTAACTCTTAGTTTTATTTATTAGTTTAATAGTTTTCTTAATTTCAATTTTATTAATCTCTCCTTTGAGTTTCAGAATTCTAATTTGGTATTTAAAATTTGTTATTTTTGTGGATTTTTTTTTATTTGCATGACCAATTCATTGATCTCCTCTTTCTCTGTGGAGATAGTCACAGATATAAAATTTCCCCTAAGAACTGCTTTGATTGCATACCATAGATTATGGTATGTTGTCTCATTATTGTCATTCTCTTGGATGAAATTATAAATTGTTTCTGTGATTTGTTGTTTGGCCAGTTCATTTTTTAAAATTAGATTATTTAATTTCCAATTGACTTTTAGTTTATCCTTCTTGGTCCTTTATTGAATACAATTTTTACTTCATTGTGGTCTGAAAAGGAAGCATTTACTATATCTGTCTTTTTGCATTTGATTGTGAGGTTTTTATGCCCTAAATATATGATCAATTTTTGTGTAGGTGCCATGTACTGCCAAGAAAAAAGTATATCTTTTCTGTCCCTATTCAATTTTCTCCAGAGGTCTATCATATCTAGATGTGCTAGGATTCTATTAATCTCCCTAGTTTCTTTCTTGGTTATTTTGTGGTTAGATTTACATGCTATTGAAATAGGAAGGTTGAGGTCCTTCACTAATATAGTCTTGCTGTCTATTTCTTCCTGTAACTGGCTTAAAATCTTCTCTAGGAATTTAGCTGCTCTATTCTTTGGTGCTTACATATTTAGTGTCCTTATTACTTCATTGTTTATGGTACTTTTTATCAAGAGGTATTTTCCTTCCATATTTCTAATAAGATCCATTTTTACTTTGGCTTTATCTAAGATCAGAATTGCTATTCCTGCCTTTTTATTTCAGCTGGAGCATAGTAAATTCTGTTCCAGCCTTTTATTTTTACTCTGTATGTGTCTTTCTGTGTCAAATGTGTTTCTTGTAAACAACATATTGTAGGTTTCTGTTTTTTATTCCACTCTACAATTTGCTTCCATTTTATGGGAAAGTTCATCTCATCCACATTCACAATTGTGATTACCTTCCCTCCATCCTATATTCTCCCTGTATATACTTTTGTTTACTCTTTCCACCCTCTTCTTAGTAGTTTTTTTTTAACTCATCCTACCCATTACCTTATCTTCTATCACCTTTCCCCCTTCTCTTACAATTTTTTTCCTAATGTTTCTGTCCTTCTTTCCATCCAGCCCTTCCCTTATCATTCCTCTTTTTCCTCCTACTTCTTCATAGGGTTGGATAAATTTCTATATCCAACTGAATAATTAAGTTATTCCTTCTTACAGCCAAAACTGATGAAATTAAGTTTCAGACAATGTTTATCCTTCCCTTCTTTCCCTGAATAGGTCTTTTGTGCCTTTTCATGTGATCTAATTTTCCATTATATCTCCCCTTTCCTTTTTTTCCAATACAGACCTATTTTCACCCCTTAATGTCTTTTTCTTTGATGTTATCACATCAGAGTCCATTTACAACCATACCCTTTGATCTTGTGATACCTCCCTTCTGTCAGTGACACATACAGTTCTCAAGAGTTACAGGTATTGTTTTCTCATTTAAGGATGTAAACAGTTTAACGTATATATATAATTTCCCCTGTTTACCTTTCTATGTTTCTATTGAGTCCTGTGTTTGTAGATTTCTGTGCAGCTCTGAGCCTTGGATTTGAGCACAGGGGCCCCTTGTGTTTGCAGGCGGTAACTTTGCCTTCTCTCTTCAGGAGACAGTCTGGTTTTCCAAAGTTTGCCTTCTGAGCTTGGACTGGAGGCAGTCCCACTGATCTGCTTCTCTGCTGAGCCATGACTGAAGGGCTTAGTTGCTGATTTGTTGTGATTAAGCTTTCCTACCAGCTTTCCCAGAGTCTAACTTGGGCTGAGCAACCTTTTCACCACAGTGAGACTGAAGTCTTTCTTGAAGTTTTTTTCAGTCTATCTTGAGCTAGAAAGTGGTTCCATTCCATCAGACTATGCTCAGAGGCTTGGTTTCATGTGATTTTCCAGGGAAACTGGAGAGCTCAAGTAACTTCCTAACTTTACTCTGCCATCTTAGCCCCACCCCCAGAAATAGTCATATACTTTATATGAATGAGTGTTTTCCTAACTGGGAATATAGCAAACTAGAAATATATCTCTTGTGAGCATGAAGGAATTTTCTTATCACTTTATTTTGAGATTATATTTTATTTAATGTCATTTTATTTAAACTAATGTTTCTTTGTGTTGATTGACAAAAATAAACATATTGGTGGAGAGATTTGCTTGAGTACAGAACCACAGAATATTTTAAATGGGGGTATCTTTTTTAGGAACCTATATGTGAGGAAGAACCCAGATCCTAAACTCAGGGAAGTAACATTTAAAAATTTTAAATTAAAAAGTAAAAATACAAATTTAAAATGTTTTTGTTACCAGTCAATAAAATCTTACTGACTTTTTGCCATGTCTCTGAGTAAGGGCACTAGATGAGAGAATAAGAAATTGAATCAGTCACCCTTATCAGACTGGAACCAAAGAACCTATTTTCAGGATTTGATTTTCTTGGTCCCACCTTCTAAAATTCCAAGTCTAACTGGACATCCCCCTCTAAGTTATTCAATATTTCTTCTGTGGAAATCCCAGTCATGTCCCTGAGATTAAATTTTCCCTATAAAATCTACTTATGGTCCATCCCATAACCACTACCTTCTCCTGAATCAGCCTACCACAGCATCCTTATGGTATCTTTTTTTCCCTTCCCCCATGTCACACGGTATCTCCCCTAATTCCACTATGCTTCTTTAACCCCATTTCTCCTCTTTACAGCTAATTAACTCTTTCAGAGTGTTAAGTCTCTTTAGGCCTTTAGACCAAGGCTAACGATTTCTTAGGCATCTTTATTTTGGGTCTATAACTATATCAAATGATACCTTGGTCTTGCCTTTCCAAGGTCCAGAGAATTTCTTTAAAGGAAATTTAAATAAAATCTCTTGTAAAATCAATTCAACTCTGTCTTGTGGTTTTTGATTCCTGGCTACATATAAGGCACTGCAACAAATAGCTGAGAGAAAAAATTGGTTGAGTTTGCTCTATAGTAGAGCGTATCAAGTAAATCCCTATACTTTATATTGTGTCTATGGTGTGCTTTGCTCCTGGAGTCAGAAATAAAATGAATGAAATCCTGCTGCAAGGGACTTACATTCTGTTTGGGGAAAAGAAACACGTGCTAGGCACCATACTAAACACTTAACAATTATTATTTAATTTGATTCCCACAATAATTTTTCAAGATAGATGCCGTTTTCGTCTCCATTTTACAGTTGAGGAAACAATGGTAAACTACACTTAAGTTACATGCCCAGAGACACACAGCTAGTTAAGTGTCACTGGCAGTTTTTGAACTCAGATCTTGACTCTAGGTCTAGTACTCTGTTTACTGAGCCAGCCGGCTGCCTCTTCAACATAGCTGGGAAGCACAAGTTCACAGATAAACTACAGAGTAGGATGTGTGGTAATAAAAAAGAGAAGAATGGGAAGAACAGAGTCAGAAGTTCTGGGTTTAATCCCTATCTATACTACTTACTATGTGGCTTTGGGCCAATCACATAACATCTATGAGCCTCAATTTTCTCATATGTAAAATGAAGTTTTACAATTTACAGGTCTCTCAGATCCTTCTGGGACTATGTTCCTATGGAATAGAAAATTTTAAAAATTATAGGAATTAAAAGGACAGAGATTGCTTTTGGATGAAAGCTTGAGAAGGATATAGCACTTGATCTAGATCTTGAAGTGTGGATAGTTTCCTGATAGTCAACAAGCACATAGAAGGTACTTAATAATTGTCTATAGCTTGATTGACTGATTGACAGAGAATAGGTTGAGCACAGCCACTGGAGCAGAAGACAAGATAGGATGTATTCTGCAACTGCCTAGCAACCATTTGGGAAAGACAAGAGATCTATCTATTCAAGAAAATAGATCAAGCCTATTATGCAACTATGGGACTGATAAAAAATTAAAATGGCAGGGAATTAACAGAAACAGAAGAGATTAGGAAGTAATAAGAATACCCAAAAGAACTATACCAGAAAGATCTTAACTGCAACAGTCTGATGATTGGTCTAAAACCAAACATTCTGTAGGAAGAATTGCTAAAATAAAGCTAGTGGAGATGATAGAATTTCAGCTGAACTATTTCAAATCCTAAAAGATGAGTCTATTAAAGTACTTCACTAAATATGCCAACAAATTTGGAAAACACAACAGTGGCCACTGGATTGGAAAATATTAGTTCATGTCACAATTCTAAAGAATGGCAATGCCAAAGAACATTCAAATTATACAGCAATTGTGCTCATTTCACATGCCAGCAAAGTTATACAAGCTAGGTTTTATTATTATGTGACCTGAGAATTACCAGAAGAGCAGATTAGTTTTCATAGAGGCAGAGGAACTAGAGACCAAATTGGTCTCTGGGTTATGGAGAAAGCAAGGGAGTTCCAAAAAAAAAAATCTATTTCTGCTTCGTTGACTACACTAAAGCCTTTAACTGTATGAATCATGACAAAATGTGTCAAGTCCTCAAAGAGATAGGAGTACTGGATCATCTTATTTGTCTCCTAAGAAACCTATATATGGGCCAAAAAGCAATATTTAGAACTGAACATGGAATAATAATTTGTGGTCTAGATTATCTGCCTTCTGTGATTTGGCATTCTACATGGATCATCTTGCATGGCCTTGTAGTCTTGAAGACCCACCATCCATAGCTTCATGGTCTAGAAGGCCCACCATCCATGGCCTCACAATCTAGAAAGCTCACCTTTTGTGGCTTGTTTTCTAGATGGCCTGCCTTCCATGGCTCATGGTTTAAATCAGCTTTCAATGTTTTAGTGTTCTAGATGACCCGGTTTTCATGTCTTGATGTTCTAAATCACCCGTCTTCTGTGGCTTGTTGTTCTACATAGTTTACTTTCCATGGCCTGACATTCTAACATGGCCTGCCTTCCATGGCCTCATGGTCTAGATCAGCTTTCCACGTCTTGGTGTTCTAGATCACCTGTTTTCCACATCTTGGTGTTCTAGATGTCCTGGTATCTGTGTCCTGGTATACATGCCCCGCTTTCCATAGCCTCATTGTCTAGATCAGCTTTCTACATCTTGATGTTCTAGATCATCAGTTCCCCATGTCTTTGGTGTTCTAGAGCACCCATTTTCCATGTCTTGGGATCTAGATGGCCTACATTCATGGTGTGGAAAAATATTTTCTTTATCTTAGCTGCTTTCCTTAGCAGGAAAAATGAATCAGGTGAAGTTCATGGACCCTTTTTTAATACTTAAACATATGATTACAAAAATTGTTGTACTGAAATATCATTATCAACAAATTGAAGAAAAAAAAAGGTTTGTAGGCTTCTGATTAAGAATCCCTAATAAATGGTAAGCATCCTAAGGACAAGCTTGGGGCATAACAATACCTTTATGGGTCATAAAATTCTCTCTCCCCCACCTAGAACAAATCTGAGCCCAAAATACATATTTAATAAATGCTTATTAACTGATCTTTCAGTTATTTAACTTTTATATCAATAGGCTTTATTATCAATAATTATTATATTTAATTTTCATATTATTTTTCTTATTTTCTAATGAGATCCAGAGTTGAGTATTTTAAAAAGCAGTAACTGTGACTGTTTCCTGAAGGAACTACTGCTGATACAACACAGAGTAAGAATTCAATAAAAGCTTTAAAAAATTGAGGGGAGTGACCCCATTCTGAGTCTATTATTTCATTAATACAAAGAACTATCATTAATACAAAGAACTTCCTCTATCAATTCAGCTAAGCAAGTGCTCTACAATTTATATAGTTTTCTTTTTAAAAAACTGGACAGGGCCAATGTGGAAATTTGTTTTTAATTGGTTATATTCTAATTGACAGTTGGATTTGTTTTTCTTTAGTTTTCAATTGAAAGAAGAGATTGAGGTAGGAGAATGAGAAGACAAATTTTTACTGCTTAAAAAAATAAAATATAATTTTTAAATGTATTTAATCTTAGAACCTTGCCTTGGCACTAAGAAATATGACTTTCCCAGAGTTACACAATATGTTTCAAATAAGTAATATAAATTCAATTCTACATGATTCCAAGGTTAACTCTCTGTCCACACCACCATTCTTCCCTCAAATTGGATTGATGAGGTTAGTTCAGGTTGAGTTGAATTAAGGTGAATAATGAAATAGAATTAGCACCAAGTAAAGGACAAAATTAAAAGCTTTGCTAATGTCAAAATCGATCATATCAATCCCTTCTCTTTGATCCACCATATTTAATAGTGTGTCAGGAGACTTATTTGGAAAGACAGAACTTGTTACTTAGAAAATAATTCTAGTTTTCAGTACTCTGTGCTTTTCAATTGGTAAATAGGTATTGTAATTTTGAAATATTCAAACAGCTAGGGAATTCAAGCTACTATGGTATACATGAGGTTAACCAATCTCATCTTAGGTAATATTTTACTGTGTTTATAGTACTTCTAATTATTTACTAATTAGAAAGAACCACAAATATTTACCTAGGGATTAACCATATTAATGGTCTACAGGGCTATTTGTGAGATGCTTTTGATGGAGAAACTAAATATTCCCAACATCTCACCACAGAGCTTTTTGACATTGCTTTAAACATCAATCAATTATTTAAAGTCCCACATATATTGACTTTTTAAATTACAGAGCTTTTCAGAGCTGAGGGAGTTTAACGAAGAAAGAATGAGGTCGCAGTAAAGAACACTCCATTTATCTTGGAATTTGATCTATTTCCCTTCTGTTTTATTAAGATCTTGTTTTGTTTTATAGATCTTAGGAGCGGATGTCAATTTATTTTTCAAGACACGGTTTTTCCTGATTGTTTCTCTGGGCAGGAGCTACTCAATCTTAATTGGCATTTCTGGGTTTTGATCAAGTAGTGAGCTTCAGGAGTTGTTATGCAATGCTTTGTAGTATTGCTATGCCCCAAGCTTAAAAATAACACCCCTCAAAAATGCATTCAAATCAATCTCAAGAATGTAAAATTAGAACCTGAACAGAATATGTTCTTAGGAAAAACTAAAAAAAAAACCTTTAGGTTGTTTTTCCCCAAAGGGAAAAAAGTGAAAGCACCCATTCAAAAAAAGAGAAAATAATGCAATACTTGAAAATATTTAGGTAGGTGATATAAACAAGAAGAAACAAGAACCAAGGATGCATAATGGAAACATGAAGGAAAATAATTTTTCTTTCTGTAGCAGAAAGCAGAAAGAGAAAGATACAATTGATGAATGAATTGAAGGAATATCTTGTCATCTCTTTTCAAAAATTTCCCATGCTTCCATATTTCAGCTTGAATTTCCACAGTTTGCAAGACCTACCATGATACACTGAACCTGCAGGTGTGATTGTTAAACCATTGTCATTGATCTTTGAATAGTCAAGGAGAAAAAGAGAGGTAGTATAGGTTTGGATAAAGGCAAATATTTTCTCAAGTTTCCCAAAAAAGGAAAGAAAATGCAATCTGAAAAGCATAGGACAGGGAGGTAGACTTTTATTCCTGGCAATTCTAGAACATATCTTTTAAGGAATGATTCATAAATTTCTACAACAGGAAGCAGCCAACTGCAAAATAGTAGTATGGATTCATCAGTCACAGGTTAGGCCAAAATGACCTGATTTCCTTTTTGTTTTCTTATTAGACTTAGAAAACTAATAGATCATATGTTGCTATAGACATAGAATCTATAAGGCTAATCTTATGAGGAGAAAATGGAAAGATATTGGCTAAACAATAGCATAACTGGGTAAAACTAGAATTTCTTGAATTGTCAGAACCAAAGATTCATCAATAGCTCAGTATCAATTTGCAGTGATATTTCTAGTGGAATACTCCAAGTATGTATGCTTGATCCTGTCTTTAACATTTTTGTCAATGACTTGAATAAAGGCATTAGTGTCAGGTTCATCAAATTTGCAGATGACACACAGCTGGGAGAGATAATTAACCTTCTGGATGACAAAGCCAGAATTCTATAAGATTTTGAAAGTCTTACAGGGGTCCTCAAACTTTTTAAATAGGGGGCCAATTCACTGTCCCTCAGACTATTGGAGGGCTGGACTATAGTAAAAACAAAAACTTTGTTTTGTGGGCCTTTAAATAAAGAAACTTCATAGCCCTGGGTGAGGGGGATAATCATCCTCAGCTGCCGCATCTGGCTCACAGGCTGTAGTTTGGGGACCCCTGGAAGACATTGGACTGAATTAAATAAAATATGATAGAATTACACTTGTAATTACACATTATACTATTACACGATACAAAATTGAATAGGATTCCACTTGTTTATAAAATGCAACTTTTCTAAGACTGGTGGTATGGCTAAATATTCGTTCATCTGAGAAAGATCTGGAGTTAAAGTAGACTTTAGTCTCAATATAAATCAATTATGTAAAATTCTAGACCAAAAAAAAAAATCCAACATAATCTTAGGGTTGGATTGGGACATAAAGTACTTCTTGCCCTGTTCAGACCATATGTAAGGTATTGTATTTATTGGTGAGACTTAAGTCTTACCTTAAACTTTAGGTAAAACAACTAAATAGAAGAATGTCCAAAGGAAGATGCCATCTATGACTAAATGGCTAAATGAATTAGAGATATTTTGACTACAGAAGAGAAGAGTTAGAGGAGTTAAGATAGGTAAACTCAATTATCTGAAAATCAGTCATGTAGAACAGGGAACAGATTTATTCTATTTTCCACCAGAGGACAGAACTAGGAACAATAAAAGTTCAAGTGATATGTTACAAAAAGGTAAATTTGGGTTTGATATAAGGAAAACCTTTCTTTTTTCTTTTTCTTTTTCTAAACAGGCAATTGGGGTTAATGACCTGCTAGTAAGTGTTGTGTCAGGTCGAATATAAACTCAGATTATCCTGACTCCAGAGCCAGTGTTCTATCTACTGTGCCATCTAGATGTAAAAATTAGATTTGTACTATCTAGATTGTAAAAATTAGAACTATATGAAAGTAGAATTGCCTTATTGGGAATCCCCCCTCATTTGAAGGAAAACCTAGAAAATCTAGAAACCTGTGGAATGTGTTATAGAGAGAATTATCAGAGACTAGAATTCATGGTCCCATCAAAACTTTAACCACAGATTATGTCTGATCCTTTGGCTGACCAAAAAAGTTCAATATATCTTTGTGACTCATAGCCATCATCCAATGTTTACTCTAGAAAAACTTACAAATATAGCTCATGTCCAGCTTTCCACAAATATCACCAAGAGTTCCTCAGGGAACAAATACAAGTATAGAATAACCTTTATTGCATTCCACTGAAAATACAGCTATAGAATAACCTTTACTTCATTCCACTGAAAATGCTGAAAATGCAAAGTGTTCATATGATCCCATTAACTGATACAGCAAATATATAAGGCACTCAAAGAACTCAAAAGAGCCCATAAATCTTTACTAAAACCACATAAAGTATTTATAACAATGAGCCTCAGAAGAAATTGAACTTGAGGTTGCCATCAGGTCAGTCCTTTGACATTTTAATGTGTCCCTTCTTCTCCCATAGAATTTAGCACAGTTTCTCCAAAGAAAACATGTTGTGAGATCAGCAATTCCTTTCCCTCAAATCTTCATTCTCTGAATAATTCACTGTAATATGAAGATATAGCAATCTCCAGATGGGATTTGGAGTCTCAGTCACAAGAGTCCTTCAGGATACCTTTGACTGCAGGTTCCACATTATATAATCCTTGTATTTTCTTTTTAACTTGTCTATCCTAAAAGGCCATATTCCAGAACTGTGCTACTTAAAAAGTTCTTAATTCACTGTTTCCAAGTTCTTAGATCCTTGCATCAGTTTCTTGCATCTCTATTTCTCCAATTTCTTTGATCCTGCTACCTAAGAAATTATCCTTAGCTTTCTATTACACAGGAGTTCATAGGTCTTGTCTATCAACTTTCCTCTCATAGTATTATGCATATCTACTTCTAGCGTGTACTTCTGTATAAACTCTTATCATTGCTCTAGCTGCTGCTATTTCTTAACTTGGGAAAGTCCATGCTCAGGAATCTTTGAATTGAGTAAATTGCAAACAGTAGATTTTATCAATTCTCATTGATTTAATTACCATTTCTATGCTTATGATTCTCAAATCTACTTTTCCTTTCCCAATATCTCTGCTGAACTCCAATCTTACATCTCCAAATGCCTTTGAGACCTCTCCAAATGGATGAGCAATAGACTTCTTAAACTCAATAAGTCAAAATCAAAACTCATTTTCTTTCCATCCTTAACACCCTCCCACACTCCTAACTTTCCTGTTCACCATTCTCCCATTCTGTTAGGCTTGCAACCTAGGTATCATCTTGGATTTTTCACTGTCCAATATGTCACAGATATATCCCATATCAAATCTGTTGCCAAGCCTTTCAACTCCACTGTTGAAGATTCTTTAAATATGCCCCTTTTTCTTTTCTAACACTGCTACCACTCTGATGCAAGACACCATCACTTCATGTCTGGATTATTTCTAATGAATCTTCTTGATTCAGGTCTCTCCTCACTCCAATCCATTCCCCATTCAGCTATTAAAGTGATTCCCTAAAATATAGGTCCAATCATATAATCCTACTCTATTAACTCCAGTGATTTATTCTCCAGAATCAAATACAAAATGCTCTGTTTGGCATTCAAAACCCTTCATAAACTAGCCCCCTCCTACCTTTCCAGTGTTCTTACACTTGATTCTTCAAGGTACACTCTTTGATTCGGTGACATTGGGCTCCTGAGTGTTTTATAATCAAGATACTTCATCTCTTAGCTCCTGGCATTCTCTCTAGCTATCTCCTATTCTCTTCCTCTGCTCCAATTACTGACCTCCCTGGCTTTCTTTAGGTCCCAATTAAAATTCTACCTTCTACAGGAAATCTTGTAGAATAAAAGGATTGAACACATCTATCAAGTGGTATTCTTAAAGTGATGACTTCACAAATCCAACTTTCTAAGCATCTTAAGCTATTATTGGGGGGGCGGGAGGGAGTAGCTCCAGTTCTATGAAGTCAATCAGGAGCTTTTTTCCCCTTCCCTTTCAATAAGATATCAATGACAAGTTCATACTCTATATGAGGAGGTACCGTTCAGATGCCTCAAAAACATACTCAGTAAGCTCAAGTTGTAATTACATATTCCATCTACAGCTCTGTTTGGTTTAAATTCCAAAAAAAAAAAATTATGTTTCCCTCCCCAACTCTGAGTGCTCCCTGGTAGCTCCCTTTTTTTAGCTTCTTTTTGTGCATTTTCTTCTTAGTAATTTGACTTCCTTAAGAGCAGAGATGGAATTAATTTTTATTTGTATACCCAACTCTTAGCTCAGTATCTGACACATAATAGGTGGTTAATTGAGTTGATTGGGAAACTTATCAAATTAATCAAGGAACTCCCTATTTTGATCAATATTCCTTAAATATATATGTTAATTTCAGTGTTATTTAAGTTTTGTGTCTTTCCCCAGCAACTTGTACAATGTGCTGAACATAGTAGGCTTAATAAATGTTAAATTATCTTAAATAGAATTGAATTTATTCCAGCTAGTAAAATATACTACTATTCACATATTCATAGTTCAGCTACCATTTTTCAGGAAATTAGGATACAATATGTTTAGCAGTAAAATTATACTGAATAAAATTTCTTCTGTCTTCCATAATTAAAGAATCTTTCAGAGCCTCTGGGTCATCATTATAAATATCATTTTATCTGGAGAAGTTAGGAAATGCTGGATTGATACAACGTGACTGGATTAAAATTTATCTAACATCTATTATGAGTCTACCCCTATTGTAAGTCTGGTACAAGAGAAAAAATACATTGTTCTCATAATCTACTTTCCTTTCAATCTAGTTGGACAGATAACATATGAAACAATTAGGAAACAATACACATCAGCCTAATTTGACATTGTTAGCTATTATTGTCACTGCTGTTTGATTTAGGAATATTTTGAATATTCTCATTCTCAATAGTTAGAAGGCAACTCAAAACAGAGGATAAAAGAGGAGATGAATAACTCTCATAGAAGCAGTGTAGTGAAGTGGTTAGAGAGTTGCCCTCAGAGTAAAGAAAACTTGAGCTCAAGTTCATCTCTGATATACTGACTATGTGATTCTGATCAGGCTAATTAGTCTCTCAGTGTTCTGAACAATTCCTAAAAACAACTGCTTCTGTGTCTTTCTACCAAAAGTTTCCTCATCAAATATTTTCCATCTATACCATTGAAAGTATAGTTTTTTTTAAAAAGACAAACAAACAAACCCAAACCCAAACCTTCTCTACATAGTTATATTTAGGAGAAAAGGTAGTGCCATCTAGAGGAATGTCCCTGGGGCTGGGGCTGGTCCAGAGGAAATTATTTAGCTTGTCTCTCCTATTCCATTTCCACTTAGAGCAGACAGATTCAAACGAAGATCAAAAACAGTTTGAAGGTAAAAAGAAGTCGCAAAAGCGCAAGTGAAGAAGTATGAAGATGTGAAGGGGAGGGAAAAGAATTCCATTACTTTTTCTTGATAGTTGGAATAATCGTGTGTATATGTATATATATAGCTATCTATTTATCTTTCATCTACACCATCAGTCCAATTAACCCACATGATCACCAATAATAAGCAATAGAACTATTCCTCCTGCTTCTTATATGTCCGCAATCTGCTATTTTATATTTTATTTCTACCTCCAAAATGCATATGTACAAACACATACTTGTGTATATACATCTATTTTCCAAACAATTTCCTTGATTCTGGCTAATAACAATCAGAAAAATAAAGCAATTGATCTAGGCAGGAGGCATTGTTCTTAACCTTGATTAGGAAACTGACCTCTTTCCTTCTGAGTCTGAAAGGACTGCTAATAAAATTAGAGCTTGCAAAGGCTTCTAAGCAAGTATTACTAAATAGCTCTCATACTGACGAATGATTCTGTCAGAAAGGAGAGAGAGAAAGAGAGATAGGGAGAGGAGGGAAGAAGGAAGTAAGAGAGGGAGGGAGGGAGGTAAGAGAGAGCAAAAGAGCCATGTTGAGAATTATATAGTTCTCGGGATTTGGGATGCTTGGACAGTTTCCTCTATATGTTCACATTAGTGATACTTATCTCTGGGGAAGGTCTTAGGACTTTTGACACCATCCTTTTATTAATATGTTCTAGATTCCCCACTACTTCCAGACCAGGTTTATGATCATTTTCTCAAATCAATCATTCACTTCTCCCTTTCATTTGACTTGGATTATACTTCCACCATACAATCCATTGAATGAATGAATCAATTAAATGAATGAATGTCAGGAATCAAAGTTAAACATCTTTCTGGAATGTGAAAAGTTCTTTCCCTTTATTTTTTTTAAATTGGAATGATATATTTTGGCTGTTTTTATTCATCTGGCATCTTTCTCTTGAGCTCTATAATTTTACAAAGATCATTTACAAAGATTGAGTAGTCATTTCAGTCAATTACTTCAGCATCCTGAGACATAGTTTGTCTATGCCTAGCAACTTATATTCATTAAGGTCATATTAACTCATTTAACATCTCCTCCCAGTTCTTTGTTCACTATTTTTTCTTCCATTCTTTCCACTCTTTGATGGGGGTGGGGGAGAGTAAGGTTGGAAGCCACATTCTCTATTTTCCACTTTTATCTACCCATTTTGAGCCGAACCAGGACATCATTATACATGACAACAAAAAGATTATATGATGATCAATTCTGATGGATATGGACATGGACATGGACATGGCTCTCTTCAACAATGAGGTGATTCAAACCAGTTCTAATTGTTCAGTGATGAAGAGAGCCATCTACATCCAGAGAGAGGACTGTGGAAACTGAGTGTGGTTCACAACATAACATTTTCACTCTTTTTGTTGTTGTTTGCTTGAATATTGTGCTTCTCTTTTTCATGTGGCATGATAATTGTCTAAATATGTATACATATGTTGGATTTAACATATATTTCTACCATGTTTATTTAACATATATTGGACTACTCATCATCTAGAGGAAAACATGGGGGAAGGAAGGAAATTGGAACAAAGGTTTTGCAAGGGCCAACATTGAAGAATTGTCCATGTGTATGTTTTGAAAAATAAAAAGCTTTAATAAAAATAGTAATAATAATAATAAAAGAATGAAAAATATATGTATCTACCCATTTCCCCTGAAAAACAGACCTATACAGTGAATATTCAACATTCCTGCATTTAATTTTTGGGACTTCAAGCTTTCCTGTAATTTTATTAAAATTTCATTTGCAATTTCAAGTTGGTAGCTGGTATATCTGTAGCTCTGTACAATACAGAAAAAAGTGATATATGATGGATTCAAGCAGTTGGTATCCTACCAGATGTCTCACTGGAATTGTTCACCCTACCATTGTAATGAACTCCCTATGCATTTGTTGCATATTATCATTGTTTGCCTTTAAAACTCAAGTTTTGTGTTACATTTATGTCCCCAAAGCATAGTACAAGTCCTTTGGGCTCTAAGCCCAAGTGTGCAAATTCAGTGATGTGACTTAATGAGATAATAAAGGTGTTAGAAAAACTTCCTGCTGGAATGTCTGATATTGCTATCAGCCTGGAGTTTGTTGTTAATGAACAGATGATTCATTGTATCTGGAAAAGAGAGGAACGTATTTATAGTTTTGTAGATTTCCTGTATTATAAAAAATGAGTATTGTCTGAAATCAATATTTTGCTTCTTTTTAAAAATTGAGTTGTTAACACAAAAAGTCACAGAATTCTAAGAAATAACTCACAAGAAAAATGTTTTGCCATTTTATTTTGGATACTGCATTTTGTGGATTACTTCATGGTTATGTTAAGAAAAGTATGTAGTATCAGAATTAATTATTGTATTGCTTTTAATCAGTATTAATTATGCAGGATTATTATAATATTTTCAGCAATGTCTGGTGAAGGGTTATCATTTCTGGTGGTCATATAACCTAACCTATTTTCCATAGATTTGATGTATCAGCTTCACATTTTTTTATTTTTGTACCATTTTCTAGAAGTGTTACCCTCATGAAATTGAAGATTGGCTTTATTTTCCTTCATCTTCCTCTTACCAAAATCTCTTTTTAAAATTTATTTTTTGTACATTTTTACATTCATTACCAATTTCAATCCATTTTGAGCTTCAATGTTCACCAATCCTATTCTTACCATGGCTCTTCCTTCTGTATTTGTTTTCATAGTTACTTGTCCTTTTTTCCATCTTCTATATTTGTCTTTTTAAAATCTAAATCGGCCAATGTATTCTATGTGTATCTGTTATGGTCTATTAAGACAGCTCCCTCTCTCTTGATCACTAAAATATTAATGTTTGTAGAATCAAAAAATCTTTCTTTACTGTTCTCCCTCCCTCTAAGATTGACTTAACCCTTTAGTAATTTAAATGAAGGAATCCTATTTCTTCTTTCCTTAAATTCTCAAACCCACCACTTCCAGTAGAAGCAAAGTCTTTTGCAAATTGTAAGATGACAAATCCAAAAATTTAACAACTGTTCTGATTTAGCAATGAAACATGTAACAGATATCTAAGGAATTAAAGTTTTCCCCATCAGTTAATTACTTCCAGACTAGGTTTGTGATCATTTTTTCAAATTAATCATTCACGTCTTCCTTTTATTTGACTGGGATTATATTTCCACCATAAAATCACCTCTATTTCAACCTCCATTGAATGAATGAATAAATGAATGAATGAAAAACCTTTCATTAACTGCTTGCCAAATGCTAGAAGTACAAATAAAAAGTCAGTCCCTCTTCTCAAGAATCTTACACTCTAATTAAGGGTTTCAACACATAAAAAGAAAGTTTAGCAGCAAGACAGATAGAAAGGATCAGAAATTCTAAGAGTTCAGTGACTTGGAGAATGGCAAGGCTCAGGAATTCTGAAGTTTTATATATATATAGATATGTAACTTTCCTCACATGCTTACATGTTCTTAATATACCACTTAATATATCACTACTCTATTATTTCTTTTGTGCAATCTTTTCCTTTAGAACAAAGTAGAAATTTTTTATATTCCTATAATCTATATAGAATATTTCACTTTCTAGACATTACTCTCATCCTACTAACTCTCAATAATTACTATATGGTTGAATTTATTTCCTTACTTTAATATTTCTAGTTTATCATAGTTATGGCTCAGAGTTCATACTTTTCACATAGACAATGAAGATCATTATTTTCCCTCACAAATTTTGTCTCCTGTGAATTACCAGTTCTATCCACTGATTTTTCTTCCTTTGCTACAATTGATACTCTCTCTAATATCTCACTTGGTGAATGTGTATGAAACTCCCCCCCCCCATTTTCAGTTTAAAGTTTTCAGATAACAATTGTACTTTAAGGCTTGCTAGGTATTTTACATATATTATTTCATTCACAAGATTTCAGGGATATCTATTTCCACCAGTAATTCATAATTTTAGAACAAGAAGGTAACATAGAGGCTATTTTATCCAACCACCTCTTTTTACAGATCAAGAATTGGTAGCTCAGAGAGCTTAGATAATTTATTAGGATCACGCACATAATAAAAGGATTCACTCAAGTTCTCTGATTTCCAATCCAGCATTCTGTTCAGCCTACCAAATGGCCTGATCATTAGGTACATTCCATACGTGGCCAACAAACCATTATTCCTCTATCTCCATCCTGTGCACATAGCAAAGTGCTTAATCAATGTTCATTGAGTGAATTGACTGATGATTCAGAAATCCAAACTTTGTTCTCAGATGTTATACCCCAAACACACTATTCATTTCCCAGCTCTTCCTTTCTCTTTTAAATTTTTTATCTTCAATAATTAACTGATAAAAAATAACACCTTATCCTCTAACATCTTTAGTTTCTTGTGCAATGTTTCATAAGTCTTAGCAAAACTTTCTGGGTTCCTTCTGGAGTTATCATTTATTTTCATACATATCAACTAATTAGATGATTGTAATAGGCTATAACCAAACATATTCATATTATCTAACCTTGAGCAACTTCTGTGAAAATTTCAAGGATTCTATGGAACAGATAGAACAAATTACATGGAAACTAGGGGATATTACTGACGAATAACTTCTTTGGTTCTTGCATAATGGGAGGTTATGAACTGATAACATGATTCCTGCCACCCTCTGACCCTATATAAACCATTTTTAAAACCTGCCCTCTCAGGTAGTTTCACATCTTTCTGAATCTGAAGGATTCTCTTTTCTGTGCTGATAATATTTACCATCATTTTTAGCATTTTCTACATGGAGAAAAAAAGGCAGCAAAGAAAGGTTTTGCTGTTTAAATGAAGTCAGTTGGACCAGCTCCAGAAGAACCAGCATGTCTTCATGCCCTTATTTGATAACTAGATAAGTAAATTGCCTTGTTGGGTCAGTCACTTATAAATAGTTGGCCACTAGGTGGATAAACTGCTGAGCCTCAGGGAGACTTGAGTTCAAATTCTACCTTAAATATTTATTGGGTTACCTTGAAAGTTAATTTGTTTGCCCCAATTTCCTCACTTGTACAATAAAAGTAATAATAGTATCTACCTTTCAGGATGTTGTGAGAATCAAATAAGATAATAATTATCAAATACTAAGCACAGTGCTTGATACATAGTAAGAATTATCTACATGTTATTGTTGCTGTAGTTATGGTTGTTAGCTGATACTTGTTAGAACAGCTGCAAGCAGCCTCCTGCTGTCAAGGTAATCATGATATTTGGTAACTTTGGTAGAATTATTTCATACTATTTTGAATATAAGAAAATAGAAAACAGAAAACTTCCATCTCTTTCATGTCAAGCTAATCTGTGATTATCCAAGTCCTCCTCAATAGGGTCAAATATCACTCATCTTTTCCTCCTCTGATCAATAATAAATTGGCTCCTAACGGCAACTGTGAACTTCAGCATCATTCTTAGGCACTAGAGAAATTGCCTTTTTTTTCAGAGAGTTCATTTCTACCTTCTATGGAAAGAGTCTCATAAATATTACATAGTTCAAAAAAGTCCATAAGCTCTTTGTGAATGGCATAATACAACAGAAGGTATGAGGCATTTAGAATCAGAGTAGACCTGGTTGCCTATCCAAATCCTGGCACTTACTAGCTATACAAACATAGATAAATCACTAAAGCTATTTGAGCCTCAGTGTCCTCATCTGTGAAATAGGAATACTAAAACTAATGCCAATTTCATAGGATTATTGTGCAGCTCAAATGAAAGAGTATATTTTTTCTGGAAAGAAAAGTGTTTTGCAAATCTTAAGGTTATATACAAATGTCAGTTGCTCTTCAGTTCAATTCAACAAACATTGGTTAAGTGAGAGTTGTGGGCAAGGCACTGTTAGCTGCTGTGGATATGTTTAAAAAGAAAAAAAACAAGTCTCAACTCTCACATACTTTACATAGTACTGGAAACAGAGAAAAGGAGGGAGAATAACATTAACACAAGGAGGTTAATATGAAGTTTGAGATGTGTGCATTATTTTCTGTCTGAAACTGTAATTTCACAGGGACCTCCTGGTGAGGAAAGCTAATCTACCAACACAAATAGGAATCTGTTCTACCGCTTCTAGTCTTAGAAAATAGTATACTGGAAGTAAATATAAATACAATACTAAATAATTTCACAAAGGAACGACTACTATTAATGGATAGATTTTGTTGAAGATATTACTGAAGCTGTGCTTTAAATGAATCAGGGATGCTATCCCTTCTTTGTGTCATTCTTAAACAGTCCATCTCCTGACATAAATTAGAATTCCCTTCTGCCTCCTTAGATTATTTTTGTTTATTTTTGTTTTTCTCTTTGAAACACTTTCTGTACTCTTTCAAAGACTGCCATATTCTTATAGCTAACTTGTAGCATAGGAAAGCATTCATCCACGGTTTTCATCTCCTCCTGGAGGGAGAACAACCTGAAACTCAAAGAACTTTTTCTAGCTAGATTTTCTGACTATAACATATTCTTCCCATTTTAGAAAATGAGCAATGGAAAAGTGATATTTAGACCCAGGAGTCCCTGATGCCAAGTCTAGCATATTATTTGCTATGTTTATTCTGTGAGTATGATTATTGAGCTACAATTTTAGTGATTTTAAAAATATTCTGGAGAACAGAATAGAAGATGCAAATTTGAATATATACAAATGCTACCACATTTTCTGAAAGGAAATCAAATGGTCAGTAAACTATAAGGCAGTGAGTTTGATTTGATGATATTGCTTGGAGCACATAATCCCTGAGGTCCTTTCCAATTTTCAGATTCTGTTATTCTATGATTCCTGTCAAAAATTCTAGAATGTATTATTCAAGTTGTTGGGGGAATTTAGAAATGGAAGTGGTAACAACTAAGAACAAGCATGGCTTTATCAAGAATAGCTTATGTCAAACTAATCTCATTTTATTTTTTGACAGGGTTATAACACTGGAAGATCAAGGGAATTCTATAACCATAGTATTATTATATTTCAGTGAAGCATTTGACAAAGTCCCTCATCTATTCAGCAAGAAAGGTGGAATGATATGGACTAGATAACAGTGCCCCTAAGTAGATTTGGAGTTAGTTGAATGGCTATGTCCAAATAGTTATCATTAAGGACTTGACATCAATTTGAAGGGAATTTTTGGGGGGAATGCTCCCCACCCCCGTATTTATGATCTCATAGTACTATGAATTAGTAAGCATCTTGTTCTGTGCTCAATATTCTTGTTTGGATGTTTTGTTGCTTTGTTTGCTTAGGATAAAAATATAAATTGCTTACTTATTCAATTTGCAAAGAGTGAGACTCTTAAAGATTGGTAGTACATAGAAATAAGGAGTCAGGCTTCAAAGAGCTTCTCAAAAAGCTAGAATGATGGTACAGACCTGATAAAATGCAATTTACTAAGGACAAACATAAAATTATACATCCAGATGTTTAAACTGCACAGTTAAAAGTTTGAAGTGGGAATAGGTGGCTAGAGTAGTTCATACAGAACAGATCTACAGAAAAGATCTAGGGATTTTAGAGGACATATAGCTCAGGTCATAGGAATTAGACAAGCTAGTTCATAATCCAGGAGAGGTATAGTATCACTAAAAAAGGAAGTGCTACAAATATCTTTTCTAGTCCAGATGTCACACTAATGAAGGAAATGACAAGTTAGGGTGTATCCAAGAGAGGGCAACCAGCATGAAAAGAGAACTTGGAATTTGTTCTATGAAAATCAGTTAAAGGAAGAGAGAAAAGAGAAGAGAAGCCTCCAGGATAAAATGATAATTATCCTCAGTATTTGAAGACCTGCTGAGAAGAAAAGTCATTTCACTTATTCTACTTGGCCCCAAAGGAGGATGTATAACTATTTCAGAAAACTGACTTTCTTTTAGATCTAAAAAAAAAATTTTCCTAACAATAAAAACTAAGAAAAAGTGGAATAAGTTTTTTTTTCCAGTGGGTTCCTTTTTTCTGAAAGTCCTAAACCAAAAAACTGGACAATCACTTAGGATGCCATAGAAGAGCTTCTATGTGTCTCTCTCAATAATTTCCAACTGCCTGTCAACTTTAATAGGAAAACTATCCTATTTAGAATAGAGACCTAGCATATGATAGTTAATTACTAGTAATGTTGGCTGTTGTTTAACATTGGTAGAAATATCAAGTTCATTTTCTTACAAGCCCTTACAAATTTTCCCCTTTCTTTTCAAATTTGCTGGAACTAAGTGACTCCATTTTCTGTCAGTCATGTGTATAACTCATTAACTGTTGAAGACAGGAAGAGAGGGATGATCCTAAGAAACTATCATCTTTTTCTGAGGTTTCTCCATTTTTTTCAAATTGTAGGTGACAGATTCCTGCCAAAGTCTTAATAGACACAGAAACTATAAATTTTTTCTATAAACAGGAATATTTGGAGAATTTTACCAGTGATAAAGTGTAGGCCTGACTATGTAATCCTTCCCCTCAGTAAACTTTAGTAGCTCCCTGTCATCTCCAGGATCAAATAGAAAATTTTCTGTTTGACATTCAAATTCCTATATGTACATACATACACACACACACACACATACACACACACACACACACACACACACACACACACACACACACTCACGCACACACACATAAATACATACACCCCTTTACAGTTTTCTTATTATATCCCTCTTCCTTAATCCAGTGACATTAGCATCCTTTTTTCCCCCAAACAAAATATTCCATATCCCAACTTCTGGCATATTCAATGGCTGTCCAGCCAGAATGCTTTCCTTCTTCATCTCTACCTCATGGTTTCCCTTAAGTATCAGCAAAAATCCCATCTTCTAAAGGAAGCCTTTCCCAATCCATCTTAATGTGAAAGCTTTCCTTTTGTTGCTTATTTTCCATTTATCTGCTATACCCTGTTTGAAATAATAGTTTCCATGTGTGTCCCCCATTAGACTGCAAGTTCGTTGAGAGTAGGAAGTTTTACCTTTCTTTGGATCTCTCACATTTATCATAGTTCTTGGTATGAAGTAGGCATTTAATAAATGTTTATTTATTAAAATGATATTTAGAGACTGATAACCAGTCTATTTCTCATTTAATTCTTCTCCATAAAGCTGGTGAATAACTTTAGTGACCATATAAATTAACTGTTTTATACCTCCTTCAGTGGTGATATTCAGCAGACCATTCAAAAGAGTTACCTGTAGAGTTCCAGTTCTCATGTTGTAAGATTTAATGTAAGGACAAGAGACCTCTTGCTTAGGAATACCTTTACAGTTGAATTTTGCTCAGTGAAATTAAATGCTCTTTTAAAAATCAGCAATAAACACAGTAGGATCTTATCATCTCTGAACTTCTTAGTTGATTTGAAGTCTATGAAGAAATGGTCTGCTACAAATGAGATATTTCTAAAGCACATAGCACAGTCCCTGGCACATAATAAGTACTTAATAAATGCTTCTTCCTGCTTCCTTCCCTATAGAAAACTCTAGAGAAAATCTAACTCTTGCTTCATTATATTTTTCCTTCAGGGCTTTGTGGCATCCTGGAAGATCTCTTGATGTAGAGTCAGTAAAAAAAGAAAATCTATCCATCTCTGTTCTGCTTCTGACATCAACTATTTGATACTGAGCAAGTATATAACTTCTGTGATCCAGAATAATAATGCCTATAACATCTACTTCACATAGTTGTTGTGAGGATCAAAGGAGATTATGTGTCAACTATGCTTTGAAAACTTTAAAGTGATGCTATGTGTCAACTATCATCATTTGCATTAAGGCTAGCCTCCAAAAGGTGAATAGACCAATCTCATAAAGAAAATCATATGCCAGGAGAATTGGAAAGGATCAAAGTCATAAATCCTATTTAAAATATATAAGGCAAGTAGTCATCCAGCCTCAAATTAATGTGTTCTTTTTTTCAAGTGTCCTAAACCCAGGAGTAGGTTGGAGTTAATTCAAATAGGCCTTGAGAATTGATTATTAAATGTTCAGTGTGAGCACTTATACCTCAGAAACCTGTAAATGCTACAAATTAGGACTTGATTTATTATACATTGATTGTATTAGTAGACTTATTAAACATTTATTAGCATGTTTCTGCCTTTGCAGTATGGTGTAGCCTGTGGACACTTCCTCAGAATGTCTTTAAATGAATACAATAAAATACATAGGAATGTAAAAGATGCCAATCTTATTGACATAGTTATAAAAATACATTTTTTTGCAAAAGATAAATTCTCAGAACCCAAATTAAGAATCCCTTTGATAAATTAAAGGCCTCCAAAGGCCAGGGAAGTGAGTGCTCTCTTAAAGCAGCCTTATTCCAGTTTTTTTAAGGCTTCAATTGTTGGAACATTTTCTCTACATTAAGTAAGAAATTTGTTTTCCTATAATTTCTACTCATGCATTCTCCTTATTTCTTTGAGATTCAAACAAAACCAATCCAATCAATAATTCACAGAATAGATCTTTAAATATCTAAAAACAGACAGCTATCCATCTTCACTTCTTTAGTAAAACATCTCCATTTTCTTTCATCAATACTCATATAATATAGTGCAAATTTCCCCACTCACCATCACTATTTTAGTGAGCATTTTCTGACTAAGATCTAGTTTATCAATGTCCCTGAGACATCAGACTGAACATAATACTTATGATGTGAGATGACTAGGGAAGAGTGCAACAGGATTATAATATCCCTCTTCCAAATACAATTTCCATTAATTCAGTTTAAGATTGTGTTGGCTCTTTAAGCTGACATGCCACAATACTGATTCATATTGAACTCATGGTTTACTAAAATCCTGAAATCCCTTTTTATAGGTACTGTCTTTTAGCCACATCACTACCAAACTATATATTTACAAACTAAATTTTGGAACCTATTTATGATTTTTTGAACCCAGATCACAATCTTCCTGGACCTCAATTGTATCATCTATAAAATGAGGACACCAGAGTAGATGTATTTTCGTTTCTTTAAACTCCAATTCTATGATGTTTTTCACTGATCACAAGTTCTGCCATCAGTCAACTCACAGGAAATCAACTCCTGAGAAGGACCTCTCATTCCAGCTACCACTAATAATAATGCAATAAATGGAGAGATGAATCCAAGACCTGAAAATAATAGCACCTATTAGACTACTGGCCTGCTTCTATCCCAGTTCCTGAAGCCAGAAGAGTAACCCTAGGGGAGATGTGTTTTGGTAGCATGTGGTCACACTTAGTTATTAGCAATCATTACTACTAAAGATCCAAAAGCATTCTTGCAACCAGTTTTGGTTCTATCACATGATTCATTATATATGACTATAGTAGTGGAAGTGACCTGAAATAGAATGAATTTGTGTGACATTCAGATTCACAACTGAACCTTAAGAAATATTAATCCTTTCCATGTGATTTTCAGCTGAAACTTCTATGTGTATTCCTGCCTACTCCATCCACCATCACCCCCACTGGAAAGTGCACTTCTAGAGAGCAGGAATTGCCTTGCTTTTCTCTGTATTTTGCACATAGCAAATAAGCTATTAATGGTTTTGTAATCATCCATTTATATTATGGATCCATTTTCTGTATCTCTTCTTAATTAATAGTAAATTATCACCTTTTCTTCTTTTTTGAAACTTGTATTGAAGTATGGCAAAGTTCAGCCTTATAGCAATGCATCTATTATCTATATCTCCCAAAAGATCATGGAGAGGAACTTGACCATTTCATTCACAAATCATATTATTACCTTGCCATATACTTTGGGCTAGGTAATATGAATTCATTGGGGAACAACTAAGTGCATTCTTACCCTCTGCTCACTTATTTGGGTTTAAATATTTCCTTAATCATAGTTCATACAATTTTTATTTACTTAGTTTATATAATTTAAAACTGGAAATGCCTTTCGAGATTACTTAATCTAACTCCTACATTTAATAGATAAAGAAATGAAGTCCAAAGAGATGAAATGAATTTTCCAGGCATAAAACAAATTTTAACCCAAGTATGAAGATCATTCTTTTTTGGTAATGAAAATAGAAGAAAAATGGGAGTTGAATAGCTCTAAGTTTTCTTCTGTCTGGAATCATCTTCCCTCTTATAAAGCAGCTAAGTGCTGGAATTCTGATCCTCTAGTCAGGAAGAGAGGCATTTAATCCACCCTCAGACTCATACTAGTTGTGTGTTGCTGGGCAAGTCACTTAATCTCTGCTTGCCTCATTTCCTCATCTATAAAACAGGGATAATAATTGCACCTATTTCTTAGAGCTGTTGTGAAAATCAAATGTGATATTTGTAAAATGCCTAGAATATTTTTCTTGTTCATTCCTTTCAGATTTGTCTAACTCTTCATAATCCCATTTGTAGTTTTCTTGGTAAAGATACCCACGTGGCTTTCTATTTTCTTCTCCAGCTCATTTTACAGATAAGGAATTGAGATAAAGAAGGTTAAATGACCTGGCCGGGGTCACACAGCTAGTAAGTGTCTGAGACTAGATTTGAATTCAAGGACTTCAGGCTTTAGACTATCCATTGTGCTACCTAACTTCCCATTATAAATGTTAATTATTAGTAGTAGTAATAATAATAATATTATTAACTCAAGTACAGGATACTATCCTTTTCTTAACTTTTCTCTTGGCACCAATGTAGTATGATTTTCCCTTAATCTCTTGCTTATATAATTTCTAAAACATAATATGTGAATAGCACTTATCTTTCCATTCAATTAAGCAAACATTTACATAAGCACCTATTATGTATTAGACATTGTGCTAGGGATACAATAATGAAAAATAGCACAGCCCCTGATCTCAAAGAGCTTATGATCATACTCATTTTTTTTGTATTAAATACCCAATTGCCTACTAAAATCACTAAATCTGAGAACTAAAATCTCAAAGGTCATCTGACCTTACCTATACTTGAAATAGTAATTCTTTCCACAACATTCAGACATTTAGTCATCCAGTTTGCTTGCATATCTTCACCGAGACAGAGTGCCTTACCTCCTGAGCATATAGCACTTTAGGATAGCCCAAATTGTTAGGAAAATTTTCCTTAGGTTAAGCATAAATTTGCTTATTTACCACTCCTACCCATTGCTCCTAGCTCTGCCTTTTGGGGACAAGCAGAACAATTCACATCCCTCTTTTTTTATGACAGCACTTCAAATATTCAAAGACAGCTGTCACATTTCCCCTAAATCTTCTTTTCTTGGCCATTGAAGAGTGAATGATTACCCAGGCTATTCCCACTGCATGAAAGGATTTTCCATTAATGCTAGTAAGAGGATGGAAAGTATTTTGCCTTCAGAACACAGGAGGAAGTGTGATCTGTAAACATTGTGTGTGTGTATGTGTTTGTGTTTGTGTTTGTGTGTGTGTGTGTGTGTGTGTGTGTGTGTGTGTGTGTTAGGAACAAACAAGGATTGTATGAGCTGGACCAGGAGGATTTTCTGAGTATCAGTCTTGCAGAGGCTGATCCTTTCATATAGTTTCAATATCTTCCCTAGTCTGTTAACTCAGGTGGCATTTGTGGTTATCATATTTCTAAAACCAGATGACAGCTTGTGGGCTAAATTAATCAAGAAGATGCTATAAACTCCCATGGTTACCCTTTCGATTTCCAAGTTGCATCTTGCCCGAGCATATCTTAATAGAGTTTTGACACCAGCTCCTCGCTGGGCCTAATGCACTTCTTATTGTGACATATGTGTAAATAATTGAGAACTAATGAAAAGTGCAGAAGACATTAACCCTCCCAAATCTCCAGTGGCTACAGAGCCAAGAATGAAAATTAATCTAGATTTCTTTTTGTTTCTTACTTCTGTTGAACTTTTGTCACTGGGTCATAAAAAGACAAGAAAAAAATAGGTATTTGCTAATGGGACCTAAGTGGAAGGTTTATTTAAATTCAGGTTAGTGTCGGGGGTCCTTGCAGAAAGAACAAATTGATTCTAAATGATAATTGTGCTCATCATTGTTATAACAATCACCCTAATTATAACAGATGAAACAGATGTGGGGACATGCATATTGAATTCACCTGTGGTGAAACCTAATCTGCATTAAACTTCAAGTTGCCCCTGATTATGCTTGCACTTCGGGGTGGAGTAAACAGCTGCAGTAGGACAATGAACCTGTGATAGCTTGTGTTTTCCCCAAGACTTCTTTACCTTGACTTTCCGAATCCTTCTTTCAGGTGAAGAAATACCAGTAAGCTAATTTTTCTCCCATCCCTAGCCCACATTACCCTCAAAACTTCTTCCCTTTCGTGCTCACCTATCCAAATTTTTCGTTGTTTAGTTGTTTTCAATCATGCCCAACTCTTCGTGATGCCATTTGAGTCTTGCTTGGTGAAGATGCTAAAGTGGTTTGTTATTTACTTCTCTAGTTCATTTTGCAAATGAAAAAAAATGAATTAAATAGAGTTCAGTGACTTGCTCAGGATTGCAAAGCTAGTAAATGTCTGAGGCTAGCTTTGATCTCAGAAAGATGAATATTCCTGATTCCTGGCCACTAGACATTCTAGTTGCCCAATCCAAATCTTACAGTTCTATTAATAGTCAAATGACCATCTTCCCTAGATCCTTCATTGACTATCCCCATTGAAACAATTTCTCCTTCTCCTCTGTTCCAACACTTATTGTCATTCCTTTGACATTTACAAGGTGCTTTAGGGTATTTCTTCTACTGCTGTCATGAATATTATTTAAATCCAGTAATAATAGTTTTAATTTATGTGACTTTTTAAGATTTACAGATTACTTTTTTGTGATTAACTATTATTTTCATACATATTTTACAAGTGAATTAACAGGTTCAGAGAGATTGACTTCCTCAAAGGCACATAGCTACCAAGTATTAAAGATAGATTTTAAGCCCTGATTCACAGCATAGTGGACAGAGAGAGCACTGAACATGAGGTTAGGAAGACCTGAATTTGAATCCTGCCTCGGGTATTTTCTATGCTATGCGAACCTGGCAAGTCATTTAACATTTCAGTGGATTTGAACTGATCAACTCTGAAGTTCCTTCCAGCTTTAAATCTATGAACCTATAGCAGGACAAAGTTCTTGCCACAATACCATACTTCCTTTCTTTGTGTTAGTATTTAACATTACATCTTTTTGTCTTCTCTCTGCAACTAGTATGTAATCTCCCTGAGGTCAGGAACAGAATCTAAACTCCCCATAGCAAGTATCTATTTTATTTGCTGATTAACAAGATTGTCTCCATTTATTTCGTGGTTACTAAAATTTCACTGGCCAGGACCCTTCATTTTGTCCTTAGGAACAAAGATAGAGATGCAAATTCTCGATGGAAATACCAATGTTTGTGAATTCAGATGTTATTAGTGATAATCTGGAAATCTAGCTACCAAGGCATACTAAGGTATAACTGACAATTGTCAGGCTTGGGTAGTGGAAGAAGTAGGGATTAGAGAACATTTTATGCCTGAAGTTAGGAAGGGATGGCTTAGGTGATCCTCAAGATTCCTTATAAGATTTTATGATTCTGTGTTTAAATATCTGGTTACTAAAGAGAAACATTGACACCAGTTACCATACTTCAAATATCAGTTTAGTCATTTCATTTGAGCACATATAATTTCTTTATATTTCCATATATCAGATTGATGAGTAAAATTTCATTTAAGCTGGAAAATTGTATGAAACTTTTTCTTTTCTAACTAGATATTAATATTTAGGAACTTGGCTCTTGAAATAGTAATTTTTATATTCTCTTTATTGTTATCATGTGGTATTCTGATCATATAGTATATTTTATGCTAATTTCCATTTGGCATTTGACCAAATAATTGATTTCACTTTTAACATCTCTAGGTTTCAATAGATCTGTGACCTTATAACATGAAAAACCTATTACTTCCAATAGTACAGGTTATGCTACATTGATGTTTTCTCATCCATGCTTTCCTATAAATCTCAAAGGGTCAGTTCAATATAATGATGCCCTTCCTCTATATATTTGACATTCTATAGACACCAGTGGAATGGCTTGATCTATCTCTTGGTATTATTAAACAGTTGAACATTAAACAATCTCACCAAAAACAATCAGTCTTTTGTTATACTATCAACAAAATCCATCAAGAAGAGATAGAAAAGAAATTCCATTCAAATCACAGAATGTATGAAATATCTGGCAGTTCAGCTTCTAAGACATATATAAGAGAAAAGCAGCATGGTGTAGAAGATTTTTAAAAATAGATTTTGAGATAGAAAAATTTGAATTTGAATTCTGCCTCCGATATCTCTATATAATCCTGGACAAGTCATTTAACTGCTTTTGCCTGTTTCCTCATCTGTAAAATAGGTTCCTTCCCACTTTAAATCTATGACCCTATGAAATCAACTATAAAATGCCTCTTACAGAAATAAAAATAAACCTAAATAATTAGAGAGATATAAATTATCAGCATATCTTATGCATATCAATATGCACATTCAGGCTACAACATGGTACCATGGATAGAGTGAGAGTGGCTTAACCTGGAATCAGAAAGACTCATCTTCCTGAGTTCAAACCTGACCTAGACATTTATTAGCTCTGTGACCCTGAACAAGTTACTTAAGCTTGTTTATCCTAGCTTTCTTATCTGTAAAATGAGCTGGAGAAGGAATTGGAAAACCAGTCCAGTATTTTTGTTCAGAAAACACTAAATGAGGTCATGAAAAGCTGTACACAACTGAACAAGAACAAAAGGCTATGCCAATATAAAAAAAGGAAAATATTATCCAAATTAATTTACATTTTCACTTCCATGCTAATCAACTACCAAAGAATTATTTTATAAAAGTAGAAAAAAATAACAAGGTTTTTCTGAAGAAAACAAAGGTTTAGAATATCAGGGAAAGAAATTTTTTTAATGTAAAGAAAAGAGGCCTGGCTCACAATAAGCAACAACAACAAGTAGGAGGAACCTGAAAATCTGAGAAATAGGAAAAATGGAAGATATCAGACTTAAGGACAGGATAGAGAAGTCCAAAGGAGGCTTCCAGGTGGGAAATTAAGAGATGGTTGGCTTGGAAGACCTTTTTATAGGGAGGTTTGGGGAGGAGTTCTCTATTTCACCCTCCAATCAAAAGGGTCTAGAGACCAAAGGATACTGATAAACAATGAGTATCAAGGTTAAAAATGTATTCTTGCACATTTCTTAGGGATATGGTGGATAAGTCCAAAGAAGCATAGCCCAATGGAAAATCAGAGTGGGAATCTTCACCAGTACAATAGGGCCATTTTTTAAATCTTCTTTGTTTACTAGTTTGCTATGGTTAAAGATTGAAAAAAGTTTGTTAGAGAATTTATATCAATACCCTACATATCTATAGTGCCTCGTGCTTTTTAATTCTAAATTTAAACCTTTTACAATTTTTTCACACTCATGATTTTTATCGTCCACTAAGAAAAACAGTTACTAAACAGAGATCATCTTGAATCTTTGATGAAATTACTACATACTTCAAAGAATTGGATATCAGCTCAATGAAATTTGATTTTGTTATTAATCATCTTCCCTCCCTTCTTTGTTCCCCTTCTTAGTCTTGAATATAGTAGTAGAAAGAGAACTAACTTCAAAATCAAGAAAACTGAGCTTCTGGTCCCATCCTGACTTTAGCTCTATGACTTAAAATATTGATTCATAAAATTGGTCAGCCTGTCAAATGCTGTTGATACAGCTTCATACAACTGAACATTTTTGCCCAGGAATGTTAAATGATTTATCCAAGATCATATTGCTAATAAGATAGAACTGGTTTTATGAACATAGGTCTCTTGACTTATAGGCTAGGATATTTTTCCCTGTATCATGGTGTTTCTGTACATTTCAGACAAAATAAACTGAGGCACAGTAACCTGAGACGAATTACCTGAAAACACGTAAAATGTAAGTTTTAGAATCCAGGCACTACTAGCACATAATAATTAATAAATGTTTATTGATTTATTGCTTCTAATACCAGAGTTCTCTGTATTCCTAGGTTACGTTTTTTGAGCCTGAATTTTCACATGTAAAATAAAAGAGTTGAAATAGATTAAGTCCTTAACCTTTTTTTTTTTTTTTGGTCAGGGCCCCCATATATGTGCTGAAGGCATTGATTATTAAAATTTTAGACTGAGTATTTATGCCTTAGAATATGCTATAAATCAGGACTTTATTGTTTTGTTTATCATTTAGACTTAAGTAAGTGATGGATATTAATTTTTTTAAAGAAAAAGATGGATAAAATGTTAATTTTAAGCTTATTTGGGTATACATTTTATTTCCAGGGAGCCAATTGTTAAACATTTATCAGCATACTCTTCCATGGTCCCTTTTCGCAGTCTTGGAAAGTCTTTGGGTCTCTTCTCAGAGTAATATTTTAAATGCATAAAACATATCACATTACAAATAAAACCTATTGAAACAAATAACAATTTTTTTCTATCCAAGTTCAAAGACCTAGGTTGAAAACCCTTGAATTAGATGAATTGTAGGTCCCATTACAGCATTTAATATTCTATCCTCTTCTATACTGAATCCAATATAACTGCCTCCCTGGAAATAAAACAGGAAACAATGTCAGGCAATAAGCAAGCTTCGCATTTTGTTCTTCTGCCATCTCTATATAGTCTGTGCAAATAGTCCCCTTTCATAAGCAAGTGTTTTACTCTTCATTAGAAATGAATTTTAATTGCATCTAGCAATTATATCTTCTATTAGCTATGGCTACAGTTTTAGTTCAAGTACACTAAGTACTTGAAAGATATGTTAAAGTCTTGGGATTGAAACAGCAGAAGACGATCTTGACGCATCCATAGAATGAAACACATTTCAGTCCAAAGGCACAGTAGACATAATTAAACCATAAACTAGGACATCACCACCACAATCCCATATTGTCTATGCTTTATACTGCATGCATTAATAGCCTTAGGTGCTAGTTAGCATGAAAATTATGTTTACACAGTCTCTTACCAGTTCAAAATTATTCAAGTACTAAAAATTAGGATGAGGGAGAACTTTGCAGTGTTAAGAAGACTGGATTTGGAGGCAGAGAAACACAGTTCAAGCTCTAGCTCTAGTCATTCCTACCAGTTGGACTTTGGTCTGCTTACTCTGTCTCAGTTTCCTTATCTATAAACTGAGAGGGCAGGGATATATGATCTTTTAAAATCCCTTTCAGTTCTTGATATAGCAAATAAGGTAGTGGACTTGGAGTCAGGAAAAACCGGCTTCAGACATTTAACCACTGCGTGACTTCAGACAAATTACTTAACCTCTCTGTTCAGTGGCTTCATCTATAAAATGAAGAAGCCAAGCTTGATGGCATCTTAAGATCTCTTCCAACTCATAATTTATGATATTTATTAGAATTCTCCATAATTTTTTTCCAAATATATTTTCCTATTTTCCTAACATTTTCCAAACATATATTCCACCAAATTGTCCCAGATGCTTAAATTTTCTCCATTAGAGAATCTCTGCATTTTAAAGGTTTTCAGATTTCCAGAAACCATCATTTCAATGCACCAAATAGCTCTCAACAAAAAGGGCAACAAGTCAAGTCTCCATGAGGCAATATCAGAGTAGAAATGAGTTTATCAGATGTATTGCAACAAGTATGATAGTTAATTGACAGGCAGATTTAAAAGGAAGGAATAAATATGGAATTACTGCCTAGATGTAGGGTATCAGGAAACTACAGAGGAAATCTATCAGTCACTTTTACCATCTTGCCAAGGATGAACTCCTCAACCAAGAAATGACAAGAAAGCTTCTCTCAGAAACTTTAAAAACAATCCAGACTGCTAAGTGAAGTGAGTAGAACCAAGAGACACAGTTGTACACAGCAACAACAAGATTATATGATGATCAACTTTGACAGATATGGTTCTTTTCCACAACAGGGTGATTCAGGATACTTTCAATAGACTTGTGATGGAGAGAACCGTCTGCATCCAGAAAGAGGGTTATGAGGACTGAATGTGAATCACAACATAGTATTTTCACCTTTTTGTTGTTGTTTGCTTAATTTCCTTTCTTATTTTTTCTTTTTGATCTGATTTTTCGTGTGCAGCATGATAAAGGTGGAAATATGTATAAAGAATTGCATATGCTTAACCTTGGATTGTTTGCTGTCTAGGGGAGGGAATGGGAGGAAGAGAAGGAGAAAAAATTGGAACACAAAGTTTGCAAGGGTGAATGTTGAAAACTGCCTTTGCATGTATTTTGAAAATAAAAATCAATTTTTTAATGAACAATTAAGATTTCCCACTTATTAGAATGGCTTAATACTTTCTTTGAGGCAGATGTTTAGACTTAATAACAGTTGAAGTTCCAATGATACTATAACAGTCAACAAACCTTAAAGATTGGCAAAATGGGGCAAGTCCTTGGCCACATTGTAAAGTGAGGTGAACCTGGCTTCTTTTGGTTTTCTCTCCTATTTACCATTTCTTAGATGCCCTGTATTTTCCTGTTCTCTTTCTCTAGAGATAAGGACTGAATCTGTGATTTTAATAGTATAAGGAAGGTCTCAGTAAGGAAATGTTCTCTACTGATTCAAGTCAACACTTTCTCTGTAATTTAATTAGTGAGCAGAGGTTCTTAATCTTTTTTGGTATTATTTGATAATTTGTGAAACATAAATTTCCTCACAATAATGTTTTTAAATACATTTTTTAAAAAATCATAGGATTATAAAGAAAACTAATTACATTAAAAAACAATCACCAAAGAAACTTTTAATTAAATTCACAAAAATCAAGATAGGAATCTTTGCCCTAGAGAGTTGCCCAGTACTCAAAGAGTTGACCCAAGATGACATAGCCAGGATGTTGGTGCCAGCTGCTGCTGGTTCTGAATCTCTATACCAAACTGCTTCTCTCCTTTTTAAAAGCCTTTTCAAAGCTTTCTTCTAAAGCATCCATCTTGAAATTCAAATGAAAAGAATTGAGAACAGTAGTAGGTCTGAAACCTCCCAAGGGGAATTTCCAGTTTAAAAAAGATCAAAGTCTTTGAATCAAAGGAAATTGTATATACATTGACTAGTAGGTGGCAGCATTAGGTGACCACTAGGTGATTCCTGCAGCCCTGAAATTATACAGTCTTCAGGAAACTACTTATTCCATACCTCAGGGTACCATTGCAGGAGAGAACTTCTAGGAGATGGATTGTGTTTAGGAGTATCTCACCCTCACTTGATCATCCTCTTCCCCTTCCCAATACCCCAAAAGGTAAGTATTGGAAAAGAACCCCTGGGTGAGCTTGTTAAAGTAGGTGAATGCTTCTCTTAGTATTGTGGAGCTCATCTCCCAGGCTAGCTTTGTCAAGGCTTCTGCTTTCTGACTCATTAGGCTGGCACTCTGGCACATTCATTACATGCAGGGATTATGTTTCCCCTTTATCATCCAGAGGAATGAACCTTTTATTTTTCAAGGGATTAACAATTTCTTTCCTTCCAACTTCCCCAGGAGCATTTCTTTTTTTCCCATCATGGGGACCTTTCTGTTCTTTTCTTCTTTCACCTTGATGATTCCATGTAGACTACAGCATGATAATGAGAATAGGACCTAGACAATTTTGCTTGCAGAAACCTGCCTATATCTGTGTGCCAGGAGGATTAGCGCTGCAGCTTGATAAAGAATTCATCTCTTTGGAGGCTGTTCCTCTCCTGCCTCCAAAACTATGGAAGGAAATAAAACTGCTGTCTTCAAATCATTCTATTTCCTTTCTACCATTCATTCCTTGGAAATTTATATATATACATATACATATATGTATGTATATATAATATTTATATATGTGTATATGTATGTATATATATTTATCCTTTTCATCATTAATTCAACAAATAAATAAATATGAATGATGAAAGGGATAAACTATATATATATATATATATATATATATATATATATATAGTTTATTAATACTTTGAGATATCAGTTCTGGGACCAAAATGGATCCTTTGGTCCCAGAAAATCTCTCCCTCTCAGAAATCTAAATAAAATGTCAAAAACTCTCTAATCTCTACCTTGACTCAGTTTCATCATTTCATCATTCATTCAACAAATAAAAACTGTGCACTCATCACTATTCTGCTTTCTGGAAAGGATACAAATACATAAGACGTGTTCCCTGCTACCTTCAAAATAATTCATATGTTGCTCTTTTTCCTGAAGTCAGGAATTTCTAAATTCAAAATTGACCTCAGACACTAGCTATATGATCTTGGGCAAGTCACTTTGCCCTATTTGCCTTCATTTCCTCATGTGTAAAATGAACTAAAAAAGTAAATGTCAAGCCATTCTAGTACCTTTGCCAAAGAAAATCCCAAAAGGAGTCATGAGGAGTCAGGCATACCTCAGAATGACTGAATAACAGCCAACAGCCTCTTACTTTATCTATAAGACTGGGAGCGGGAAGGAAGGTCTAATTATATATCTCTCATATTCCTTCCAGTTCTAAGTCCATGATCTATATTATTTTTATTAAATTGAAGGCTTACCAGTCCTTTCAATGTGGGATAGACTATAAAAAACACGAGACTTGCTTGCATCCAAGCTGTACGAACATGTACAAGTCTCTGAGTCTCAAGGTTCATAAAATGAGAATGACAATGGCTACCTCATGAAGTTCTTATGAGGAAAACACTGTGAATGTGAAATGCTATTTTGATTTTTACTAATACCTTATAATAGAAAGCAAGGTGATGGAAAAGAAGAAAAAAGGGAAGAGAGTAATAGGGATGGAAAACAGAGGGATAGAAAGAAAGGGAAAATCCATCCACCACTGCCATCTCATTACCAGCCACAGCCCTTTCCCCAAGTCTTCACCATCCCAGCAGCCAGCCCCTAACCTCTCTCACCACGAGTCCTTTAGAAGCAGACAAGAGGCAGAAGGGAGAGAATCCTGGGCCAGAAGTCAGGAGTTCAAAACCAGCCTGATATACTTACTAGCTAAGTGAGCCAGGGCAAATCACTAAATCTCTGTCTGCCCCAGCTTCTTCAGCTATACAAGAAGGAAAATAACAGTACCTAACTCCCAGGATTATTGTGAAGGTAAATGGAATGATAATGGTAAAACACATAGTACTGTGTCTGGCACATAGCAAAAAGTCAATAAATGCTTGTTCCCCTCCTTCTTTCCTTTTGGAATGCTCATCCCTATACCTATCATTAAGCTCTACATTCCCTGTCTTGGTGTAGTAACATACATACTATCACGCCAGAGAAACTGAGGCAAGATAAGATTAGAGAGTTTTTAATATTTTATTTAGATTTCTGACTGATGTCTCAAAGTGTTCAGCAGCAGCAGCAGCTTATATATGGTTCCATAGGTCAGAGTAGGTAAAGACAGGGGTGGAATCCAAGCATTGGTAAACGGGGAGAATTTCCAGGCAGGGACCATCACTCCGGTTCTGACAGGTTGAGGGTAGAACCATGAATTCTTGATAACTTAGGAGGACTTAGAAGCCAGGAAGTCTGAACTCTCCCTTATCTTGAGTTTACACATTTACAATTTATAACCTTAGAATAGCCAGCCCGAAGTTATATCAGTCCTAATAGTCAAGGGGGGAGGGGGCTGCAACCAGGGGTGTTAAGGCAGAACAATTCAAGGAACTGAGGCAGGACAATTTAGGGAAACTGAGGCAGAACAACATAGGGAAACTGAGACAGAATAATAAAAGGAAACTGTGGCACAACAATACCACTAATTGTCTTACATTTCAGGGGGTCTATACACACACACACACACACACGCACACACACACACACACACAGAAGAATAGACAGAGACACAGAAAGAGAGAGAGAGACAGAGACAGAAAGATGGAGAACTCTGACTACCCCTCAAATATAAAGTAAGCAGGGAAAGACTGTAATAAAAGCTATAAGAATGAGATCCAAAGTTGGAATTCAAAAAAACAATTTCACAGGAATAGAGTCAAAATCATAAAGTTTGAGGCTGGCCTAGAAAAATAATCATCAAAACAACACTGGTTCATTTTTGAATTATTTGTTCAATATTTTATTTTTCTCCAATTACACATAAAATAATTTTTAACATTCCTTTTTAAAATTTGAATTCCAAATTCTATCCTTCTCTATCCTCCCATACCCTTATCATTAAGAAGATAAGAAATTTGATACAGATTATATATATATATATATATATATATATATATATATATATACACAATCATGCAAAACATTTTCATATTAGTCTGTTGTAAAAGAAAACAGAGCCAAAAAAATCTATCCAAGAAAACAATAGAAAGTTGTTTTTGTTTTTGTTTTTGTTTTCGTTTTCTGTGATCTATAAGTAGACTCTAATAGTCATTCATCTGGGGGTGACTAGCATTTTTCATCATACTTCCTTCAGAATTGTCCTAGAGCATTGCATTATTTAAAATAGTTAAGTCATTTACAATTCTTCATCATATAATATTGCTGTTACTGTATACAATGTTCTCCTGGTTCTGCTCACTTCACTTTCTATCAATTCATGTAAGTCTTTCCTGGTTTTACTGAAATCATCATGGTCCTCATTTCTTATAGCACAATAAAATCCCATCATAATCATATACCACAATTTGTTTAGCTTTTCAAATCCACTTGATGGGCATTCACTCATTTTCCAATTCCTTGTCACCATAAAAGAGCTGCTACAAATAGTTTTGTATTTACAAAATCTTTTTTGTTTTTTATATCTTTTGGATACAGATCTAATGGTGATATTGCTAGGGGAAATAGCATGCATAGTTTTATAGCCTTTTGGGCATAGTTGCAAATAATTCTCCAGAATGATTGGATCAGTTCATAATTCTATCAACAGTGCATTAGTGTCCCAATTTTCCCATATCCCCTCTAACATTTATCATTTTCCTTTTCTGTCATATTAGTCAATCTGATGGGTATGAGATGCTATTTTGGAATTGTTTTAATTTAGTGTTTCTCTGGTGGCCAAAACACTAGGTACTCTTGATCATATCGTCTGAATTTTTTTAACCAAAGTACTAATGTTCTCACTTTGGTAATGTATAATGCTTCTATGAGAAATTATATTTCTAAGTTCCAAGTATCTGGCTTCCAAACCAACTTTCAGAATATAACCTATTCTAAAGTGAAGGTGCATATCTATAATTAGCATTAAATTAATGGTTCAGATATAAGTGTTAAAGGAGTTCAGAGAAAGGAATAGGCCTGGTATGCTTAGGGAGGCTTTGTAAAAGAGATGAACCTTGAACTGGGCATTGAGGGCTGACCTTTATAGAATACCCCAAAACCATTACAGCTATGGCACTAAGTACTGTGATCTCACAATTGCTTAATAGAAGGTATACAGCATGAGGAATATTGAACTGGAAGTCAGCAGTCTACCAGTTCTGCTCCTACTTCTAGCCCCAGCTTTCTTCCTAACTTACCATATGGACCCCCACATTTAACTCCATCTTTCTTGGCTAAAGGTCAAAGGAGTTGATGATCTTAAAGACCTTTCTAGCTTTAACTTGCAAAACCAAAGTATCTCTATGAGAAATAGTAAATTTGGATCCCTTTTAGAGCATTGTGAAGTATCCATGGTGTGGTATAATCAGCACAAAATCAGTTAATACAGAAAGACCTCACTTGCCATAGGAATCTCTTTTTCACTAGGTCAAGCTAAACAACACAGTGGTGGTCAGAATAAGCCTTTTGTTCATACTCTGCCTAAGACATTAAATACTAAGTCACCCTAAGGAAGTCATTTAATCTCTCACTGCCTCAGTTTCCTCCCCTGCAAAGGGAATAATGATAATTGGATCTATGTCACAGAGTTTTTGTAAAGATCAAATAAGATATTATTGTATAATATATACATACAATACATACAATAATAATTGTATAACACTTTCCAAATCTTTGAGTGATATATAAATGTTACTTATTAGAAGTAGAAGAAATTACCATATAAAAAGCTTTTAATGTTAATGTTATATGTTAATAAACATAGTTGCATAGAAACCAAGTCATTATCTATCAAGATCATCTAAATATATGTCATGACTAAGGATAAAAAAATTAAACAAAGGCTATAAATAGGAATGACTATTGATAACTATTTCTAATTATTCAATGCCTGCGTCAATTGTCAGCAAAAAATTGCTTTAAGTCAAAAATGATGTTGTATATCTAGAGGACCAAAGATGTTAATTTCATAATGAGACATGAATTAAAAATAAAATCTTATAATCTAACAAGTGAATCTTTAAAAATCCTAGGATTCAATCCTTGCATCTTACATTTATATCACTTATATTTCCCATTGTCTTCCCCTAGAATAGGGGTCCTAAAGATATCTCCTATAACAAAGAACAAAAAAAAAAGAAAAAGAAAAATAATATGGCAAAGCCAAGTGTCATTAATTGTATGCAAAACTAACAAATCTGTCACTAATTGTATGTATTGTTACACATTTATAATATTCCACCTTTCCAAAAAAAAATGGGGTGGGGGGGGAGGGGGGGAATTTATTTCTCATATCTTCCTTGAAGACTAGCTTGGTTATTATAATTTCATAGCATTCAGTTTCAATTTTTTTGTTGTTGCTCTTTCCATTTACACAGTTGCACATTAGTTGCTTCACTTTTGCATCCGTTTATATCTTTTTGTGTTTTTCTGTATTCATCACATTCATCAATGTTTCATACAGCACAATAATATTTGATTACTATCATCTACTACAATTTATTTTATTCTTCTCTTTTAATTTTTTTTTTAATTCTAAATTTAAACACTAAATAAGACTAGCATTCACACATACAGTTTCCTCATCCATATAATGGGCATGATAAACCCTTGCCTGTATACTTCACTGCAATGCTGTAAGGGTTAAATAGCATAATAGATGTGAAAGTCCTTTGAAAAGCAGAAAGTTCTTAACAACAAAAGAGATAATTATAATTATCCATGGAATCTGATTAAGTGTTGCTCACTCAGTCAAATAGATTGTGCCAAAATCAATTATTGAGAGAGCTAGGGGGAAAAAACATATAAATTAGCCATATTACGCAATCATTCTACAGAAAATATGCTTATTTATTTGTGAATTAACATAAATTCATGAACTCGTCAGAAAAGTCATGTCATCTCCCCTCCTCCCAGTCTGCTATCCACAAGCTGTACAGAACATCACCACCCACACCACTCCAAATTGATTCTAGGAGGTGATGTCATGACAATAACCGGCCTCTAATACATTTATATTAGAACTTGAACAGAACTCTTCCTTCCTCACACATAAACAGTTTTCATATTCTTCTATTGCATGCTGAATCACTGCAAGTTTGAGCCATAAGCTCTTGATGGGGGCAGCATTCTGAGGTACACTCCTTCACAGGAACACTACGGAATTCAGCATCTCTGCTCTGCTCTTATGATCAATTTGCACGGATCAGCAAATCCTTCTCATAAGTAATCCCTCGGTCAGTAATCAATAGCTATCTATTTTGAATCCAAGAAGACATAAACTAGAGCTCCTCTGACCATTTCCCACTAATACTCCCCATTCTTTAATTCTTGAATTCTATATATTGTGTAACCTGATGCAATGACATAGCTTGCAGGTATGAGAAAAGTTAGCATTTGAAACTTTCTTGCTAACAGCTTTTCCATCTGACTTGGACTTTAAGGGTCTAGGAAAATTTCAAATGAATATTTATAAGCCTGCTAACCATTGACTCTCCTTAGTCAGGAAAGAAACATTTTAATTAACAGAACAATATGAATCTATTGGAATATTTTTCATGGCCAAATTCTGCTGAAGAAATGCAAAATGTTAATTTAAAAATATCAATATGCCTGCTGCAGATAATATACTGGTCGTTGCTTTGTACATTTTAAAAGAATTTGGGACAGAGCAGACATGAAGCATACACAATTATGGGCCTTGTGAAATATAGACAAAACATCTTTTTGTTAATACAAAGCTGGAAATACAAAAAAAGTGCAAGGCAAGAGATATAAAAAAGGGCAATTATCCCCACTGACAGGAAGGCATTTTCCTCAGCTTGGTGTTAATGACAACCTTTCAAACACAAACAGGTCAGGAAGGTTTGTTGTTTTGAGTTTTTCAGGACCATCTTTGTAGAAAAGGTATATATAAATATTGTTGTCTTTTGTATGCATACTGTCTGAAGGCCATTTACGTAAGTCCTTTTTCCAGAAGCAGGGGTGAACCTGGATGCAACTGAAAATGGTTGGTCAAGGTTAGTTTGGGCCCGTGTTACAAGGTCAATCT
Organism: Antechinus flavipes; assembly: GCF_016432865.1. Classification (NCBI taxonomy): domain Eukaryota; kingdom Metazoa; phylum Chordata; class Mammalia; order Dasyuromorphia; family Dasyuridae; genus Antechinus; species Antechinus flavipes. Next base: position 335,872,446 of record NC_067400.1, on the reverse strand, counting down.
CTGACTGGGTTCAGGACCTACTATACAACTGGGATTAGAGACCCCCTAATTATGAGTCAGCTCATAATTTTCAAAATGATCCATTTGGGACTGAGGTGAGAGGACTTTCTGTTTGATCATCAGTCTGTAAACTTGTTTCACATGATCAGTATGTAGTGAGAGTTAGAGGTTACTATGTGACTGAGCTAAAATCAGGTTAAAAATCAGCCTGTGACTGGACCTAGGAGTCAGTCTATAAACAAAGTAAAAGATGAAAACATGCCAGACTTTGGATTCAATCTATGGCTGGAGTTTAGGGTCAATCTATGATCAGAATTAGATTAGCCTATGGCTGGGGTTAGGAAGTTAGTGACTGAATGAATGAAAACATCAATTAAAGCAAGCAAGAAAAAGACTAAAGAAAGGATGATGAAAACACAAAAAAAGGTTTCAGAAGATATTATTTGAATCATTCCTGAATGATTATCTGGATGAGAAAACAAAACAAACCTTAAGCAAAAGAGCCATCCATAGACAAAACCCCAAACTCTATGAAGGTACATTTTTATCAGAGGACTCTAAATTACAAGATTTAGTCATCTGATTTGAGTCATGACTCTGCCACTAAGAAAAAAGTGACATTGAAGAAATCTCTCAACTAGTAAATGAGGATATTTATTGAAAAAACTGATAAAATAAAGTTCAACTATTTTGAGTCTGTAAGTCTTTCAATATTTATTATAATTTATAAATATGACTTTGCATTTATATAAATATATACCTTTTTACTGTGAATATGCATCAATATACATTAATTATATGTATTGGCATTGTAGGTAGCAAAAAAAAAAAAGTAAAAGGCAATCTTGCCCTCATATAGTTTACTAATTGATAGATATTATATGCTATTTTAATTTGATCTGTTCTAATACCTAGGATATTATCCACATATCTGACTGATACAATAGATTTATTAATTATAGAAAGTATAATATATCCTAGGAAATCTCTACCATTTCATGGAATTTCCAGTAATACATTTTTCACTAGCCATCTAATCATAGAGAAAGCTTTTTCAATATTCTATTCTTAGGGTCAAGCTCAAATGCACAAGAATGGATTTACCAATGTGGTATGATTTGAGGGACATCCAGGGAAGTCTTCCCTGATATTTGGGACCAAAAGAGCCATCCCATAGATTATGCACCAGGTTTCCTTCCCTACCCCCTGGAACTTCTAGTAGGAAGTTCTAGAGGAAAAATCAATTAATAAGTAGCACTAGATCTCTTACTACTATCTAGTTTTTGTTCGGTTATTCAGTGTGACTTTTCATGACACCACGAATCATCCTTCTATCCTCCATTATCACTCAAAGTCTGTCCAATTTCACATTTTTTCCATGACACTATCCATCTTATCCCCTCTTCCTTTTGCCTTCAGTTTTTTCCCAACATCGGGGTCTTTTCCAATTAATCTTTATCTTCTCATAGCCAGAGTATTTAAGCTTCAGCTTCATTATTTGACTTCCAGTGAATTATCTCAACTAATTTCTTTAAGTATTGACTGATTTGATGCCCTTGCTATCCAATGGACTCTCAAAAAGTCTTCTTCAGCACTACAATTTAAAAGCATTGATTCTGCTCCGCTTTTCTTATAGTTCAACCCTCATAGCCAAACATTACTACTGGAAAAACCATAGCTTTGATTGTATTTGCCTTTGCTGGCAAGGTCACATCTTTGTTCTTTAGCATGTTGTCCAGGTTTGTCATAGTTTTTCTTCCAAGGTGGCTACAGTCACCATATGCAGTGATCTTTGAGCACAAGAATGTAAAATCTAACAATTTTTCAATTTCTTCACTAATGGCAGGAAGTGATAGCACCAATTGCCAAGCTCTAACTATTTTTGCTGTTAAACTTGAGGCCTGTTTTTACTCTCTCCTCTTTCACTTTCATCAGAAGACTTAATTCTTCTTCACTTTCTGCTATCAGAATGGTGTCATCTAAATATTCGAGACTGTTAATATTTCTCCACAAAAACTTAACTCTAATGCTGTGCTAGACATTAGTCAGGGTTAAATAATGAGTTTCAGAGTTCAAGAATCAATTGTTACACTTTCTATGTGACCATTTATACCTTAAAAATCTGCAAAAGCTCCAAATCAGAGCTTGATTTATTGTGTTCTCCAGAGACTACTAATGCAGATATCTATATCTAGCATGGCCAAAACACTAGGTACTCCTAGTAATTATATTTTTTTTACCAAAAAGCTAATAATCTCACTTTAGTGATGTATCATACAAGGACTCAATAATTTTATGCCCATCAAATTTGGTGAAATTGTTTCTGATAATTTGGATTTGACATCTTCCTTTGAATGTTAGTTGGATATCTTTTTACAAACACATAAATTAATTATATTTTGAGTGGTAGCTTATCCAATTTTTTGTTCTGTAAGTTGTTTTAAATGTAACCCTTTGAAAAATAGAACTAGTTATTTGTCCTGTCATGACTGTCCAAGGCTGTTCTAAAATTATGGCTATATATACTTAATACCAAATATCTATGCTTAATAAAAGAAAAAATGTTCTGTCAACATATGAAAATGTTAGAGATAAAACTTCAAGATAATTGGACAGACTTTTTTCTTTTGTTTTAGGTTCTTAAATGTAACATTCTTCTCTAAAATATAATGTTCTCTAGGAGCAAGTTTCTTGGGGGGCTTCTAAAAACAGCCTTCCTTTCAGTTCAAAGTAATAATCACTCCAAATGCAGCCAGCAGTTAAAGTCCAAATCCTTTATTGTCTCTTCCAAAATCTTATCTCCTTCATTTGGGGTTTGGCTAGTTTTCTGGAGGCCTTCCGGATCTCGGTTTCAGTGTTCTCCACAGGACAGCCTGCCACCACTTCTCTGTCTTCCTTCCTTCTGCCCGACTTGTGAATCTCCTCGACTGAATCCTGACTCTGAATCTCCCCGAAGTTCATCCAGGTTGAAGCTCCTAGCTTATATATGCTCTCTTAAAGGTGTGAACTCTAATAAGTACTAAGTGCATCTAGAGAACTTTTAAGCACCCTGCTAAACAACCATTGTCTCTATCAATTCCACTGACTTAGCACCTTGTAAGAATTCTAACACTTAAGAATCTCAGAAACTTGACCTATCTGTTCAAGGTCAAGTATATATCCAGTAAAGGTTAAGTTAAACAATTTTCCAGCAAATGTGCATCCCACATTCAATTCAGCATCACAATGGCCCAAAGATGAAGAGATACTCAGGGGAAAAGGGGAATCAGATAAGATTCCCAAGTTAAAAGGGGAAAGGATGAAATATCATTATCTCACTAACACAAATACTCTAAAATATTTCCTTTTTCCCTTTACAATCCACACTACTTCCTGCCCAGCTCCCATCCAGAATCAAATGTCTTATTGTATCAAGTATTCAAACACTTCAAGCTGCCTTCAAAATGCCAAATGCCAGTTTAGGGGCAAAAATATCTTTTGCTCCTTTTTCTCATTGTCAAGGAGCCCCACATAGTCTCTGTAACCAATTTCATGAATCTAGTGATGAAAGAAATATCTCTTCAGTATTAAATACTCATATGTACTTGTTTTTCTCTTCCATATTATTTTTCCCTTATTAAATTTAAGCCCTCAGCAAAGTTCCACTGAAAAATCTCGACTGTTACATGAACTTTGATTGTTGGAGATTATTGGAATTATAGCCAAATTTCCCAATGTCTAGACTAATTCTCTACTCTTTGTCATGTTTTAAAATGTGTTTTTTTGATTCTTAGAATTGTGTAATGGTATACAATAACAATACAACAAAGAAAATTGCCAACATTTTAAGTGTAGCCCCTCCTCATTCTGAAGAATTTAAATGAATCAATATTGCTTGCTATAGTAGCTATACATTTGTGACCTTCTGTACCTGTCTGGATATGGTGTAGATGCGGAAAGTAAAGGACTACTCAAGAAAGGAGAACCAGGCAATTCTTACTTCTAGTCACCACTTCCAGTCCCATTCTTGCCAAGACATATGTTCTATATATATGAGTGGGGGAAAAAAAGGGAAAAGTCAAGTATGTTGATGCATACTAGTAATTCCAGTTACCTAGGAAGTTGAATCTGGGAGATCTCTTGTTTCTTAGGAGTTCTAAACAGTAGTGATTTATGCCCAAAAAAATGTCCTTACAATGTTCACTATTAATATGTTGTGCCTCTTAATGAGAGAAGAAATAGCAGAATGTCTAGATAGAGGTAAAGCAGCTAAGGTTGGACACAGAGCAGATCAAGGCTCCTTTGCTGATCAGAAAGGAGATTGGCCAATAAGTAGCTTCTGTATTTATAGCTTAGAAAAGATAAAGACACACTCATTTTTCTAAAAAATAAATAAATAAATAAAGATATGGTGTAAGGTAGTAAGAAGTCTAGAATTTTGACAGAACAAAAATAATGCTTTGACTTATATCTAACCTAGAACAAAGAAAGAAAAAACTCCAAATACCATTTAACTCTGATTTGGAAAAAAATTATTTTTAAAAATTATTAATAAATCATCCTGTAAGATTCCCTGTTAAATTTTGGCTAAATCTGTTGCCAGGAGAAAAAGGGACCCTTCAGGGAACTCAGTCCTTTCTATATTTTTATATACTAATAGGGAACAAGTTTTTATTAAGTACCTATATGTTGGAATCCTTACAAACTGCTAACTAATTAGAGTTGATCTAATCTTACAAGAAGATGTTTTGGGCAGAACCTGAAACAAGGTACTAAGTAGGACTAATTAGTACAATGCTTGTGTTTGCACCTCTACTCATTGGAGTTCACAAGTTTGCCAGCTTCACAAAGTAAACTTTGTACCTTTGTGAGTTCACACCTCCCTTGAAGCTCTTTGGGCCAGAAGGCACTATGGGAGAAAACCCATAATCTCTCCCTCTCTCGTATCCCACAATTCCTCCCTCTTGTATAAAAGAAACAGACAGAGGCTCTCGGTCAGATTTCACTGGAATGACATGAAGAATAGAGCTGGCTGGAGGCTGAAGAAAGCAGAGACAGAGGCTGAAGGACAAAATCTTTGGATTTGGCGACATTCGGAGGGAGCTCTTGGAACCAAGCAGAGAGATAGGCCTCTAAGCTAACTGGGCTATATTGGAGATAATAAAAGATCTGAACTTTTATCACCTGGCTATGTTTTGAGAAGAAAAAGCTCACCACACCTATAGTGTCATTAACTGTGATATTTTACAAACATTATCTCATTTGACCCTCACCATTCTTTGAGGTGGGTGCTGGTATTACCCTCTTTTTTTTACAGTTAAAAAAACAGAAACAAACAAAAGTTAAGTTACTTGTCCAAGGTCAAAAAGATAGTAAATATCTTGGGTCTTCCTGATTCCAGATCCAGATCCAGAGTCCTATCTACTGAACTACCTTCTCATTTGTAATTGTTCAATCGTGTCAATTGTATCTGATTCTTCATGATGTTATTGGGCTTTTTTTTTTTTTTTTTTTTGGTAAAAAATACTGGAGTGGTGTATGATTTCCTTTTCCTGATCATTTTACAGATGAGAAAACTGAGGCAAATAGGGCTAAATTACAGTTAGTGTTAGAGGCCAGATTTGGATTCAGCTCTTCCTGATTCCAAGTCCATAATTTGATCCACTGTGCCAATCCAGCTATTTCATAACAGTCTCCAAATATTGTCCAAACCTACTGGAAAGGAGGAGGAGGAGGAGGAGGAGGAGGAATAATGAAATTATCTTTGATAAAATATGATAAAACAACTGACTTGGACAGATAAATTTAAGAATTATTGAACTACTTGAAAATCATGATTTTTTTAAAAAGGGTCTAAACATCATCTTTTAAGAAATTATCAAGAAAAACTGCCCTGATATCCTAGAACCAAAAGGCCAAATAGAAATTGAAAAAAATCTATCAGTTACCTTTTGGGAGAGATTACAAAATCAAAACTCCCAGGAATATTATAGTCAAATTCTAGAGTTCCCAAATCAAATTGAGAAAATATTGCAAACAACCAGAATGAAACAATTCAAATATTGTGGAGCCACAAACAGTATAACACGAAATTTGGCAACTTCTGCATTAAAGGATTGAGGAAAGTAGGAATATGAAATTTTGATATTGTGAGGGCAAAGGAGCTAGGATTACAAGCAATAATGAACAACCTAACAAAAGTGAATATAGGAGAAAAATAGATATTTAAAAAAATAGCGGACTATGAAACATTCCTGATGAAATGACCAGAGCTTAATTGAAAATTTGACTCTCAAATATTAGACTCAAAATGTGTGGTAAGAGTTATTGCACCCCACCTTCAATTAATTAGTCAGATACTTGTCTTAGGTGAGTCAAAAAGGAATTTATTGCTTTCTCATGAGAAAAAGGACACAACCAGCATCAACCAAAGTGACTTCAGCAAGGGAGTGAAAGGGTGAACAGTTCTCAGCAAGTTTATATAGACATAAAGCAGAGTCCCCTGGAAATCTAGGGGCAAAGAACAAAAATCTCAGGCCACCACCCCATCACAAAATCCAATCCTGCCCCTAAGAAGCTCACACTTTTACATTCTTTTGGGGAAAATACCTCTACTCTGACCATCCACCAATGTCCTAGTGGGTTTCAAATCCCATTTCTCCAATTCAGCCTTCACAGCTATGAAAACCAAAGGCCCATCCAGTTCTCACAAAGAGCCACATAAAAAGGTAAACAGGAAAGAGAAATCATAAGAAATTTAATAAGGCTAGGGACTCACTAAGACTATTATTCTTCACCTAATCACCTTTTTGCCTTTCAACAGATATACTTAGCCAGTCTACCACCCTTTCCATCTCTTGCTCCGTAATCAAATAAATAATACCATTGCTTCTGGAAAGGGTGCATCAGTAGAATACACTAGTATTCCACTTATCCATCAGCTTTCAGGACATGACATTTCCATATCTACCACTTACCTGTGTATGTTGTCTTATTTAGAATATACTCTCCAAGAGGATAGAAACTACTATGCTTTTTGTATTTGTAACAGCACAATATTTATAATCACCAAGTGTTTAACAAATGCTTATCTTTCATTCATTCATCCTCCTCAAGACTCAAAGTTTCCACAGCACAGCATGTCATAAATAGGATTCCATGTGAACCTTTTTTGAGGTAACTAAAGGTTGCATAACAAAACAACTCAGGGAATAGTTCAATTCTATATTCTCTGTCCCTTCAAAGAATTACTGTGTTCAAAGATCACAAGACATAAATCTGAAAATAATGGTAACAAATAAAATCTTGCTCCTTACTCATGACCATTTTAGAGCTCCCCATCTCCAAAAAGGGAGGAGAATTTCTAATGATATTCATCAGAAATAGGATTTTTCCAATACAAAAAAAAAAGGAAACTGGAAAGCCATTTTGGGCTTCTACACCACCCCACAATTTGAGGAGTTCCCACATCCCTCCAGTGGCCTGTAACATACTACTCCTGTTTCCAAACTATCCTTTAATAAATCTCCATTGAATATGTCTTTTATTTTAGCTTTCTCTTTTCTTGCTTGTGCTGACTCTCGAGTAACCAAATAAGCACTTATTTGAGGAGAGATTTGCTATCAAATGAAGGAAATGAAATGTATAAGAGAAACTAATCAAATCTCCTTATTTTTAAATTCCTTAAACCAAGTGAACTCTAATTCCAATTGCTGAAGTAAGAGGCCCTCTCTCAAGTGGAAGTCAGATTCTAAAAGACTGTATCAAACAGAAAACCCATGAATATATAAGAGTTTAGTCAATCCCAGGCCTTCTGAGCATGTGTAGCTTCTATGGTTGGTGAAATCCCCATATGGACTTTAAAGAATGAGCAGAGATTCTGAAGTTTATTAGATTATGCTAATGAAGAGATGGATTTTTATTGGTTGCTGAGCCAGCAGTGACTCCCTCAAAGAGCTCCCAGATTCTCCCCACCAGGAGCCAACATCTGTCCTGTAATTATGTGCCATTCTTTGCTTCACATAAATATTGTTGCTTTAAATGAAGGAATATTGGAGATGGCAATAACCTAGTGGAAAGGTCAAAATAGCAAGCATCAGAAATCCTAGAATTGGAGTCTGTAGTGGAACCTGCCAGATTCTATTTAGTGAGGAGGAAAGTACCAGATTATCTCTTTGATCCAACATAGATCAAAGGCAGCCAAGAGAGAGCTACTATAATTCATCTATCCTCTATTCCAAAATCAGAAGTGAACTTTAAGGTGAATATTATATAGAAATTGCTTTAGGTTTTAGCATTGGTGAGAATAAATCCCCAAGTGAGGATGGGAGATGGGGATGGAAGATGGCTTTTCCACTTCCAGTATTACTATGTCTTCATAGTAAATATCATTTTGTAAAATTGAATTGATTGTAATTGGTTAAAATATAGTAGGATACTAATCATAGATAACTGATATTGGAGAAATCATACCAGAATGGGGAACTAAAGAAATATATCTCCATCAACTAAGAATATCCCTAGAACTCTAAGGGGAAATATATGTAGTCTTGTTGTTGGAGACTTGACTCCAGCATAAGTTGGGATGGAAAAACACCTCAGAATCTTGCTACATAAAGCCAGGAATAGACTTAACAGCTATCAGCTGAGCATTAACTAAGCTAAGCCTGGATAAATTGATCATCAGCAATGTTGTCACTAGCTCATGATTTTTTTCCCCACAAAATTCAAAAAACTATTAACTAATGGGTCAAGAAATTGAAGCTTACTTTGATAGAGGGAAAACCACAAAGAAAAAAATCATAAATATGTGTAATATTAAAATATTAAATTCAGTTTTCAAGGCCTTCCATCAACAAATAGAGTATTTCAAAAATCTAAGTGGTTTCCTTAGCTCTATTTCTATTGTGTTCTAGCTACCTCCAGAAGTCAGGTCAATCTTCCTAAATGTATTCTCCTGCTTAAATATTTTCATGGATCTATATCTCCTCATTACTTTTAATCCATCTAGAGGCAACATGGGTATAGGACATTGATCAAAAAATATAGAAGCAGGGGTCAATAATCTTTACATAAAGTTCTTTCTGGTTGCATTAGAGAGGTATTAGTTTTTAAGTAGGGTGGTATCTGAGTTTTATTATATTTTCATATATTTTGCTAAATATTTCAGAATTACATTTTAATCTGGTTCTCCTCACACTGGAGAGCAGTGCACCACATGTGACACTTTTGGTATAGGGCAATGGTTTCCAGTAGTTTTTGCTCCATGAATCCCTTTCAACCACAAACAAAACAAGTGATTTGAACCTTCAGGGAAATTTAATACACTACTCAAAATATTCTTTTATATTTATTCATTAAATGCTCAATAATTATAATAACCTTTTGCCCAAAAACCTGTATAAGTTAAAATATTAGAAGATAATATTTTTTTACATACCATTGTGAAAATTTTAGATACAAAATTATAAAATAATTTTTAAAAATTTTTGTTCGATGTTTTGCAAGAATTAAAAAGATGTAGGGGCAAGTAGAGGACACAGTGGTTAGAGAGCACCAGCCCTGGAGTCAGGAGAATCTGAATTCAAATCTGACTTCAGACATTTGACAATTCCTAGCTGTGTGATCCTGGGCAGATCATATTATCCTGATTGCCTTGCAAAAAATTTTTAAAAGAATTAAAAGAAGCAATATAGGAATTCCTGATATCCTTAATATTGTTAGCAAGACTTCATTTTAAGTTACTTTACTTTATAAATGTGGTTAAATACAAATAACATTTTTATGAAATTGGAAAGAGTTTATCATAATATAATGAACACATAAATTTAATTTTATGTTACTTTTTCATCTGAACAAACCTTATTTCTTTATTTTTATTTAAAACAAAATGAAAATGCTTACTCACACAAATATGTATTTTATAAAATTTTACAAGCTTTACTGCTGAAAATTGAAATTCATTTTTTAAATGTTTCACTCCCTAATCAATCCACAAAAATGCATAAAGTAGCTGTTTATGATGCTAACTATTTATTTTTCTGCTAGCTAATAAAAAGTCCTGTATTAAATGACAAATATACTTAAAGTACAATTGCATATATTGTTTCATTTTTAGCAATGTTTATATACACCAGCTTCTGTAAGGAAAGAATCTCTTCAGTTGTGATGGTCTTCTTTTCTACCTATGGTACACTGGCTACATTCTCACAGAAACTCTTGCTGTTTCTTGTTTGATCTTCATTCTCCTAGAGAACCAATGGCATCATAAGCATGATGTCTTGACTTTTCTTGAAGTGGATTTAAAAGCAGAGCTGTGTAAAGTTTTCTCTCTTCCACTGATCAAAATCCAGAAGTAAGACACAACCGGCAATGGCCCAGGAAGCAGTTAACCTTGGCATTTTAAAATTTAAATCTTTCCCAATCCTCAGTTTATTTGAGGCAATGTCAGTTCAGTGACTGAAGGCTAGGTAAGAATTGAGACCAGAAACAGCCCAGTTTGCCATCACAGGAAAGACCTAGCACAGAAACAATACTGAATAACTTGGCAGTATTTGCCAGTCAGTTCATTTGAAAATTCATCAGATAGAAGAATGGCATCATAAAAAGAGGATAAGATTAAACCAGAAAATAGCTTAATATTACAAGGAAGGAGAACATAAAGTTTATTCCTCCACAATGCTTGTAAATGGTCTGTAAAGGCTTCAAGGTTGGCTTGTAGTGTGCATTCTCAAAGATCATAGTTTTCAATCAACCTGACATTTGTGCTATAAGAATGCAAATTTTGGAACACATTGATCACATGATTACACAGTTGATGAGGTATGATTACAGGATAATGGAAGGGAACAAGAGAACTATTCCATATATAATGTACAGAACAAAAATGAAAGTATGTACATGCCGCTGTCCATCCCTTGGGAATCAGTTTAAGTTGAATGAAATTTAAATTAAATGTTGAACACGTTTAGCTTTTTGAAAACAAGTTGATGACAGATTGAGAAACTGCAATAACACACTGCTCTTAGTCAGCAGGTCATATTCTGAACTAGTTTCTATATGAACAACAAAATTATTGTGTGCATGATCTTAGTGGTTGAGAATTGCTGCAGAAACAAATCTATAAATTTTCAAATATGCACATGCTTTCCACATAGGAATAATATATTTATAACATAACTGGGCAATTATTTACTGCTTAGAATTTTGCTTTTGGACTATTATTGCTAATCCCCAAAGGTCCAAGGGATTTAAGAACCATTAAATGAGAACCAGTGCTCTAAGGAAACATAATACTAACTTTGGAGTCAAAAAGACTTGAGTGCAAGTTGAATCCTTGATATATTCCAGATTAATGACCTGGACAAGTCACTTAATATACATGATACTGTTCATAGACAATGTACTTAGAGTCATTACCCGCTGGGTATAAATCAGATACTTACTAGTACTGTGACCTTAGTCAAGATATTTAAGTCCTCACTGACTTAATTCCTTAGCTATAAAATGAGGAAGTTATAGTTGAACATCTCTAAACTCCCTTCCAAGATCGTCTATTTTGGAGGAAGTATAAAGTGATGGAGTATTGGAAATAGTGTTGGACTTGAAGAAGAACTTGGGTTCATATACTATTCAAGATATTTAATAACCATGTGACCTAGAAGAAGTTATTTCTCTCTGTTTCCTCATCTTTAAAATAAAAGGGTCAAATTTGATGATGTTTAAGGCACCTTCCATTGCTACCTCTATGTTCCTATGATTCTATGAACCTTTCAGTATCCTAGACAACTCTCTATTGTGATTGATTATAAAACAGACATTTGCATTGGAAGAGAGAGTTTTCTTACTTGAAGTGCCTTACACAATGAAATCATATGGCTAGACCTAGAGTTTTAAAATTTTTAATAACTGAATAAATGTACAAGTAAAAAGGTAGATATTATCTGATAGATTTTCAAAATTCTTTTTCATTACATCCAAGCCCTTGAGCAATCTGATCCTATCCTAACTATCCAAACATTTCTGCTAAAACTCCTAAACATATAAACTATGCTCTAGTCCTAGTCCCTCCATAAAGTCTTCCCTCAGTACTCAAAACCAGACTAATATCTCCCTGCTTTGAAATTAGTATATAGAATCCATATTGAATGATTTGGTAATTATTCTTCAATTTTTTCATGTTGTTATTCTTTTTTCCTATTATTTAGCCTTTGGGGTCAGACAATACATCTTCACTTTTTTCTGTCATGATATGGGATATGACATGGTGCTGAAAAATAGAAATGTGGAGTATAAGTGGGGTCAGAGAGGGAAAGGGGAAGGTAGGGAAAAGCAAAGATACCATGATTGATATCCATTTCTTCCTGCAAAGCCTTGTACAGATATAATATATATCTGATAAACTACTCTTCCTTCAATATTTTCATATATTTGGAGATAATAGGCAAATCATGCCTTATTATCCTCTCTCTAAAATAAACATCACCAATTCATATATCATTGCCAAAATCTCAAAGTCTCAAAAGATATATTTTCCATTCCTATGGTTACCTTTGTTGCTCTGTTTCTGCCTCTGCCTTTCTCTATCTCTCTGTCTCTCTCTTTTTCTCTTTTTCTCTGTGTATGTGTGTCTCTGACTCACTCTCCCTCCTCTGTCTTTCTCTGTCTCCCTCTCTTCCTTTTTCTGTGTGTCTCTGTGTGTGTGTCTCTCTCTCTCTCTTTCTCTCTCTCTCTCTTTCTCTCTCTCTCTCTCTTTCTCTCTTTCTCTTTCTCTCTATCTCTCTCCCTTTTCCCTCTCTTTCCTGTCTGTCTCTCTCTCTCTTTCTCTCTATCCCTCTCCCTTTTCCCTCTCTTTCCTGTCTGTCTGTCTGTCTGTCTGTCTGTCTCTCTCTCTCTCTCTCTCTCTCTTTCTGTCTCTGCCTCTGTCTCTGTCTCTGTCTCTGTCTCTGTCTCTCTATGTCTCAGGAAGTTTAGAAGATGGCACATTCCCAAGCTAAGATATCTACTCTTTGAATACCCAACTCTTCTGGGTCTCATTTCAACTCTCATCACACTAGTGCTCAAAAACCCACTTAGTTCTTAGTCTCTATTATAATCTTCTGATGAGGGTAAGTACATTCTCCAAGAGAAGTAATAAAGCTATGGTAAAATAAAAACCTTTAACTTCTCTTTACTCCTATTTCAAGGTCTATGCAAATGAGGACTGGCTGAACCATAATGGAAAAAGTGATTGACTTTTGCCCCTCTTAGTATCAAAAACAAATCTCAACCATGTCTGACTCTGGTTTCTTTTCATATAGTTGAATAGTATATAAAGCATAATATCTTTTATCTATTATTTCTTTCTCAGTGAATTCCAGTTTATGTGAGGACATTTTATCAATTGAGCAAAGTCTTTTTTACATTTAATTCCCATTTTCCATAGCATTAATAATTCTAAATAATTTAATGTTGTATCTAGATAAGTATACTCTTGGTGCCTTCATCCCCAAAGCCAAAATTGATATGAACAAAACAAAACAAGCCAAAACCTTCATTCTGATGAGATGATGCATTTATCACCCCCTCCCACCCAATCTGACACTGGGTTGTTGATACTACCCTCTGAAGGACACCTTCTGAAAAGTGGCTTCCTGTCTAATGATAACATGACCAAGATCGTATTTTTTCCTTCTTATCAATGAGAATGTTGGCTCTGGCAGAATCAGGAATAATCACATCTTGTGCTTGCAGTGAAATTGGGATAAATCACCACTGGAGTCTATTGCATCCCCCTTGTCTATGTGGCAGATCATTCCTTCAGGGAAGGAAAATCAATTGGTCCAGCATGATTTACTATTTACAAAGCTGTATCGATTGCTACATAGTATCTTATGTTCTTCTAGGTGATTGTAAATTGATTGTTTGATGATTTGTTCTAGTGTCTTCCCAGGTATTGATGTTAAGTTGACTATAATTTCTAGGATCATCCTTTTTCTTTTCTTTTTTTTAAGAGACAAACTCACCTTTGCCTTTTTTCAGTATTCATGAACTTCCCCCTTGCCTCCAATTCATAGGACCTAGAACTAAAAGGCCCCTTAGAGATCATCTAGACCAGGATCTCATTTTACACATGTGGAAACTGAGATCAAGAGAAATTATGTAGTTAGTCTAAGGTCACAAAACAGGTTCATAGATGTCATAGAATTCATACCTAGATCTTCTGATGTCAAATTAAGCATTTTGTCCATTGCATCACACAACATATCCAACCTTTATGAGCTGTTTCTGTTTTGTATTGTTTTGGTTTTTTACTATAGGATAGAGTGCTGAATCTAAGTACCCAAATGTTCCTCAAATACATCCTGCACACAGATCAATAATAATTGAAATTATATCATTAGTTACAATCCTTTGACTTAAGACTTCATCCCTGTTATAATTCAATAATTTACCACAAAATATAACATAGGGCTACACACTCACAACAAAAAAAAGATTTGATTTTTTTTTATTCTGTTGTGTACTTTGACATCCTGGTTACATATAAACATGTATAGAAAAATTGGATTTCACTAACAAAATTAATAGTATTATTCAAAGCTTGATCTAATAATGGTTCATTCAATTATAGGTCAAAATAAATACATACCCAAAGCCATTAGCCATATATATTCAAGACCCCAAGTACTTCCAGATCTTTTCAAAGTTTGTTTTCAGTGTCCCAGTCTTTGCTTTCAGTATACTTCTAACTCTGCCTCAGTGATATTTTTTCTTTAACATCTATCTGACCTCACATTCTCCCCTAAATGAAGCATGTAGCCATGTTTCTGCATAGCCCTAGACTTGTCTATCCACTTCCGTGGCTACAGTTATCCCCCCAACTGCCATCACTATACACACACACACACACACACACACACACACACACACACACACTTATATTCTCTTAATGCCTCAGTTCTGGAGATCAGTTTTCAGAAATTTTTTCATCTCAGAAAGAATTTGGTAAATGAATTTGCATTGATATTGAGTGCCAAGAATGCAGGGGTAAGGTATAAGAAAAAAAGAGCTAGTCTCAGTTTGGGGGAACTTTGGTTTCCTACATATACACACAAATACACACACAAAAAAAATAAAGAGGTCTCAATTTCCTGATCCACAAATTTAGTAGCTAGATTACATAATCTCTAAAGTTCCTCCTAATTCTAGAACACATCACTCATGTATGGCTAAATATTCCTCTGAGAGGTATTTGTATTCTCTAAGGATGTAATGCCTTAATTAAAAGAAATTATTTGATTTCTAATAATGGGAATCCCCATTATGGTGGGATAGTAGTAAGAAAGACATTTTTAGTAGAGTATCCTCCTTTTTTTCTCCTTCAAATCATGTTGTATTGGCTCTTCATTCCACTATGCACTACATTAAAAAATTGGGTCAAATAGTATTACTTCTTTGGCTGTGTAGAAAGGAGACTGGAAACTCTTAATGCACAAGCCAGGTTCATTCATTCACTTACTGAACTCCTTTGGGTTTTTAATATCATATGATTCTCACAAAAATTTATGATATTGGTACTGTTGTTATTCTCATTTTACATGTTGTCTGAGGAGAAGTTCATTTATTCTTCCACATGTAGTAAGAAATCCCATTCTAGTTGGAGTCAGTAGAGACCTGGATTTTTAATACCACTTAAAAATTATGTGATCATAGACTTGACATCTTTCCACCTCAGTTTTTTTTTCATCAATAAAATTAGGCAATATCTACAGAAGCTACCTCAGAGTTGTTATGAGGATTAAGTTCATGATATATGTAGGTTGCTTTGAAAACTTTAAAGCACTATATAAATGTCAGTTATCATCATCATTGTTAGACTATTAGCTCTCTGAGAGCAGTTTTCTTATGTATCACACAAAAGGTATAAAGCTTGATTTTGGTTTCAGGTTGTTGTTGTTGTTGTTGTTGTTGTTTGGTTAGTTGGTTTTTGGCTGACCAATTGATTGCTAGATTGTTTCATGCATTAATTCATTCATTCATCAAGTATGGTATAATGGAAAGATTCCATGAATGTGTATAGTCAGAAATAATGGGTTAAAGCCTTTTGAACTCTGCTGTTTTGCTGCTTGTGTGCTTTTGGCTAAATCACTTTTGAACTCAAAAGCACAGGATTTTGATTGGAACAAAGAGGACTTTTTTAGCAAGGAAAATGAATGAAAACCCAAAAGAGGGAATCAACTTGGTGGAAGAGGGGAAAAGTTAAAATAATATTTTACATTCTTATGACACTTTATATTTTGAAAAGGACCATCATAACCATCATCATCTCACTTGATCCTAACAGTATGAGCACCATGAAGGCAGGAACCATGTTTTTAGTGGGGGCTTTTTTCTGTTTTCCTTGCACTTAGCACTGAGTTTGACACATAGTAAGTATTTTATAAATTCTTGTAGACTAACACCAAAGAATAGAAAAGACAAATATCACTACCTTCATTTCATGGGTTCTCATCCTTATCATTTTTCAAGGCTCAATTCAGCTGCCACTTCCTTCAGCTCATATTCTCCCAGTGGAAAGTATTCTCTCCATTTTCAAATTTTCTTTTATTGTCTTATCTGAATTTTACCTTTATATCCACACACCCAATCCAGTTGATGACAGGCTAGTCAAAACATAAATCCCCATTTCTACCCAGAGGATATAATGACAAAAATTGATAGGATTTCATAAGGTGCAGACACAAGTTGACCTATACATATTTCAGTTTTATTCATGATTGTATATTCATAAATGCCAGAGGGCTTCCCTTCATTAGATCTATAAGACAGCAAAGTACATTGTGTATTTCTGCATAGAAGAGAGTCTAAGTGGTAACAGTGGGCCTCTCAGATCTATCATAGTACTAAATAAAGAGGACTGATCCTGTATTTGATCAGAGTTTCAGCTTATCCCAGGATCAGACAATCTAAGACTCAAGAGTATCTGTCCTGCCCTTGCTGCATATATATCTTTGCCTAGAACTCAAGTTCTTTTGGGGACAAAGATAGTTTCATCTCTAATTCCATATCCCTGGTACCTAATAAAACATCTGAATGAGGAGAACTTTTTTTTTTCTTTCTAGCGACTAGGTATCCCCATCTTTCCCAGGTTGGAAATATAGCTTGATTTTAATACTGATTGGAAAAAAGAGGGAAAGAGACCGAGACAAAGAGAGACAGAAACAGACAGACAAACAGACAGACAGAGAGAAAGAGAGAAAGACAGAGAGACAGAGACAGAGAAGGAGAGGACTTTAATATAGGCTCAGGACTAAGTCTAGGACTATTTGTACAAATATTTTTCTATATCATAGTGAACAACACTAATTTCAAGCAAATACATTCAGAAAACAATAAAAATCAACTTATCTTTATCTGGAGACAAAATCTAGTATAAAAGTATAGATAGCAAGTAAGAAAATTTGAAGATTAAGTGATGCAAATTCACCAGATTGAATGATATTAGGAAAGAGAAGGAAGTGGAAGAAAGAAAAAAATCACCAGATCTTAGTATTAGCAAAAGAACAAAATTCTGTTCTGGCAAGTTACTTTTTAAATGAGTCAGTAAACCTGAGAAAGAGGCAGCTAGCTAGCTCAGTGGATAGAGCACAGGGCCTGGCCTCAAATAGTTGCCAGCTGCATGAACCTGGCCAAGTCACTTAGCTCTGTTTGCCTCAGTTTCCTCGTCTGTAAAATGAGCTGGAGAAGGAAAAGCAAATCACTCTAGGACCTTTGCCAAGAAAATCTCGTGAACAACATAGTCCCATAAGGTCAAGTCAGACACAACTGAACAACAGCGAAATCCAGAGAAGCCTCCAAATTACATGATTGCATTGAGTTCAGGGAAGCAGCAGCCTTCATGTACAGTGCATTGCCTACTGGTAGTAGTCCCAATCAGCATTCTCAGATCCCAGAGTGTCTGAGGAGATCCAAGATCTTGGGCTTCCCCATTCCACCATAGCTCTCACCTATTATCATCCTTCAGTCCCTCCTTCTGATGGGGTGAATAGACCCCAGCAAAAGACCATATCCCTGGTAGTAATCCAGGGTCTAAGTGGGCCCTAAGGAAACAGGACTATCATGTCCCTCATATTGACATGGATTATCTTGTACATAGCGTTACCTTGAACTGAGGCCCACAATTAATATATAGAATCAGGAGGCCACACTATAGATGTGAAACTCCAAAATTACTTCATATAAACATTCCTTAATCACCAGTTGACTTTCTGAGGCAAACTCCTAACATAATTAGCAGATTTTACTTTGAGTCGTTTCCTATAAAAAGTCCCTTCTTTTCCCTGATCAATTGTGATTTCTTCTAGGGAATTTAGCCTGTCTAATGACATCATAATAAAGCTTTTGCCACTTGATTCAAAGATGCCATGAGCTGGTGAAGTCTTTCCTGATGACTCTTCACCTTCATGATTTGTTGTACCCCATCACTTCCATTTGGGGAAAATTATGCTTCTGATCAGCTCCTTGCTGAGCAAAAGATACACCAGTATTTCCAATAAATCATTCAATCAACAAGCATTTAGTGAGCCAGACTTCATAAGAATAGGATACATAAACATAAGATAACTTTATCCTCAAAAGACTTTCCTTCTATTAAAGAAGATGACATGTACATAATTGTGTACAAAATAAATGCAAATAAGTTGCAAGTGTTGTGTCAGTTTCCCTAATTGTCCTGCCTCAATTTCTCTAGATTGTTCTGCCTCAGTTTCCCTAAATTGTTTTGCCTCAGCTTCCCTGAACTGTTCTGTCTCAGTTCCTTGAATTGCTCTGCCTCAATCCCCCTTGTTGCAACCCCCATTCCGACCATTAGGACTGAGATAATTAGGGCTGTAGCTGGCCCACTCTGACATCCCAAAAGAGTCCAGATTCCTAGTTCAGATACCTAATCAGTATCCTCTATCTCTAAGTTCAGACTTCCTGGCTCCTAACTCCTCCTAAGTAATCAAGAATTTATGGTCCTACCCCCAACCAGTCAGAACCAGATTGATGGCCCCTTCTTGGAGATTCCCACTCACCAGAGTTTGGACTCCATCCCCCTGCCTTGGACTCTACCCTAATAGCTTAAGAGCCACAGATATAAAAACGATCTGAATCTCACATTCCTTGCTGGATTCTTTGAGACAAAAATCGGATTTAGCCCTGGGATCAAAATGGATCCTTTGGTCCCAGAAAATCTCTCCCTCTCAGAAATCCAAATAAAATATTAAAAACTCTCTAATCGCTATCTTGCCTTAGTTTTTCCGGCATTACACAAGGAACAAGAGAGAACAGTGGAAAATAAGAGCCTCAGAAAATATTTCATGTACAAGTAGGTGCTTGCTCTGAATTTTGAAGGAAACAATAACAACAATAATCTGTTTATAGTAAGCTTTTAATAAATCTTAAATCAACAAGCATTTATATTGTGCTTAATAAATACTGGCAATTGCATGATTCCCAGAAGGAAAGAAGGAAGAAAGGAAAAAAAGGAGGAAGGAAGGAAGAAAGGAAAGAGCATTATTGAGCTAGAAATAGCTCCACAATGGAGCAGCTACTACTATTCACAGATTGTTGCTTATCTTTAATTCTCAAAGAGGGCCAATGACATCAAGAATGTGATGTGTTGACTTGCAAGTGAATGGGACTTAAGTGAGATAGGGGTTTGCAAAGTTTCCAGCCTTATTCTCTCCTTCAAAATCATTTGGATTCAGTGGCAAGACACAGATCAGGAGGACAGAAGATGTCCTGGATGCAGTGGGAGACCTTGGACATTTTAAGCTAAGATCTTTCCCAGATCTCAGTTTGTCTGAGGTTATATTTATTCAGTGATTAAAGCTACATAAGAAAAAAACAAGGCAAAAGAAAAGATCTCTTTTACCTACTCAAAATAAAAAATAATAATAATAATAATAATTAATCTGTGAGGGGAAAACTCTCAGGGTTTCTGGCCGGAAACAATTGATATTTACATTCACTCTGAAACAGCAAAACCCAAATAATGACTTACATGTATAAATCAAGATATTACCTTCTTGATGTCATTTAATGTCATTGGGCCTCTTTCAGAATGAAAGACAAAGAACAACAAATAATAAATATGCATTGACTAATTATTAGCATTAATATAGGGCTGAAAGGTTTACAATGTACTTTATAAATATTATCTCATTTAATCCTGACAACAACCTTAGGAGATGGGTGCTATTATTATCCCCATTTTTAGTTGAAGAAACTCAAGCAGTCAGAAGTTGTGATTTGCTAGGATCACACAACTACTGAGTGTATGTCAGGATGTGAACTAAGATCCAGTGCTCTACTCAATGTACCACCAAACTATAAGTAATAAATAGGGAATTCTAAATTAGAAGAAACAGCATTCCATGCATGGAGGGCAAATGGTACAAAAGTTCAGGGATGAGAAATATACTGTTGTACAAGAGGAATAGCAAGAAAGTTGGACTTGAAAGGGAATCAAAGAAAGTAATGTCTGAGTCTGGTAAGAAGGTTTGGAATCAAGTGCTAAAGGAGTTAAAGTTTAAATCCCAATCACTGCACTTTAAGCTGGGCAGATTGTATCCACAGGAAATTTGTGACAATGACTATGAGATCTTTTCTATGTGCTACCCCTCTCATATTGAATTACAATCTGGGCACTAGAATTAATGGAAGAACCAAAGGTTAGAACCTGTCTTATCTCCTCTTCAGTTTTCTTTTCATAGAAAAGTAGACTACTTGGCAAGAAACTGGAAACTGAGTGGATGCCCATCAATTGGAGAATGGCTGAGCAAATTGTAGTATATAAATGTTATGGAATATTATTGTTCTGTAAGCAATGACCAGTAGGAGGATGTTAGAGAGGCCTGGAGAGACCTACATGAACTGATGCTAAGTGAAATGAGCAGAACCAGGAGATCATTATACACGGCAAGATGAAGACTCTACGATGATTAATTCTGATGGACATAGCTCTCTTTAATAATGAGATGATTCAAACCAGTTCCAACTTTCCAGTAATGATGAAAGCCATCTACACCCAGAGAGAGGCCTGTGGGAACTGAGTGTGATTCACAACATGGCATTTTCACTCTTTTTGTTGGTTTGCTTGCATTTCATTTTGCTTCTTTTTTTTTTAATTGGCTTAATTGGATTTATCTTGTGCAGCACAATAATTATATAAATATGTATGGGTTTAACATATGTGTTGGATTTAACATATAGTTCTACCATGTTTAACATGTATTAGACAACTTGCCATCTAGGGGAGGGCATGGGGGAAGGGGAGGGAAATTGGAACACAAGATTTTGCAAGAGCTAATGTTGAAGAATTGTCCATACATATGTTTTGAAAAAATAAAAAACTTCAATAAAAAAGAAAAAAGAAAAAAAGTAGTCTACTTTTATCCAATAATAACTCATAATTATATGGTACCTTTTTAAGATTTGTCCTAAATTTTACATACATTATCTCATTTGACTTTCTCAACAATTGTATGAGGTAGGTGCTATTATTATCTCCATTTTACAGATTAAAAAAAGATAAGACATTAAGACCAAGATTTCAGAGGTGCCAAAGATATACTTGAAATGAAATCTTCTCTCACTCCAAAATGCAGCACACTATCCAAAATGCCACAGCACTCCTCACATAATACTTATTAGTGTTTAAAGCTTTTCTAGGTATATTATTTCATTGTTTTCCTGGTGACACTGTGAAGATTATATCAGTTTCTTTCTATTCTTTGTTCCCTTTAACTTGGAGTTTCTAACACTCTTCCACTAGAATTGCTCAAAGGTAATAATATTTTCTCCATCCACCTTTTCTTTGACTCTAGTGCCTAGAACATGATTCATTAAGGAAGAGGAAGAACAGATATAGCCAGTTGTCACTGAGTATCTACAGACACAACAACATACCCTGTCCATTCCCAACATCTCTAACTTTTCCAAAATAGCAAGGTGAAAACTCCTACTGTGTTCACAACACAAGGCCCTCTCTCCTAGCACCTGAAGCAACTGAACAAATGGAAATTCTAAGGCAATTTCATTTGGTCCTTGTACCAGATACTGCTATCTTAACACACACACACACACACACACACACACACACACACACACACATATACACACACACACACACACAACTGGATAATACATTTAAGAAATGAAAGCTGGGAAGTGGGGAAGAAAAAAACAATCTCCCTTTTGATTTGCTTTATCTCCTAATGCAAAGTCTCTTAGCCATGAACCCATGTTTACCCCCTTAGCTTAAAGTGAATATCCCATTTAGAAAAGCATCATTTGGCTTTTATGAGGCTTAGTAGACTGATAAACTGGTCCTCCAAAGCAGCCTTAAATGAACAATATGGTGTGGCAGCCACTGCCTCTTCTACAAAAATGTTCAATTTCAAAATTCCATTGCCCCTAGCAAAAAAAAAAAAAAAAAAATCTGGGGAGGGCCTTAGATCTGCAGGTGTGGATATAATAGAGCCATGATGCTCATGATTTTTTTTTTTTCCTGTTGAAAAAGTTGTTACAAAACTCCCTTTTTTTCTTTCCAGTTTTGTTGTTCCTGGTTTTACAGAAAAGAGGGAAAATGAGTATTATCCAGCATTCAGAAGAGGCAAAGAAAAAAGAAGCACATAATTGGCAAATTCCTAAGAAAGTGTCACTCAAAACGTGATGGGAGTCTCCAAGGAAAAGTTGCTTTCCTTTCAAAGTATTCCCATTAAAAAGCTTTGAAAACTTGCCTCTGAAAACTTATTTCAAGGCTTTGCCTTCTCTGAGATCTAATCAAGGCTGCACATCTAAAACTATATAAATTAACACTCTCATTAGGGCCCTGAATAGCTACAGGCTGTGTGTGAGAGTCAGTAAAACATCCCCATTTAAATGTAAATTTTGACATTCCACCCAAGATGGAGGGGGAAAAACGTCTCCCCACTGATGCATCAGGAAGGAAGAGTAAGGATTAAATATTAATTCTTTATGAAAGAAGACTTTTAAATCATGTTTATTTTGAGGCCATCATGACTTTGTGGTCTTATTGGTTATGTATTTTTTTTTCCTGAGTAGAAGAATATTGGATTTTTAATTACCTGAAAACTTGAGATGATATCCAAGCCCCCAAATTCTCCCTCCTGGCTATGGATAGTATGATTAACTATAATTTGGTTAAAAGCACAGCTCCATGGACTGTTAATTGACAGAAGTCCTAAAGAAGCTGGAGATAATCAAGTTGAAATGAAAACATGTAATTCTGTTCAAAAATGAAATGGAAGCCCTCCCCTGTGTAATAATTTACACTGTTAATAAAGCTAAGGCTCTTTGTGGGCTGACTGAAAAACTTGAATCTCTGCTTCTACACTTTATAACAACCTGAGGTTGTTTTTTTTTTTTGTTTTTTTTTTTTTTGTTTGTTTGTTTGTTTGTTTGTTTTTTCAGGTAGAAATTCTAGTTATTTCTAATGTTGGGAGAACTTCATTTACAACTTCAACCATTCATATCCTCCTGGAATAATGCAGTTTAGAACTTAAGTGCTCCCAGTTTGATAAATCTGTGTAAATCTAGACTCTTCAACTAGACTTTAGGTTCCTTGAGAACATGTCCCCAGACTATAGAAAAACCTGGCCATTACTCTGGGGACCCTACCCAGCTTTTTGAGGAGTCCAAGGCCAACACCTTTTTTGATCTGTCCTGGGAAGAAGGGCTATAGCCGAAGAGAGAGATCACAGAATTAAAGCAGGATTTGGAGAAAAGTCACCATCCTTGGCTGCTATTTCCAGGAACCACGAAGGTCCGTGCTTTAAACTCCCCAGTCCTTGTCCTGAGTTCTAGCAGAAAGAACACTGGAGGAGGAATTTCCTACAGGGGATGAGCTGCCCCGCCAATGCCCTGCCTTCCAGCAGGAGTTTGGGGCTTGGTCAAGCACCCCCTCACCCCACCATGACAGCCCAGCACCTGGCAAACAGTAAATTTGCTATGAGAAGGAACTGGGGAAGGGAATGAGAGTGATAAAATGCACTTTCACCGGTCACAAGCTGGGAGATAAACAATTCTGCCAACTCTGCCTAATTTGTGCCCAAGTGAATCGTGAGGGAGCTGTTAAACCTCTCCCTCTTCTGAAGCCGATTCAGAGAAGGGGCACATACCCAGGGGAAGATTGGCAATGCCCTCTGGTAGAGATTTCCAATTGCTTCTGGTCTTTGTTGATACCATTTTTAGGTCTTGCACCCTAGGCTACTTAAGTGCTCCTTTCACTGTATACAAGGCCAGCACCTCAAATATAGCCCCCAGACAGAGACAAAAGCAGGGATTTGGGAGAAATGTTTTTTGGTTAAGGCAGCCCACAGATGGGACCTATGTTTCCTTGAAATCATGGTAGTTCAGATGTGTTTCTTCTTTCCTGATTTTAGATTAATAAATCTCCTGAGCTTGATACATCAAAGGGACTAAGATGGAGAAGATCCCAAATCTTTGATAGGTAGGTCCTTTACCCCAAATGAATTTGGGGGTGACTGCCCCTTTTAATTGAAGAGCCTCAAAACTAAATATTTTCTGCAAAAGGCCCCATTCCCAAACATCAACATCTCCACCCTAGAGGACGCCCCACTTTTAATTTGCTCCTGAGATCTGTTTTTTTTCTAGGCTTTAAGCTTCGAATTTTCAACTGCTCCTCCAGCCTGCAGATCATGGGGTGACTGATTGGGACACATGACACAATTAGATGCCGCTGCTGCTGTCTTCCCCTCCTGGCATGAACCCCCAAGTGAACTCAGGGACAGCTCTACAACTCTTGCTAGCTTGAAGCAATTACAGAAGAGACCTTCGCCCCTTTACCCCAAATGAATTTGGGGGTGACTACTTGAGGGGGGAAATGATGCAGATAGTGTTCCCCTTGAACTTTTGGGGAGATGGGAGGAAAACTCTTAGGAGCTCTCCTCTTGGAGACACCCGCCTCAGGGAATCGAGATAAGTAGTTTCATTCTGTTATCTTGGTGGGACTAATTGCACTCTCTATTGAGTTGAAAATTAATTCAGGACCTCTCCTACTTAGCTTGAACTTAGGTGGTCTCATTCAACTGGGAATCTAGGTCTGGGGGCAGTAATCTCATTCAATTGAAACTTCAGTCTCAGATTTCCTATTTAAAAAACCTCAATTTTAAAATCATAACTTGCAGAGATCCAAAGTGACACAGCTGCCTACCAGGACCCCTTCCCACTGTGAAGAGACACTCTCTTCTCAGTGTTCATACCTCTGTTTATCTTTCTGCCAGGATTTCTCTGCTAGGACCTTTATCTCTCTGCCAGGACTGACTTCTCAGTGCCAATAAAACTTCTTTAACTATTAGTATACTATAGTACTTAAGTTATACTAATAGTTTCTTCTTTCAGATACAGGTAATAAAAGCATCTTTCTTCCCATTTTAGATCATGGTCACATGTTCTTTATTGTGTCCTGTTGACTCCCTACATGGTCAACATGGTAACAGAAAGCTTTTTAAGGGCCTGGTCAACCAGAACCAGGTGTGCACCCAAGGGTTTTACTGAACAATCTGTAGCTCTCCTCCCTGATTGGTTTTAAGGATGAAGAAGTAAAATAACCCTTCAAATAAAGAAAAGGGGCAGTTTTTTTGGCTGCCTCATCTTTAGTTGCTATGTTTCCTTGAAATCATGGTAATTCAGATATGTTTCTTCTTTCCTGATTTTAGATTAATAAATCTTCTGAGCTAGATACATCAAAGGGATGAAGATGGAGAAGATCCCAAATCTTTGATAGGTAGGTCCTTTACCCCAAATGAATTTGGGGGTGACTGCCCCTTTTAATTGAAGAGCCTCAAAACTAACAGTCCCAGGAATGGCACTATGAAGAGAAAACCCAAATTTTACAGCCCAAACTACTGCCTGAGACAAGCAGGGAAGAGCATTGATTTTAAAAGGGGATTTTGTTACCTTTAAGTGGACTTTTATTAATTTCCTACCCTTGGTTGAGGTCCTTGGCTAAATTCTTAGCCAAATTCTTTGCACTGACAAAATCATCATAATTCCATAGTAACTGTATCAAATCAGAAAGCCAAGTTATAATGTCAATCTGAGGTTCTATTTCCCCTAAAAAAACAACTTAGCTGTACCAAACTAAATTACTAACTCTTTTTGGGGTACAATTCTTTTTATTGTATTGTATTTTTATTTTTTATTTTGTTTTTTTTATTAAAGCTTTTTTATTTTCAAAACATATGCATGGATAATTGTCAACATTCACCCTTGCAAAACCTGGTGTTCCAAATTTTTTCGCTCCCTACCCTCCCCTATTTGGCAAGTAATCCTGTGTTAAATGTGCAATTCTTCTATACATGTTTCCACAATTATCATGCTGCACAAGGAAAATCAGATCAAAAAAGGAAAAGAAAAAGAAAATAAAATGCAAGTAAACAACAATAAAAAAGAGTGAAAATGGTATGTTGTGATCCATACTCAGTTCCCACAGTCCTTTCTCTGAATGTAAATGGCTCTCTTCATCATAAGATCATCAGAACTGGCCTGAATCATCTCATTATTAAAAAGAGTCATGTCCATCAGAACTGATCATCATAAAATTTTGTTGTTGCTGTCTACAATGATCTCCTAGCTCTGCTCACTTCACTCAGAACCAGTTTATGTAGGTCTCTCCAGGCTTCTCTAAAATCATCCTGCGATCATTGCCTATAGAACAATAATATTCCATAGCATTCATATACTATAACTTATTCAGACATTCTCCAACTATGGGCATCCACTGAGTTTCCAGTTTCTTGCCACTACAAGGGCTGCTACAAATATCTTTGCACATGTGGGTCCCTTTTCTTCCTCTGTGATCTCCTTGGGATACAAACCCAGTAGAAACACTGCTGGATCAAAGGATATGCACAGTTTGATAGCCCTTTGGATATAGTTCCAAATTGCTCTCCAAAATAACTGAATCAGTCTACAACTCCACCAACAATGTATTAATATCCCAGTTTTTTCACATGCCCTCCAACATTCATCATTATCTTTTCCTGTCATTTTAGCCAATCTGAGAGGTGTATAGGATTAGCTCAGAGTTATCTTAATTTGCATTTCTCTGATCAATAATGATTGAGATTATTTTTTCATATATTTATAAATAGTTTTAATTTCTTCATCTGAAAATTGTCTGTTCATATCCTTTGACTATCAATTGGAGAATGGTTTGAATTCTTATAAATATATTTTAGAAATGAGGCCATCATCAGAACCCTTAGATATAAAATTTTTTCCAGTTTATTGCTTCCCTTCTAATTTGTCTTTATTAGTTTTGTTTACATAAAAACTTTTTAACTTAATATAACCAAAATTATCCATTTTGCATTCCTTTAAGTACTCTAATTCTTCTTTGGCCACAAATTCCTTCCTTCTCCACAGATTTGAGAGGTAGACTATCCTTTGTTCTTCTAATTTGCTTATGGAATCACTCTTTATGTCTAAATCGTGAACTCATTTCAACCTTATCTTGCTATATAGTTAGGTGTGGCTCAATGCCTAGTTTCTGCCATACTAATTTTCAATTTTCCCAGCAATTTTTTCAAATAGTGTTCTTATCCTAGAAGCTGGGTCTTTGGATTTGTCAAACAAAAACTAGTTTGTAGGCATTGACTATTGGGTCTTATAAATCTAACCTATTCCATTGATCGACTTTTCTATTTCTTAGCCAGTGCCAAATGGTTTTGATATCTGCAGCTTTATATAGTTTTAGGTCTAGTATAGGTAGGTCACCTTCATTTGCATTTTTTCATTAATTCCCTTGAAATTCTTAGCCTTTTGTTCTTCCAGATGCACTTTGTTATTATTTTTTTCTAGCTCTGAAAAATAATTCCTTGGAAATTTGACTGGTATGGCACTGAAAAAGTAGATTAATTTAGATTGAATTGTCATTTCTGTTTTATTAGCTTGGCCTACCCATGAGCACTTGATATTCTTCCAATTGATTAGATCTGACTGTATATGTGTGGAAAGTGTTTTATAATTGTGTTCATATAGTTCCTGACTTTGTTTTGATAGGTAGATTCCCAAATATTTTATATTATCTACAGTTATTTTAAATGGAATTTCTCTTTGTATCTCTTGTTGCTGGGCTTTGTTGTAATATATAGAAATGCTGATGAGTTATGTGGATTTATTTTGTATACTGCAACTTTGCTAAAATTGTGACTTGTTTCTAGTAGTTTTTTAATTGATTCTCTAGGATTCTCCAAGTGTACCATTATATCATCTGCAAAGAGTGATAATTTCGTTTTATTATCTACTCTAATTCCCTTAATCTCTTTTTCTTCTCTTATTGCCAAAGTTAACATTTCTAATACAATATTGAATAGTAACGGTGATAGTGGGCAATCTTGTTTCACCCCTGATCTTATTAGGAATGGTTCTAGTTTATCCCCATTACATATGATGTTTGCTGATGGTTTTAAATAGATGCCACTAATAATTTTTTAAACTCCATTAATTCCTTTACTCTCTAGTGCTTTTAGTAGGAATGGGTGTTAGATTTTATCAAATGCTTTTTTTGCATCTATTGAGATAATATTATTTAATTTGATTATTGATAAAATCAATTATACTAATAGTTTTCCTAAGGTTGAACTAGCCCTGCATTCCTAGTATAAATTCTATTTGGTCATGGTGTGTTATCCTGGTGATAACTTGCTGTAATCCTTTGCTAATATCCCTTTGTAAAAGCCAATTAATGTTATTTAGTTAATTGATATTGGGGAAGTGTTAAATGGTAAAATGATTTTGTGAAAGTAGCATGCCAGATGGGGATTCATAAGTGATAGATGTGACCTTCAACTTCTCAGGAGAATCTGAGCAGAAAAGTAGCAATCATCCTCTTGGGGACCCTTCCTGCTAATATGAGTACATGTTAGGATAGTAAGTCAGAACCTATATATACAGTCAGTGCTGAATAAAGGCAAATTAATTGATCACTCTCTTTTCAGCAATTAGAATCTGAACCCTAAGGAGCTTACATTCTACATCTTCATAAATTATACAGACAACAAATACAAAGTAAGAGAGCTCTGATGACTATCAGCAAAAGTTTGTCATATAAGAGACTACCCTAAAGATGCCAAAAGGAGAAGATAAGGAAGAAAATCCTTTCATTACAAAATCCTTTCATACCTTTCTTTATTCCCTTTCAGATATTCAATCCAAAGACACTGGCCTTCTTGCTCTTCCTCACATATATCAAGAATTTATCTCTTGATTTCATGCCTTTCATTAGTTGTCCCTCTCCCACACATTCTTGAAATGCTTGCTCTCTTCTCTACCTCCTGGATTCTTTGGCTTTTCAAACTCCCAAATCTCAGTTCGAATCCTATTTTTAAAGAGGTTTTTTAATCAATTCCCCTCACTGCCTGTCTTTTCCCTCTGAGATTACTTCCATTTTATACAATATGTATCTTATTATTGTCCAATTCTATCTGATTCTTCATGACCCTGTGGACCAGTGATGTCCATGAGATTTCTTGACAAAGGTATTGGTTAGGTCATTTCTGTCTCCTGTGGATCAAAGCAAACAGAGATTGGCTCACCCAAAATCACTCAGCTAGTAGGTATTTAAGGCCACAATTGAACTAGGGTCTTCCTGACTCCAAGCTCAGGACTCTATCTATTAAGCCACCTTCCTGTCCTGATGTACATAATTGTCTACAAGTTATGTGCTCCATTAGACTCATCCTTAGGGAGCAAAGAATTGTGTTTTTGCATTTCTTTGTCTCTCTCTAACATTCATTCTTAAGCTCTGTGCTAGACACTGTGCTAAACACTTAATATTTTGCCTAGTACATAATAACCATAAAAATACTAAGCAATGAAATAAAATAATACTCAATGATAATGAAAATGATTTAAGGCAAGGGGGAAGGTCTATGTAGTCAAGGAGATAGAAAATGAAATGTAAAACACGGGGAATAGAAAAAATACCAATTTATTAGTATGCATACAGGTATTTACTGTCAGAAAATTCTGGCCTCCATGATATTTGGGGATTTATTCTGTGATAAGATGAAGATGTATTAGTGAAGCACAAAGTCTCTTAGGAATAGTAAGAGAGATGATACAATTTTTAAACCTGTCTAGGTTTAACCCTCATCCTGGCTCTCAGTTAGGTGATGGTCAAAGCTCTAGCATTCCACACCAAAACCATGAGTTCACCTGGTTGAACTTGATAACCATAAGTTTATACACTAATATGCAAACTTTCCTAATTGAAAAATTTGCATTATCAGAGTGATGTCAGGAAACAGGAGTAGGAAGAGATCATTAATATGATAAAAGTATCTTATATATTATACCAGGACTTTCAATAAAATTCCCTTAAATCCAGAGAACCAAAAAGTTGAAAATTTTTAATTCTAAGCAACTTTTCAGGAATATTTATTACCTGGAAGAGAGGTTTTGAACCTAGTATCTGTGAATTTTAGTATCTGTTTTCATAACTATATTTCAATAGAATTGCTTTCCCTTGCAATGTTATGCTATTTGCACATTTAAAAAAATTATTTTAAGAAGAGGTTCATGGGCTTCATCAAATTGCTGAATGGGGTCCATCATCACAAAACAGTTAAGAAAGTCTGATAAAAAGGAAGATATATCTGCATCAAAGTTTATCTATCTTATTTTGCAAAATGGGACTGATTACATGCACTGCCCAAAGACATAGAAATAGTGGAAGATAGGTTATTTGACCCCACATGCTCTGATTCCCTATTCAATACTGTTTCCACTCTAATAGAACACAAAGTAATTCTACAACAAAACTAAGACTAGAACCCAGGCTTCTCTATTCTTGTGATAGGGCATCTTCTAGTATATTGCTCTGCCTAATAATTTCTTATTTCTATCACCTATGCCTGAAGTTTTAAAGTCTCTTTCAGTTCTTTTTATGGTGCAGAGAAAAGTTTCACTATAAGGGAAATAAAATGGACTAGGACAAGAATTCTAAGAGAAGAGGTATATTTTGCATATATGTAATAAAGGGAATTGCTCCCCATGAAATTATATGAACTCCTCCTTTTATAGTTCAATGTAAGGAAGAGTTATGAAATACTGGGAAACTTCAAGATTTAATTAAAACCAAGTTCATTCCACTGAAGTCCGCTTACAAATTATACCAAAGATTAATGGGCTATATCAAACCAAACTATTTGTGCAGGGGTTGTTGTGCCATAATTTATGGGAACAAGAGGAAAAGAGCAAGATCATTGCCTTAAAATAAATTTATTGCTCCATAGACTTAACAAAACTGAAATAATAAAGAACTCCTGGTCAGCTCTGCCCAATTGAAGGGAAGTAATAGACAGAATAGGCTGTAGGGCATCCAGGCTTGATGACTCAGCCATAATCAGTCATTAGATAGGTACTGAGTACCTACTATGTGCAAATCCCTATTCTTATTGATGGATTGTATAAAATCCCTGTTTTCCAAGAACTTGTGCCCTTCCTATCATGAGATGAGAACTTCAAAGGTAAAAAACTGCATAATAGTACATAGGATAGGTCTTAGGACTTGTATAACAGTACACAGGAATTATAAAAAGTCTCAGGCTATCTAGTTAACATTTTATAGATAAGGAACTAGCAGCCCCAAGATCTTAATTAAGGCTTAAGGCCACAGAGAGAGTAGTAGTAGTCATAGTTGTAGTAGTCTAAGTACCTTATAAAGGTACTTACTATATGTTAGGCACTGTACTAATTAATTTTCTCACTTCATCCTCACAATAGCTCTGCTGCTATATTATCCCACTTTACAAATGAGGAAACTGAGGCAACAAGGATAAAGTAGTTTTCTACTAGTAGCAGTAGTAAATATCTAATATTTATCTAGTAAATATCTAAGGTTGGATTTGAACTTAGATCTTCCTGACTCCAGATCCAGCACACAATCCACTACACCACATCCAAATTCAAGTCTCACAACTTTAAGTGCCTTTTATTATACTCTAACTTCAGCATTTTTCTACCATGTGAAATAAGAAATTAAGAAGAAAGTGAGATCATTTGTGAGTTGGAGCATGATAGAATAAAAAGAGGAAGTGACACTTGGATTTGGCCTAGGATGAATGGATTTGAATAGGCAAAGTAAAGAGAATATTGGGTGTAGGTGCAAAGGCATGCAAAACATAAGGAGCTGGGTATGGATGGACGTGGTTAGAGTGTAATGTTTATGAATGTGAATGGGAAAAAAGTAATGACTAGAGTAATAAGCTATGGTCAGAATTTGTCTTTTTCCTTTTGGCAATTTAAAAGCATTAAAGGTTTATGAATAAAGATGTGTTATGATCAAAGTGACATTTTAAAATATAAAATGTGGTCAGAAATGCAGAACGGCTTCAAAATCAGAGACTGGCAGTAGGGGGAAAAGGCAGAAGCATTTTCTTTGTGGCTTGAGTTTGGAAAAAAGATACAGGTGTTTTTAAGTATGCAAACCATTACTTTAAGTCATAAACTTGCTTTTCAAATGATTTTGCCAACAACTTGCCATCCATTACCTAATACTAATAGCCCAACTGCACCAATTATCTCTATCCAAACCATTTGTGAATTAATACTATCTTTCATCTCAGACATTGGTAGTTCTCTAAAGTACTTGTCACATGTTACTGGATCACAGAATTTATATCAAGAGGGAACTTTTAACTCCCTTATCATCTAATCTAGCCCTTTGCTAGGGTCATATAGCTGATAAAAACTAAATTTGTCTCCAGATCCTCCTATTCTCATTTTTCTGTAAAAAGCCATAGTCCTTTATTTCTGAGAGCTATACTCTACTATACCAAAATACCAACTATACTATACAATACTATATTGTATTATACAATACTATACTATATAATATTTGGTGTCTTTACTACACAAGGTTACTATTGCTACTACTACTATTACATTTCCTTTAGACTCTAAGTCCCCTGAAAGCAGAGTAGTGTCTTATCAAAATTTAGGGGTTTTTCCAATTAGCCATAGCTATGATATTTTTAGATTTGAAGACTTTTGGAATAGTCTTGAAAGTTGTCTCTTACTGATGTCTTCCCAACCCCAACTTAGTTTAGAACTGCATAGTTGATTTTCTTATCAAAATTTCCCATTTTATCTTGTGTAATTTACGTTGGCTAAGAATCCAACTGATTAGCCTCAGTTGTGAAAGCTACTTCTTTATACTTTCTTCCAAATTTTTAAATTATCTTCACTTTTATATTCAGGTTCATGTAATTAAAGTAGTATGTGGCATAAAATAATGATATTAACTTTTTTTGTGTTTTTTTTAAATCAAACTACTTTCCAGTTTTCCACGGGTTCTTGCCAAACAGGTTCCCACACACACAAATGGCTCTGTTCTTAGGATTATCAAACACTGTGCTATTGAGTTAGTTTATGATTCTTTTTATCTAAATCTGTTCCAGTAATATAATTTCATATTTATTAACCGGGATCAAATAGGATGGTGACTAATCTATGGTATGATTTCATGTCTAGATTATTCTGTTATTCTCTCATTCTTTTTATTTTTCCTCATAATTTCCCTTAATCTTTTAGACTTTTAGTTCTTCCAAATAATTTTTATTTTGTTCTTTTTCTTGCTATTTAAAATAATCCTCTGGTAATTTAATTGGAAAAGTACTAAGTCTGTAAATGAGTGGTATCATTTTATTTTTTATATTGAATGGCCCAATTAGTAGTGAAGGTTTCGTTTTCCTTCTAATTATTTATCTTCAAGTTTCTTTTCCTATAAAACATGTTTTGTAAATGCACCTACAGATGCTTTCAATGAAGTCTCCACAGATTTCACACATTTTGTAATTATTCAAATAGTTTTTATTTATAATTTCTTCCTGAATTTTGATATTGTTCTATGAAAGTTCTGATGATTTTTACAGATTTATTTTTGTTTCCTGATACTTTACTAAAGCTATAATTATCTCAATTAGTTTCTTTGCTGATTTTATTTTTTAAGAAAACTATTATATTTTTTACAAATAGGGATAATTTAATTTGGATGATTTATATCTTTCATTTCTTTTTTCTCTTATTGCTTCTACTAGCATTTTTCTAGAACTATGTTGAATAGTGGGGAGAGGGTGCATCCTAATTTATCTTTGTGTTTATTGGGAAAGCTTCTAGTCTTTCTCCATTGTAAACAATGCTATCTTTTGGCTTTATTTATGTAGAGAGAGTTATTAGATAGATAGATAGATAGATAGATAGATAGATAGATAAATGATAGATAGACAGATAGATGAGATAGATGAGATAGAAATATTAAGCTGTATTTTAAATGATTCTATATTCCTATTCCTTAGGAAATTTTTATCATAAATGAGCGTCCTGTATTGTCAAAGACTTTGCAATCTATTTTAAAATAATATGGTTTTGGTTGTTTTTCTGTATAAGGTGATTATGTTCATTGTTTGCCCAATGTTAAGTCATCATTACAATCCTGGTATAAATCTATCTTGCTCACAAACCAATGTGAACTAAATAATACAAAATTCTCTTTTAACAAAGTTCCCCTAGGTACAGAAAGGGATGAGTCAAATTCTGGTCTCTTCTATAAAGAGTCAGTAATGGTAACAGTTGGAGAGCATTCATCATTGGTCTCTCTGGGAATGCACCAGAATACTAAGAATATGAAATCATCACTAGATTGGAGGCCTGATAGGATAAGCCTGTCCTACAGAATAATAATGATGATGATAATAAAAATAATAATAGGCATTTACATAGTGCTTTAAGTTTACAAAGCCATTATCTCATTTAAGCCTCACTCTACCCTGTTACAAAACATAAGGTAAGATACCTAAGATATTTGCTTTCTCTGTTTAATTTACTGTGCATTTCTATAATATAGGCAGAGAAACCATGAAACATCCTTGACAGAAAAATTTCCTGGGTAGTCATGTAATAAAGTTTTATCCTTCAAGGATTTATAGGTTCTTCTGGGCCTTAGCTATACCTACTTATTTGTCAGAAACACCTTTACCTGTAATTACTTAGGTAACTGAAAACGACACAAAGACTCCATAGAATCAGCAGCAAATGCCTTTCCTCATCAAATCTTTCATTGGAGATAGCCATCTATATACACAACGTGCCCATTTGATACAGCTCAGGCACAAACAGTTCCATGTTACTTTTTATAAAGGTCAGAAGTCTCTCTTTATCAATCATAACCAATACCTTGGTAAGTACACTAGACATTTGAGTAGATCATGCAAGGCAAGTTTCTACTGGTTTATGGATCAAACAATTTACCATGAGGATCCAAGTAGGAAGAAGGCTCAACCTTTCATTGCAATAAGGTCCATAAGGAACTTTAACAGCAAATATTCAGTTTGAATCAAGTGGTAGATCAAATAAGAAGCTATATAACTGTGTAGCTTCATGAAACACTTCTCTGGGCTATCTCTCAACTTATTCTCAAAGGCTAAGGATATCCACTGTATTCTGGACTATAACCTGTCATCTTGACTTTTGTCTTGCTACTGGACTTCAGGAACTCTGGAAGAGAGAATAGGCTGACAACATCACACAACTCTGCCTCACCTAAATCCAGTTCACATGCAAGTCAATACATGTCACTATAATGTCACTGCTTCTCTTCAAAAAAAAAAAAAAAAAACCAGGACAAACATCTCAGATACATATCAGACAATTAAATAATAGTAAGGAAATTGCTTTAGTAAATAGTAAATAATAAAGAAATAGTAAAGAAAAAGGTGGAGATATAAAAACCAGAGTTCAAATTCTGCCTCAGATACTGGTTGTCTGAGCAAGTCACTTAATCTCTCAGTCTCAGGTACTTCATCTGTAAAATGGGAATAATAATAATATATACCACAAAGAGTGATTGTAAGGATCAAATGAGATAGCATTTATAATGAAACATTTTCAAATGTTAAAATACTGAATTATTATGTTGCCATTTCTGGGTATACCAAGTATCTGGCTCCTTTTAGTGTTTATATGACCTGGTCACCTAATAGTATAGGAGGTTACAGTCTTGAGTAGTCTCTATGTCACTAGATGGAAAACATTCTAATGTCCTGATAAAGGTTGAAGCAACCTTTGCATGGATCAAGAATGTTATAGACCTTCAACCCAACTCACCTAGACAGGATGGAGAGAGTGACTCATGAAAGTTCAGTAGAGAGAGAATCCACATCCTAAAACCTGTCTCTCACCAAGCCTGTACTTTTTCTGCCTCTAATAAAGGTGTTTCTAACATGAAGTATGTCATTACAGGGGTAAGCCTTCTTCATTAGTAGAAGAATCACAAAATATCAAGGATATAAGATTTTGTTTTTATGAGAAATCACTCCACTAGACAGATCTCAATCCATCTATGGCATAGTATTCAAAAGATGCTTGAAATCAAAAAGACTGTAGTATCATAATACAATTAATCACTATCACAGTCCTTCTTGAATCCAAGTCCAGAACTCTATGCACAGCCATTTTTTTCTATATTCTCATAGCCACAGAAATCCAATTATATATTTTAGGATTACAATACACTTTGAAAATTATCCCACCTTGTATCAGAAAGAAAACTGGCATAAATATAATGGGCTAAGCAAAGGGCATTAATGGTCTTAGTTCTAATCTGTTTCCCTCACCTTTTTCTTCTGCATCCTATTGACATTTATGGTAAATATAAACTTGAGTACTCTTCTTTAAACATGACAATACATTTCCCAATAATGTGCCTCTTCATTGACCTTTTCCATGCCTGAAATTCTCTCTTTTCTTATCTGTACTTCCTGACTTCCCTGGATTCCCTCAAGATATACATTAAATCTCACCTGCTGCAAGAAGCCTTTTCCAGTCACCCCAAATGCTAGAGCCTTCCCTTCAATATTATCTCCCATTGTCACTGTATATATCTTGTATATACATAATTGCATACAGGCCTTCTCCCCCAATTAAATATGAATTCCTTAAAGAGAATAACTTTTTTTTTCTTTCTCTGAATCCCTCACATTTAGCATAGTGCCTGGCACACAGTAAGTGCTTAAATTCCTATTGATCTATTAGATGGGCAACAGTAGATCTATATTTCCTAATTCATGATCCAAGAAGCTTATAGAAGTTGAGCTCTAGAGGGAAAAAGGAACCTCAGAGACCACCTATTCCAACCCCTCATTTTGCAGATAACATGACTGAGAGGGAAATTAACTAATTTACCTAAGACCACAAATGTACATCTCAAGAATTCACTTTTCCAAGACTCCTTCTGGCTATAATATACAAATTATACCAAAACTCAAAGTTGTATTTATATAAAATCACTCCTGGAAATAAAAAGAGCAAGTTGATTTTGATTTTAATGTCTTAAAGGGAAGGGGCCAGAAAAGGGGAAGAAAAGACTCAGGAAGAGATTGGTTTTAATGTTGGTCCTTTGTCAAAAAGAATAAAACATTGCAAAACCTGCCAGCCTCTTCCTATCTATTGAATTTGATCTTCTTACTCTGCAACAAATTTTCTTGTCAAATCAGAATCATTGTCTACCTGTCCCTATTTCTTTAATCCTACCTCCTTTTTAAGTTGTCTCTAACTCATCTCACCCATCTTGTACTCAGAATCAGTAACATACAACTGGAGAAGCTATATTGTGGTCAAGAACAACATGAGTTTGAGTCCTGAGTCCAAAAGTAGATCATCTATGACACTAACATCTTTGAACATCAGTTTCTTTGCCTACAAAAAGTAATAATACTTTTATTACCTAAAATGGTTGTGATGGGAAAAATTAATTTTAAATCTATATTTAATTGTATGTAAATTCAAACTGTTAACATGAATTGCTCTCTAACAGTTTTATACGGACTAAAATTATCTATCCTATAAGCCTTGAGGATGTCTTCTACATTTCTTGTATACTCCATGATAAAGCAGTTCCAAAGAAATACTACTTTTATCAAACCAGAATTTGTGATTTATTGATTCATGTTTTTTATGGGACAGTCAGTAACAAAATATGTGGAGACAGAATAGAAACCTCCAAAGAAAATTGTAGAGTTAATGTCATTTTAGGTAAAATTAACTCACAGTTGGAAGCCATGGTGAAAAGGAGAAGCTGAGGAAGGAGTTTGGAGTATGGAATATGGAGGAAGCTCAAGAAGCACATACCATGTCTATGCAAAAGAGCAAAAGGCAAGGAAATTAGATTGTAATAGCATAAACAGAATAAGAGGAAATTCCAAGCAACAGTAATTAATGGCTGTCATAGTCAGTTAAGCAAACCAGATCCAGGAAACACAGGAAAACTTCTCTTTTCCCTCAAGGAAAGAAAGTTCCTTGAAGCTAAAGACATGCTGCTGCTCTGGAGTTCTCCTGGGCACCAAAAACAGCAAGCCCTTCAACCAACCTGAGCACTTACAGGCAAAAGAGAAAAAGAGGAGAACAGTTGAAAGCAAACCAGAAAACCTTACAAAGAGTTTCTATGTATGACTTGATGCATATTAATACTTGCTAAACCAATTTGCTTCACAGGATGGGAACTATCTGATACCAACAGATTGTCACATTACATTTGAATAGCTCATAGTACTTTATTTTTTAATTTAATTTTATTTTCACTTCCACTTCCACTTCACTTCCAAATTCTCTCTCCTTCTACCTTTCCCCCTTTCAATGAGAAGGCAGGAAATACAATAGTTATGTATCACTTTCTATTTTTCAAGGCACATTCACATTCTTTGTTTCATCTATTCTTATAACAAAATTATGAAAGTATAGGACATATATCATGATCTCCTTTTGACAGATATAGAAATCAATAATCAGAGATATTACATAATTCAGCCAAGGTCATTTAGCTTAATTAGTGACAGGACCAGCACTAGAATCTGAAGTTTTCTGATTACTTAGTACAAGATTCTCAATTATACCGCAAAGTTTTTTAGGAGACTGGCAGAAAGGGGTTAAGAAGAGAGATTGGTGGGGAAGGACTCTCTTTCAAATTAGAATTGCAACGTGGATTCTGGTTTATCTAGAACACCCAGACTCTTTTTCCATCTAGATTACACTATTTCTATATTCATGTGACTTATTTTTCCTTTAAGGCCAATGACCCAAGTATTCATAATATGAAAAAAATTGGTTCCATTCAGCCTTAAATCTATAATCTTTCGACTATATGGTCACATGTATTTTCTTTCCCAATTGTCAAGGAGGCACTTCATATTTTAATCTTTTTCAATGCTCATAAACTTCCCCCACTTAATAACAGCAGCATATCTAATGAACATATCTTTAGGTTGTATCAGCCATGTCATTTATGAAAACATTAGATGATCTCTTTATGAAATCCGAGTTCTGAAATGTCTTGATGTATCATTGAGGCACCCCACCAACTAGTCTAAAATCAGGAGAGTAGACTAGAGGTTCTCTAAGACTCTATATATCTCTAAGTTTGAGACACCATTATGATATGGTGGAAAAGGTACAGAATTTGTAGTCAAAAAACTTGGGTTCAAATTCCAGCTGTGCTTAGTAATATGGCCTTGTTTTATAAAGCTTTGATGCAACAGTTCTGAAAGTTGCATGTGCCAAATGTGAGGGGTGGAAGGGTCGTAGGAACTGTCCAGAATTGAAGTGTAGAAAGGTCTCAAGAGAAGAAAGACCCTCTCCCTTGGAGAGCCATTTCTCTGGAAAACAGGAGAGGGAAAGAATCCTTTCTGAAATGGTTGCTTGAGAACCCAGAATTCATATGTGTAATGTACTGTGAAGGCATTATATTTAACAAGCTAACTAGAAATCCCAAATACCACCCAGCACATCTGGAAATTTAATGGGGCCATGAAAACTCTGTCTTCTACATTTCCTGTCTCATTCTCATTTTTATCTCACAATGGCAGTGAGTCTTCACATGTCTAATTCCCTATAGTTGTTGTCTTAGAAAGAAAAGGAAACTTAAGTACTTCTAAAGCTTCTATTAAAATTTACATTTAGTTAACTACACACTTCTTGAACATCTGTGCAATAAATGACTGTCTCAGGAAGGAGATAGTTTAAAAAAGCAGATATGTATGAGGTTCATAATATAAACAACAACTTAGAAATTTAAAACAACACTTTTTAGAAATATGTTGTTTCTGAGGATGGTGATCATTTCCATATATTGAGGGGTAATAATATATTATTCTTCTTCAAATGTCACAAATTCACATAAAAATTACCGCCCAACCTGGAATAACCATGCTCAATACTTATATATTAAGGCTATGTGGAAATAGTCTACATTACAGAACAGCCAGAGGGAATAGAATTACATTAGAAGAACTCTCTGCTCTAAAAATCCAGTTTCAAAATCTCACTTCATTGAATCAATCAAAGAGTATTCTTTGAGCACTTAATAGTCAGTGTTTCATAATGTAGAAGCAAAAATGTAGTCTTTTATGCTTCAGTACTTAAAGATTCATTATTTCATTAATATGGATACTTTCTTCTATCAACAAAGACCTCAATCTTTTTGTGATTCAGTACACAGTCTTCATGAATTATCCCAATCATAAAATTCTGGCAAACTTTTGCTTGTGAGTTTCTCTATAGTTTGATACCTGACCATCAGGTAAAAGACATAACCCATCATTGGACCTTTAATTGTAGTTTTCCTATGTTTGTAAGGTCTACTACATCAATACCTTCAGTGGTGGTAGAATGAGAAGCTACAGGTTGTAGTGAAAGAATAACTACTCTTAATCACTATATAACTGGAAGGATCATGAAAAATAAAAGAAGGAAAACAGAACTACTTAATATTTATGTAAATTACATTTACTCTGACAAGAAGAATCATATGACTAGACTGGAAAGGAACAAACAAAAATATTAAATAGGGAGTTGAAACCCAAAATAAATTGAGATAATAAGAGAGCATCTAGTTCCATCAATTAATTCAAGTTTCCAAGTTTAATTGTAGATTGATAAGTATATCTATAAGAGAAGTAATTATCATTAAAATTATACTTATGTGGATCACACATCCATGAAATTTTTCTTTGATTTCTTATTATGTTGTGAGGATAATACACATTTCCTGAAAACTCTACCAATAAAACATAATCTCAAGCAGGTTTTTACCATGCAAGAGAAACTTCAAATGTGGCCCCCATAAAAAAAAATTTTACTGTCTCCTATGAATTCTGGACAAAGTAACATTTTCACTTCTATAGTGATAGAGCCAGGGTGGCAGAAAAGGAGACAGAGGGTTCTGGGCATTATATAGCATTTAGTTTGTCTATGAAAGCTCTTCTTGATGCTCTAAAGATGAGGAACCTTTCCAACTAACATGAGTTGACATAGTAATGGAGAAACCAAAATCAGATCAGTATTGACATACTTTCTGTAAAGAAAACTATCAAATATAAGGAAATTGCATCTAGATGGAAGATAAACTCATCAATTCTCATTAGAGAGTCAAATATAAAAGCATTGTTAGATGTGGCTCACAAATTCATTAAAATATTGACATTGGTATATCACTAAGAACTAATAGAGCTTCATCAGGAACAAATCACGCCAGACTAAATTAATTTGCTTTTCAGCAAACATAACTGCTATTTATATGCTGTGAGGAGGGGGGGGCAAAATCTATGAAGAACTTAAGATTTTCCAAACTAAGTCAACATGTACATTCATATTCAGTTATTTCAGTTCAATGGAAGGCAAGGGAAAATAGTGACAAGTGTTTTTAAAAACATGGAACAGAATTAAGACATTAAGGAAATTAAAGACCAAAAGATAGGACAGAAATTTTATTTCTATACAGCATAAATGCTTTTTTTCAAGATAGAGTCAAAAAGAATTGGACATGACAAGTACAAAATAACATCACTTCCCTAAAAAATGAAATATGCAAAAAATGACTGAATATCACTTGAAGTCATTTCACACTGAGAATATTTGTGTATAGTCAGACTATATAATTGTAAGAATAAAGATCTAGTCAAAAACAAATTAGAAAAAAAAAGGAAAAAAGGCATGCAATAATAGCTCAGATTTGATATGTTTGAATAAACTATTGATACTAATAAAAGACAATTTTTTTTTAAAAATATCAAAATGGACCATCATGTTTTCCCACAGAAGTTTAATTGGGAAAGCATTCACCACCACAAAAAAAAAAATCCTTTTCAAAAAGCCCAGAAATTACTACATCAAGCAAATGTTTAATTTCTTCATCATATTAAAAAATATGGAAATGGAGCTACACCAATTTGTAAAATAAGTTAAGTTTGTTTTAGAGAATGTTTGTAATATGTTTTAGAGAATGTTTTAGAGAAAACAGTTGTGAGATTATGAGCAGCATTTTTAATAAAACAGCATAGAGTAATAAAGAGGAAAACTTCATAAATAGAAAGTTTGTCATGAGATTCAAGCCAAATTATCCAGAGATCATTTACATATAAAATCAGAAGAGGATAAACAGGTGACTGATTTCTAAGTATTTCTAAAACAAATAATTTTCTTCATTGATAAAAATGAAGACACTATATTTATACTCTACCATCTCAGTCCCTGGCATGCAAACAAGTGAAATAATATATGTAAAACACTTTACAAACCTTAAAATGCTGTATAAATGCTAGCTATTATAATGCTGTAGATGACATAAAGAAGTGAAAATAACACTAATGAAGAAAAAGATGGGAAAATCAGATAGAATATATCAATCATATTACAAAGGAAATAGTGTAGAAGGTGAGAGTTTTGATAGCATTAAAGGTTTGATTCTCAAAATATGTAAAAGAAGAATATAAAAGTAAATGTTTTTTTAAATAAGAAAATTGGAAAAATAATAATAATTATCAACCCCAATGACTACTTTTTCATCTTTATAAGTCTTTATGAGAATGATGTATAATTATAAAATATATCTTTTAGTGATCCTAAAGTGAAAATATGAGAAGGGAGCAGGGCCATATGTGTCAGTACATGCCTAAAGTTTCTGCTCCTGGTGATATTGAAGGTAATAGATCACTAAGTTCAGGAGTTTTAGGTATGAGTGTTTGCACTAAGTTTGACACTAACCTGCTAAACTTCTAGGAGTAAAAAGTTAATGATTCCATGAAACCTCAAGGAAAAATTAAAACAGTCAAAAAGATGAAAAAAATCAAGAAAATAGCTCATTGGAAAACAACTGAATTGGAAAATAGTTTGAAAAGAGATAATTTAACAATTATTGGACTACTTGAAAATCATGATCAAAGAAAGAGCCTAGACATACTATTTTAAGAAATTCTAAAAAAAAATTCCCTGATATCTTATATTCAGAAGGTAAGAAAGAATAGAAATTACCAATCATCTCCTGAGATTTCAAAGTGAAAACTCCCAGGAAAATAAATTTTATGTATATATATGTGTGTGTGTGTGTGTGTAATATATAGATACATACATATATATAATGCGTGCATGCATGTACATACATATATATGTGTATATATATGTATATATATACATAATGTATACATATAAATAAATATAGGGATATTATTCTTACATGTGTGCATAACTATGTGTCTATATTCCAGAGCTCCTAAGTCAAAGAGAAAATATTTCAAGTAGCCAAGAAGAAAAATTCAAGCATTGTGGAGCCACTGTCAGTATTATACAAGATTTAGCAGCTCCCACATTAAAAGAGCAGAGGACTTAGAATATGAGATTCCTAAGCGCAAAAAGAGGTAAGGATGCAATCAAGAATAATGCCCAGGAAAAGTGAGGGTAATTCTTCAGAGAAAAAAAATGGACAATCTATTTACATAAAAACTTTGATGAAACCAGAGCTGAATAGGAAATTTCATATTCAAACATAGGATTCAAGAGAAACATAAAAAAGAAATCATAAGGGATTCAATGAAGTTAAACATCCCTATAGGGAAAAATGAAGCATTCACCCCCTAAGAACATTATCATTATTAGGACAGTTAAAAGGAGTTAAAGGTAGTTAATCAGAGTACACAAATGTGAGTTGATTACATTGGAATGATCTCATTTCCCCTCCTCAAAAAAAAAAAAAAAAAAAACTAAAGAGATGAAAAAGAGGAGTCTACTTGGAAAAGAAGGAAGGCAAAGATAGAATGGAGAAATTTTCTCACACAGAAGAGTTGTTCAAGGAAAAGGTTTTATAATGGAAGGGCAAATGGGTGTGATGGCAAGAAATGTTTGAACCTTGCTCCTATTGAAATTGATTCAAGGAAAAAAGTATACATGCACATACTGAAATGTTTATAGAAATGTGACTTCCTCAATGAGGAAATAGAATTGTATAGCATGATATGTGGAAATAAATATGTATAGAAGAATTGTACATGCTTAACATATTTTGGATTACTTGCTATCTAAAGGAGTGGGGGAAGGAAGGAAAGGGAGGGAGAAAAATTTGGAACACAAAGTTTTGCAAGAGTGAATTTTGCATATATATTGAAAATAAAAAGCTATTTAAAATAAGGAAATAGAAAGGGGAAAAAATAAGGGAAGTAAAGAGAAGAGGGAATGATAAAAGGGAAGACAGATTAAGGAAGGCAGTGTTTAGAAGCCCAATGGACTTGTGAAGTGGTACAGGATGAAAGAGAGACAGAAAGAAAAAGAAGAAAATGAGATGCAAGAAAATGCATAGTAATCACAATTGTGAATGGAAATGGGATGAGCTCACCCATAAAATGGAAGCAGATAACAGAATGAATTAGAAACCAGAATTCAACAATATGCTGTGTATAAGAGATATAATTTAAACAAAAAGACACACAATTAAAATAAAGGTCTGGAGCAGAATCTAATATGCTTCAGCTAAACAAAAAAAAA
This sequence comes from Antechinus flavipes, assembly GCF_016432865.1. NCBI lineage: Eukaryota > Metazoa > Chordata > Mammalia > Dasyuromorphia > Dasyuridae > Antechinus > Antechinus flavipes. Next base: position 335,827,590 of record NC_067400.1, on the reverse strand, counting down.
AAAAAAAAAGCTAAAGCAACAGTCATGACCTCATATGAATTGAAAAAAAGATAATCGGAGAACAAAGATATCCCAAACAATGAAATAATATTTAAAATTTTTACAGCAAGTTTCTCTAATAAATGTCTCATTTCTTAAATATATACTGAGTGTAGAACTAAATCAAATTTGTAAAAATAACAATCCTCAACTGAAAAAATGATCAAAGGATATAAACAGGTAGTTTTCAAAAGAAGAAATCAAAGTTATCAGTAGTCACACTTTAAAAATGCTTTCAATCACTATTAATTAGAGAAATAGAAATAAAAATAACCCTAAGGAATCACCTTACACCTACTAGAAATGACAAATGCTAGAGGGGATTAGGGAAAACTGATACATTAATGAGCTGCTGGTGAAATATTGAACTAATCCATCCATTCTGCAGAAAAAAATTGGAAATCTGTTGAAAGGCTTATAAAACTATGCATACACTTTGACACTGCAATACCCCTATGTCTGTATCTCAAAGAAATAAAAAAAAAAGGTAAAGGATATATATGTATAAAATATTTATAGTGGCTCTTTTAGGGATGGCAAAAAAATTAAGGAATTGGGAGGATGCTCTTCAATTGAGGAATGGAACAACAATTGTGTAGTACATGGTTACAATGGAGTAAGTTATTTTTCCACATCAGGAGTGCTTGATGTATGGACCACCCACAATATGGAAAATCTGCATAAAATATTTTAATCCTTGCTTTATATCAGAGAAGTCAGTTTTTTTTTCTTTTTCTTTTATGAGGAGTTTACAATGCTTTATTATAAAACTTGCTTAAAGCATTGACTATTGGCTCTGTCATCTACTGGCCTTTATGTATTGCCTGTGGTTTCCACAAAACTCCTACAAAATTTCATTTAATTTCTTATGCTGACTCAGGATATATCAAAACAGCGAAGGGAAAAGTTGTACTGTGGATGGGATAACTGTACTATTGTGCTAGAAGAAATGATGAGAAAGATGGCTTCAGAAAAACATGGCAAGAACTATGTGAACTGATGTATAGTGAAGTGAAAAGAACTAGTGGATCATTGTGCACAACAGCAGCAATGTTGTACTGCTGATCAGTTGTGAGACTTTGCTTCTCTGATCAATACAAAATAATTCCAAATGATTCAAGATGACAAAATGCTATCCATCTCCAGAGAAAGAATTGATGATCTCTGTGAGCAAATTGGAAAATAATTTTCTGACTTTTTTTTGCTTTAAAAAAAAGATATATATAGCTAATATTGAAATGTGTCTTATATGATTTCACATGTATAATTTATAAGATTTTATGTGCCTTCTCAGTGAGTGTGGGAAGGATTTGGAGGAATGAAGAGAATTTGGGAATCAAAATTTAAAAAAAAATGTTTAAAAGTAAACATATAATAAATTGGAAGGTTTTTAAAAAAGGAAAAAAGTGAATGCCTGATTTCCAAACAATGATGTGCGATTGACTGGACAGACATTAATATATTGATTTCTCAAAAGTCCTTATAACATATGCTAATTTGGTCAACTTGGCCAATCTGATAAGTGTAAGGCAAAATATCAGATTTTAATTTTATCTCTAGTTATTGTTGATTAGCATTTTATATGGCTTTGATAACTTGGATTTTCTCCTCTGAAAACTCCTTGTTTTTTTTTCTTTAATCATTCACCAATTAGAGAAAAATTCATTCTTATAAATTTGAATAATTTTCCTACATATCTTAAAAATGAAATATTTATCAGAGAAATTTACTACATGTATTTCCCCATTTACATGTTTCCCTCTTTTAATTTTAATTACATTAGTTTTCTTTGTGCAAAAATTTTTTAATGTTATATAATCAAAATTATCCATTTTACTTTCTATGATTCTTTCTACCTTTTGTTTGGTAAAAATCTCTTCCTTTATCCATCTAACAGATAACTTTTTCCTTGCTCCTGTAATATTTTAATGACATCATTTTTATATTCAAATCATCAATTATTTGGAGTTTATCTTGGTATATGGTTTAAGATATTGGTCCACACCTAGTTTCTGCCAGAGTGCTTTCCAGCTTTCCCAACAGGTTTTGTTGAATAAAAAAGTCTTTTCCCAATAGATGAAATCTTTGAATACCTTCAAAATATTAAGACCTGTAGAGAAAAGTCTCTAATGTATTGGGTAGATTCATTATGAAGATTTTATGAGAGAATTTGGCAAGAGTCACAAAGAAGGAAACAGGTTGCAAACTACACCATTTAATGGACTACTCCACATTGTTGAGGTCACAGATCCATTTGAAATCTTGACATAAGGATGTCATTAAGCACTAACAAGCCTTCAATAAGAACAGATCATGTCATATCAACTTCACTTTTGATTTTGAAAGGTAATTATTTTCATAAATCAGGATAATTCTGTGAATTTGACTCTACCTAGATCTCAAAAAAGTTATTCTCTAAGATTTTCCTTATTAATTATTAATATTATAAAAAGAGGTAGACTTGGCAATAATATAGTTGAATATGGATTTTATATCCACTGTAAGATGATTATCTCCAAGTTAAACATTCCAAATTTCTTCAAGCCAACCTCATGTGAGATAGTTCCCAGTCCTCTCATCATCGTGATTGTGATTTAGAAATAACCAGATTTGGAATTGGTTGTATGAAGGGAATAGATGCCAACTTCAGGGGAAGGCGTAGGGTCTAGCTAAGTATCTCAAAGATTTGTTTTTAGGTCCGATTCTTTTTGTACAGCAAAATAACATGTATACATATATTGTATTTAACTTATACTTTAACATATTTTACATGTATTGGTCAACCTGACATCTGGGGGAAGGGTGGGGAGAAAAAGGGGAAAAATTGGAACAAAAGATTTTGCAATTATTAATGCTGAAAAATTACCCATGCATATATCTTGTAAATAAAAAGCTATAATAAAAAAAAAGATTTGTCTTTAACCTTATATTCTTTAACACTTTAATCTATCAAATTTGTAATGTCACAAAGCTGGCTGGGATAACTAACATATTGGATGACATAGTTAAAATCCAAAAACTTCTTAATAGTGGGACAGATTTAATGAGATGGAAATTAGTATAGGTAAATGTCATAGTCTCAAAAAATCAACTTCATAAATATAGAATAGTGAAGGCATAATTAGAAAGCAACTTGTGAAAAAGATGTGAAAGTTTTTCTGATTTTGAAGAACATGTTTCAACAGTTAGATGGCAAAATATTGAATGGGAATAGAAAGGGATATATTTTTTTTCTCAGCTGCATTGGAACTTTTACAAAATTGATCAGGTATTAGACCATGAGAGTCTTAGAATAAAGATGAAGAACAGAAATAAAATACATCCCTTTTGGACCAGAATTTAAAATTATCTCCAATAAAAGATCTTTTAAATATAAGCTAATAATTAGACATTAAATAATTTAATCCTAAAAAATGAGAAATTCAAAGAGTTAAATATAGAAGCAATCATATCTATCAAACCTAATTATTGACTCATACCCATAATTTTTGTCTATGCAAATTCTTTCTAACTTAACCTCATGATGATCAAGTTCATAGGGATTACACATACAATTTTCATATGTAGAAATGTAAACAGTTGAATTACTAACTCCATTAACTCATGTTTACTCTTTTGTTTCTATTAATTTCTATATTTGAATGCCAAATTTTATATTTATCTCTAGTCTTTTCATTGGAAATGCTTTAAAATCCTTTATTTTATTAAATATCCATTTCTAACCATAGGATTATACTGTTTTGTTGGGCAAATTGTTCTTGATTGTAATCCTAGCTCCTCTGTCTTCCAGGATTTTATATTCCAAGGCCTTCAATTCTTTATACTTGTAGAATTTAATTTTATGTCATTTTGACTGAGGCTCTTTGGTGTTTGAACTATTTCTTTCCAGTTCCTATAAGTATTTTTTCCTTGACTTGGAAGCTCTGAAAATTTATTATAATATTTCTTAGAGTTTTTATTTGGGGATCTCTTTTAGAAGATGATGAATGAATTCTTTTATTTCTATTTTGTTTTCTGGTTCTAAGATATTTGGGCAGTTTTCCTTTAAAATCTTTTGAATTATGATATCTAAATTCTTTTTCTTTCAACACACCTTTCAGGTAGGTAGATAATTTTTTAATTGTCTCTTCTCAATATATTTTTCTAATAGTTGCTTTTCAAGTAAGATGTTTTACATTTTCTTCTGTTTTTTCCTACCTTTTAACTCTATTTTATTGTTGCTGATGTCATGGAATCATAAATTTCACCTGACTAATTCTAATTTTTAAAGAGTTATTTTCTTAGGAGCATCTAGATGGCGCAGTGGATAGAACACCAGTCCTGAAATCAGGAGGACCTGAGTTTGAATTTGGGCCTTAGTCACTTAACACTTCCTGGCTATGTGACCCTGGGCAAGTCACTTAACCCCAATTGCCTCAGCCAAAAAAAAAAAAATATATATATATATATATATATATATATATATATATATATATATATATTCTTCAGTGAGGTCTTGTATCTCTTTTACCATATCATCATTCTAATTTTAAGTAATTATTTTCTTCATGATTTGGGAGGACCTCTTTTACCAAGATGTTAATTTTCTATTCATAATTTTATTTTCTCAATCTTGATCTCTTTTCTTCTGTTGTTCTTATTTATAATTAAATAAATTAAATATCACTCTTGTGACTCAGAACTGTGATTCAGAACTAGATAATAAACAATGGATTTATCAAATGCACTTAATCCTGTGCCATGTGCTAATGCAAGGTTCCCCTGGAATACCATCCCTGACACCACTGCTACCACAGCCTCCAAGGCTCCACTCCAAGGTGTGGAGTGCCATACTCCCACTCATTCCATATATCCTGAGGATAACAAACCTCTTTCTGCCTCCTGAAGCTACTTGTGCTAGAAATATTATTCAGTGTAACTTATTGTTGCTTTTTCTTCATAAAATTTGATTTGGCAGCTTCTTTAAATTGTTTAGATAAAATGGATGAAAAAGGTGGGCAATAATGTTTATTTCATTCTACCATCTTGATTCTATCCTGCCTGGTGAGATTTTTTTTAATTTGCCTGAACAATACTTTATTAAGAGGATTATTACTCTGGGAAAAACAGAATTATCCTTTTCTCATCATGTTTTCCCCTCTATGAATACCCTCCATTCTCATTTTAATATCAGAAAGCTACTCATTCTTCAAGGGAAAATTCAAGTTTTGCCCGCTCCTGGAATCCTTCCCTGAGCATTCTACCCCATTGTGATTCCAACATTTCCTGAAGTCCTATTATACTTAATAAATGTGCCAGTCTGTTGGTATCAATCATGAATGGTTTCCTATTCCTTTTGCTTTTTTATATTGCTTTGACTCCCACATATACTTAATGAAAATTTCAAATTCTTCAAGAGCAGAGACTATGTTTTTATACTTTGTTTTCACCAGTGATAGGTATATAGTCAGTGTTTAATAAATACTTTATTAGTCAGTCAGGTAGAATTGTCATTTTTATTATATTACCATGAGCACTTGAGATTCTTCCAGTTTTGGGGGTCTAACTTTGTGTGTGTTAAAAGAGTTTTTGTAATTAGGTTCATATAGTTCTTGGGCTTGTCTTGGCAGGTCGATTCCCAAATATTTATATTTAGATAGTAAACAAGCATTTATTAAGCACTTACTCTCAGACACTATTATTAGCACTGGAAATAGAACTTCAAGCAGAAAGAAAAACATCACATGAGAAAGCTAAAAAGGAAGGGGTAAGGGTATAGACAGAGGAGATTGAAGGTACACAGGTAGATGGCATAGTAGAGCAAATTCAGAGTGCAGTCTGAAGAACAAAAAGGTATGATTGGTCTGGTCTTCCTTAAATAGTTCGGGGAGGATCAGTATCTTTGATGAGGACTTGTTGAACTCTTTTTAGGACTGCTCATCTATCTGTGGTGTCTACCTGTCATCCAACTCTCACCTGTAGCTCCAAAAGGGTGCAGGATGGGCAGTATTCATACCCTGGTAAAACCAACTGAATCAGATTGAGTGTAATTGGCAGGCCTTAAATCATCATTGAGTTAGGGTTATAGTTACCTCCAGCATGTGAAGGCTTCCCCTTCAGAATGAGTGAATGAGCACAACCTGCTCCAAAGACCACAAAGACAGCGAAAGTAGGTGCTGTAGAGTACCTAGAACTTGGTCAGACACAGGAAATGCCAAAGTCATCCACTGCATCACCAGCCATCTCTAGTCATCCCGACTTTTGTCTTGACCACTGGACTTCAGTGATTCTGGAAGAGAGTATAGCTGATTATTTGGGGGGTTTTCCATTTTTTATTAAAGCTTTTTATTTACAAAACATATGCATGGGTAAATTTTCAACATGGATCCTCGCCTTCTGTTCCAAATTTTCCCCTATCTCCCCCCTCTCTCTCTCCTAGCTGGCAGATAGTCCAATACATTACATATGTTAAAATATATGTTAAATCCAATATATGTATACATATTTATACAGTTATCTTGCTGCACAAGAAAAATCAGATCAAGAAGGAAGAAAAAACTGCCAAAGAAAACAAAACGCAAGCAAACAACAACAGAAAGAGAGAGAATGCTATACTGTGTTCCACATTCTGTTCCCACAGGCCTCTCTCTGGGTGTAGATGGCTCTCTTCATCACTGAACAATTGGAACTGGTTTGAATCATCTCATTGTTGAAGAGAGCCACATCCATCAAGCTGATGATTATGTGCAACTGTGCCCCACTTAAATCCAGTTCACAGACAATACCACATCATGATATCCTGGGTTGTCTTTGTAAACAAAGAACAGATTCTGGGAGGAGCCATCCAATCAGAGAAAGAGAGTGCAAGATGTGCTGGAGGCAGATTTACTCATACTTCAAACCCTGATTACTGGTACATTTTCAAAATGATCATTTTTTTTTTTGAAAATTAGTAAATACTCAGAAAATAGAGGCGAACTTACTGTTTTTACTGTAGAATCTTAAGAAAGTAGATTTGTTTTCTTATAATCTTAAGAAAGTGATGGAGAAAATGTTCATGAAGATTAAACTTAAAAGTGTATCATGCATATTTTTCCCTCAGAATTGTTAAATATTTAGCAGTACACTCTTTGGTAGAGGCTCCTTCTAATGAATAAATGCCACGCCTAGACTGAATGAAGAATTTTATGGTACATAATAGAGAAGGTCCAGAGTGTTGCAGCCTCCTCTATATACTGTAACAAGTGTAGATGATCATTTATTCTGAAGAAAAAATGAGGATAAAAGTTCTGAAGATACTTGTATTTAATATAGTTATTTGATCACTTCCTGAATGTCACACTTTCCTACAAGTCAGAGCTTTTATCATCAGCTGCCAAGGTGTGAAAATAAGCCAGGAACAGTGATAACAAAAACTAAACAAACAAACAAAACCTAGTATTCTTGGAACAAATTGCTTTTTTCAAGCCCACAAAATTAGTTTTTGTGGTGAAATATGAGCCCCTCTTTGTAGCACAAGAATATACATACTTTACAGGTAGCCTGGCTTTATAATGCCCATGCAATTTAAATCTCATCTTAATTTATCAATGGAGGGGGGGAAAAGCCATTAGTGAAAAAAAGTATTTTGGTTTCATTACTCAATGTGTACATCTACATGATTTTTCAGCTCTCAGCTAACTAGTTGAGAGATGGATGCCTGAGGTAACCAAGTCTCTGTCTACCATTCTTAATCCAACTCCAGCTCCTAGGCTTGATTCTTGCATGAGTGTGAGGAACTGCATGTGGCAGGTTAAAAAAAAAAAAAAAGCATCACCTTCAGTGGTACTTCAGGGGAATCTTGGTGCCATCTGCAGTGATCCCATTAAAGGAAAGCTTCTGGACAGCTGGGGTGCCAGCTCAGCCTCTCTTCTCATTAATCCCTCATTCCAGCACTATAACTTCTGCCAAGATGGCAGCCCACTGCAGATGGAATTAATCCACCATGGCAGGAACTAATTAAGAGAACAAATCGGAAGCTGTGCCTTATGGATTTAATTTCTTTTTTATATCTGGAGGCCAAGGACTATTAAAAGCAGGAAGGAGTGAGACCAAAAGCCAATGGCAATGGCAAACACTAGTTAAAGACCTGGGATGTTTGCCTAACAAAATTTAAAGAGCGTATGCTCACGCCTTTAATCTACTGCAATCATATTTCTGAGTTAGACAAGTGCTGCTTTGAAAATGAATATTAAAATACAGGTAAACCCTTCTGATAAGTAATCATGACAGTAGTCTTATGTGTAACTTGCTAAACTTCACTCATATGAAAATTGAAATCCCATCATTTTTCCTTATCTTGAAGTCTTTATCCTCTGTGGAGATGAACCATAAAGATAGAGAATTTTATTTCAACTAGTACTCCACTCCACAATGACTAGCAGAGTAGTTTATAGAATATCTAGAGTATGCTGGGGCCAAATCCTACCTGCTTGAGAATGGCAAATCTAGAATTTTCAGAGTGAGTATTTATACCTTGGAAACACAAACACAAATCAGGGTTTGATTTGTTGTTTGTTGATTTTCTAGACTTAAGAAAGTGATGGAGAAAATTTTAGTAAAGCAGATTCAATTTAAAAATGTCCTGCTTACATTTTTTTTTCCTTTGGATACTGGTAAATGTTTACCAGTACACTCCTGCAATTATGCTGTAAACAATGATTGAGCTCAGCAGAAGTACAGTATAAGACTTGTGAAGTGAAGTCCTCATCAGACTAGAGACCTGGTGACTGGAGAATAAAAAAATTAATACTACCAGGAATTTACATAGTGTTTTAAATTTTTCAAAGTGCTTTATATCCATTATCTCATTTGTGTCTCACAAGACCCTGTTTTAAAGTAATGTATATTTCACAATTTATTTTAATTTTATAGATTATCCATAAATTAGCTTGATCAAGCCAAACCCCTGTCAGAACTAGACATAATTAATATTCAATGTAAAGCTTTTAGATAGAGATTAAATTCTCCAGTTTAATAATTTTATCATAGTATAACATGATGTTGTGATACCAGACCGTGAATAGTGAATTCATGTCCTCCATAGATATGAGAATGGAGGCTAGTGAATTCATATCCTCCATAGTCCTTAATGTCAGAGCTGAGCATTCAATAAAGATTAAATTAATTAATAGCATGAGCAATTGTATTTATTATGAAAGAACTCACGATAGTAGTTACAAAGGAGAGGTGTAAAAAAACCAGGTGGTCTCTTCGGATTTTTATACTAGTGAGCTTTCAAGAATCGTTGATTATGCAGACAAATTTATCAAATGGTCTTTTAGTTAGTGAACATTAATGGGGCATCTACTTAATTCAAGGAGCCATTTTGGGAGGCAGATGTACACTGTCAAAGAGCAAGTTAGGTGAGAAGAAAACCCTGACTTTTTTTGTTGTTGTTCTTGCCCAGAGAATCATTTTGGACAATGATTTGTGTGCACTAAGAGTTTCTCTAGGATCCCAAGACTTTCTCTATATACAATGTACATTCTTCAATTCACTAGGTTATAGATGTTTTGATATTAACCAAAGAGACCTTTGATCTTCAATTACACAGAATAACATCAATGTTCTCCCCATTTGCCTGCCTCAGGGAGATGAATGGAAGTAATAAGATTTGAGATAAATTTCAAAAGAACAGAGAGAAATAATTTTGAGATTTTGTTATTATTTGCTTCATAACCTAGTTCTCTCTCACCTTTCCAATCTTTTGTCACATTTTGGGGGGGCATTTCCTTTGATGACAGTCCTCGATGTCTATAGCACTCTCCTTCAAATCTGCCTCTTGGTTTCCATTAATTTCTATTTAAAATCCCATATTCCACAGAAAGTCATTCCCAACCTTCTTAATTCTATTGCCTTCCTTCTTTTAATTATTTCCTACTTAAGCAAGTATATAGTTTGTTTTTACATTTTGGTTTCTTGTGGTCGCTCCAATTGTGAATTCCATGAAAGCAGGGTGTTTTGCTTCTTTTTGTATCCCCACACTGGGATCTGGCCCATGATAGGTACTTACTAAATGTTTATTGACTGATTAATTAAATGTCTTATATTTCTGCAATGAATTGATAAACATGTAAAGAGAAGTACTGCAAAATGGCAAAAGGAAGCAGGACTTAAATCTAGTCTTGGCTCTTATGGAGTTATATAAGTCTAAACTCCTCATTTTATAGATAAGGAACTTTTGAAATTCAGAAGTTCCTTATCTATAAAATGAGGAGTTTAGACTATATGACTGTTAAAGATCTTTTCCAGACCTAACATCATGTTGTCTTATGAAGGAGAGGAGCAAGAGAGAAAAATATTTGTCAAGCTCAAGCCCCATGCAAGGAAATATATAAGAAAAATAGAAAGGAGTCCCAAGATATGGACTTTGTCCTCAAAGATGTTACAGGTTTGCTAAAGTTTTTTGGGCTTTAAAGGGCTTAAAAACACTGATGGAGTGAGCTCCACGTATGTAATAGAGATCTTTATTTTAAATGATGCTGGTATCTGTTAAACAAGCTCATCTTCCCTAAAGTTCACATCATAGCATGTGGGAGACTTTAAGTCAGGTAAAAGTCCAGTGAGCTTATATTAACTTATAGGTATCTCTTAGGGTCCAAAGTAAAGGATTTTTTGAAGATTCAAAATCTACTACAATACAGATTGCATAAAACACACTCCTCAAAGGAAATTTAGCAGATAACTGATCTGCCCAGAGAAGCAGAAGCTAGAGATGGGAGGAATGAAGAAGGGAGAGTTGAGTAGTTCACTCCCTACAAATCTTAGTATTTTCATTTCCTAAAGGAAAAAAATAAAACAGCATCACTGGATCATTTGAAAGCATTGTTGAATGAGAAAAGCATTTTATAGTGTGGAATTTGATGTTTTATTTCTTTGGTTTATTATATGAAGGTCAGGTAATTATCGATAAGATATTTTAATTCTCAAATTTATTTATGTGGTACTTTAGTATCTCCATCCTAACAGACAGAAGTGAACACCCTGAGTTCTTATTTTTGACATCTAACCTTTGGGGAGATGCACTCAGGAACTTGTGGTGTGGGCTTGTTTCTAGTCTTCCAGGTCTTTCTGCATGTAGATCTACAATCAGACCACTACAAAGACTCAGAATATTTCAGAGACATGCGCAATGATGGTACATCTGGAAGATTTGGCCCACTGAGCTCAATCTCTCCTCCCCGGGGAAAGAGTACAAGCAGGAGGCCTTGTAATACGACAGCACTGGTCCAGAATGCCAGATTAGCATATATGAAACTGTACAAGGCAATGTGTGATCAAGCCCTGCCTTGTCAGGAACAGGTTACCTTAGGAACAGCTACAGACAGATGAAACAGTTCCATGATTCCGATTTTGTGAATCTGTGTTTTGTGATATTGTTTCATGCCCCACACTGAGATGTCAGCTTAAGGAAGAAAGCAGCCAAAATGTTGCTGTTCTTCTTGAAAAGTAGCACAGTGACGTTACCCAGGATCTCCCTTTCTTTATAGATTTTTAGAAATGTCACACTGCTCTGGCTCGTAATAAATTAGAATGAAGAATTATTCACAGAGCAAATTGATAATGCATATAGCCCAATTAAGAAAGATTTTATGTATGGTTCCTTAGAGTCTAATAACTTAAAATGGCATAGCAACAAATCTTACTTCCTTCATCATTTTCTGATCTAAAAGTATCTTTTAGAAATGTACACATCTGTTTTATGTTGAATTGCAAATGTAGCTGGACATTAGCAATCTGTCTACATATAATGATCCATTATCATCATTGCCTAAATGTTATATAATTGATGTGATGAATATTTTAACATATTAATAATAACACATCACATTTGTATAATACCTTTTAATTTACAGAGTAAGATTTTGGGGCTTTCCACTAACCAATCTCTGAGCTTTTGATATCCTTAGGATCCAAAAGTGGGGATAGCTAAGTGGTACAGTGGATGAGCCTTGGAGGAAGAATCTGACCTCACACAATTGCTAGGTGTATGATCCTGGGCAAGTTACTTAAGCCTACTTGTCTCAGTTCTTCAGTTACAAAATGAGTTGGTAAAGGAAAGGGCAAACCCCTCCAGTATCTTTTCCAAGAAAACCCCAAATATGGTTACAAAGAATGAAATGTGACGAAAAAATCACTGAAATGAAAGGATCCAGAAATGCTTTAAGGAAAAATGAAAGAAGCACACTGGAAACACTTAAAATCATTGTTTAATGAAAAAAAAAATTCAGAGTATAGAATTTCAGGTCTTATTTCTTTTGTTTGTTCTATGAAAGGCATGGTGATTTAACCACTGATCATGCATTTCAATTCTCAATTTTATTTAAAAATAAGTTTGAATTAGTGATGAATGTTCCATAAGAGGAAGTTGGGCTGAAGATACTACAGAAAGTTGGAGACCCCCTTGAATTTAAGTTAATGCAGTAATCTTCAGTTATTCAAATCATGGTTTACTGATATATTTTTTATCACATCTCCCCACCAGGGGAATTGAAATTCAATATGTGACCATAGCTTCTAGATGGGGAAGGACCAGATTGTGGGTTTGGAGAAAATGAAGAAAGAGGAAGAGAAACTTCACAATTATCAGCTGAACTGAGAGTGTTCCTGATGAGTATTTGCACAAAAGAACCCCTTGAAAATAACCATTGTTTAGAAGTCAACACTTTTTGCAGAGGATTAAAAAAAGGAGACACAGAGATAGAGAAAGAGAGACAGAGAGAGAAGGAGACCGAGTCAGAGAAAAACAAGGAGAGACAGAGATAACGAACAATAATAGAATAGACAAGGATGGTGTAAAATGGGTAAGGAACAAAAGAGACCAAAGATTTATAAACTAATAGAAGGTTCATTCATTTCTATACATAATGAATACCATAATTAAGAAAAAAAAACTGGAAGACATTATGTAGTAAGATCTTTGAGAAACTAAAAGAAATAATTACAAAATTGTATCTTATTAGTCGAGGAACAATACCTTACTAATAGGAGTCATGATGAAGGCAGTTTGATATGTCAGGCCTGGAATCAAGAAGACTTGAATTCAAATTCCACTTTAGGCACAGCACATACCATACAGTTAATAAATGCATGTCTTCTTCCTTCATTACTAATCTATAAATAGTAAAACCACAGATTTGATAGAACAAAGGTTATAATTAATACATAGATAGTAGAAAGAATAGAAATGAGAAAAATATGTGGTATATAATTAAAATAATTCCAACCTAACTTATTAAATGAATTAGTGATGCCATAAAATGGGAAATATATGGAAGAAAGGACTTTGACATTGATCATAAGAATTTCATCTAGAAATGTAACCGGTGTAAATCAATTGTTATAACAAAAAAATTGAAAGATCCAAAAAACTACTTTGGTCAGAAGAAATTTAACATATTTGTCAAGTAAAGAGAGATAGCATCCAGGGACAATAGCAATTTAGAATATAAACTCAGTTACAAAGTCTTTTGAAGAAAAATAGTAAAAAAAAAAAAATTATGGTTTTTTTGTTTGATTGGCGTTTTCTTGCCATTTTTTGTAAACCCAGCATTTAACACAGTGATAGCACACACAGTAGGCAATGTTTATTGATTGAAGGATTAACTTCCCAACCATATTACTTTATATTTGTTTTTTATCTATTTTATTTTTACTTGTCAATATAGGGTATATCAAAAGCCTTCAGCTATATAGTATCTCAGTGGGCTTTAGGCTTTAAGTTATGAGAGCTAAAAATGGAACCAATATTTTAGACATATCCTATATCAATGTTTTCTCCTAAAAGAAGATAAGCTCCTTCAGAATAGGGGCTGTTTTTGTCTTTGTATCCTGAACACCCAGCATATTCCTTGACACAATGTAGGCACTTCAATTGTTTTTAATGAAAGAATAAGTGAATGAAGCCATTTTTCCCAACCCAACTAAGCCTCTGTTCCTGAGTCATATAAATTATTATTCATTTTAGTAATGGTAGTAATAATATGATTATAAATATAATATTTTACTTTTCAAATCCTTTAATATTTCAAGGTAATATGATAGATAGATAGATAGATAGATAGACAGATAGATGGATAGAAAAAAAAAAAAAAAACTATGATTTTGTCTCCTTAGGGCCCAGGAGTCCTCAAACTATAGCCCGTGGGCCAGATATGGCAGCTGAGGAAAATTATCCCCCTCACCCAGGGCTATGAAGTTTCTTTATTTAAAGGCCCACAAAACAAAGTTTTTGTTTTTACTATAGTCTGGCCCTCTAACAGTCTGAGGGACCCCCTATTTAAAAAGTTTGAGGACTCCTGCAGTGATTCCTATCACAACTTCTCTAGATTTTAGTGGATGGCTTTTTAGAGTTCCATTGGCTGAAAAACTCACCACTCTAAAACTATCTAAAAGTAGTAAGTCTCTAGGAACTTAGCTAGTTTATGTCACAAGTTCCACAGCCAAAGTATCTCAAACTTCATGAGAGTGCCGAAAATATTCATGTGGTAGAGACTTACAGAATTCAGTCGCTTTTATTTCCAGATGTAGTAGCAGAATAGGATATCAGTGGATATCTTTTTTTCTTTTAAGTTTCATAGAGATTATAAGATTATTGGTTTACAATTGTAGATTTAGATAATTTAATTAGTGATGAATGTTGTTCTTTTAGTTTATGTAATTGTAATCATTATAAATACTTTTCCTAGTTTCATTTAATTCATCCTGATTGAGTTTTTATAAATCTGTTGCTAAATCTTATAAATCTTTTCATGTTTCCCTGAATTTCTGATCTTCATCATTTCAAATGGCACCCTAATATTCACTGGTTTGGCATATCATAATTTACTTGACCCTTCTGTAGTCAGTGGGCACCCATTATGTATCTAGTTTTTTTCTACAACAAAAATGGAAGTGGAATCTATGAGCCAAAGTTTTTGGACAGTTTAGCAATTTTTCTAGCATAATACCAAATTACTTTCCAAGATCCCAAAACCAATTAATCAAAAAAAAAAAAAAAAAAAAAAACATTTTCTTTAGTACTTAAAAATACTGAAAGTGCTTTCACATATGTTTCTACCTCTTATCTACATGTAATACTTTTCTTTTCTAGAAAATGAACAGGAGCCCAGAAAGCTTAAGTGACTTTATGATATTTCAAACTTTTCTGATGGAAAACTTTAAAACTTCCAGTTTTACCAAGACCCACATCTCTATATCCCCTACAGTTTAAAAGCCTTGATTGGCATTTCAGATACAGATTTGCGGAGAGGGGATTCAATTACAATAAGTTGGAAAATCCTATACATTTATTTCACCTGCTCTTGATTAGGAATCTGATCTTTCTGATTGTGTAATGTGGAAATTTAAGCAGCTGAAGAAAAGCAACAAGATGGTGCTTCTGACAGAATTAATCAAAATTGACAAAAGAATTATTAACCAATCAACACCTAGCATAGTCAAATTGTTGATAAAAAAAAAAAAAGAAGAATTGAACTCCATCCTTTGTGACTACCAACTGGAACTAATTTGTTGCAAGTCATGGTCCTCTATTAAATAGAATAGGTGATCAGCTACCAATAGTAATTTGTGGAATAATTTGAGGAATATACCCCAAAATGTCTTCTTCACTGGATTACAATACTGTGTCAAGCTGAACTATGGCTAATTCCAGGAGCTAACTCAAGAGATAGAACTAGAAGCCAGGATCAGGAGTTAAAAATTCAAGACAAAAGTAGAGGTTAAAGCTGGAGAGATATGGGGGAATGAGGAGATTGGTATGAAAAAGTATCAAGTGTTACAGAAGACCTAGAGACCACTGATAAAAAGCATAAAGTAAAAATGGCAGGAACAAAGGATTATTTTGAAACCAAAATTCTAGATAAAGTAGAGGATCAAAAAGAGGTGGGTAGTAAAGAAAGCAGAAGGAAGTACAATATCTGGGGGAGAGAGAGAGAGAGAGAGAGAGAGAGAGAGAGAGAGAGAAAATGAGAGAGAGAGAGAGAGCTTTGAAAGCCCAGCGAAAACTACTTTTACAAAGGGAAGAGGTAAAAACAAACATTAATTAAGCATGTATGATATTCCAGGTACCAGGTTTATAAATATTTTCTCATTTTATCTTCACACTAACCTAAAGGATAATCTCTTTTTTACAGCTGAGGAAATAAGGTAGAAGACAGGTAGAAGTGAAGTGAAGTGATTCACCCAGTATCTGAGACAAGATCTGAACTCAGGTTTTCCTGAGTCCAAGCCCAGCACTCCATCCATTATGCAATTTAGCTATCTTCCCCAGATATAATCAGCCTGGGGCTGAAGGTTCAAATCTTCTATAATATAGATTATGTAAAATACAGAAGCTAAAGACAAAGGAGGGATTGTTGGGGTAGGGTGGGGGGTAGGATTACAGTTAGTCAACTTCCTGACAATCCTAGTATTTTGGTTTCCTAAATGAGCACACTTTCATTTACCCCAAATCCCAGCTCTAGCTACTAGTCTTCCTAATCACTATGGATCTCAATATTCTCATTTTTCCCTTTTTATCTGATTTTTCTTGTGCAGTACGATAATTATAGAAATAAGTATAGAAGAATTGTACATGTTTAACTTAGATTATTTGTCATCTAGCAGAGGAGATAGGGGGAAGGGAGGGAAAAATATTTGGAACACAAGGTTTTACAAGGTGAATGTTGAAAATTACCTATGCATATGTTTTAAAAATAAAAAGCTTTAATTTTAAAAAGCAGGGCACCTAGGTGATTCAATGAATAGAGTATCAGGCCTGGAGTCAGGAAGACTCATTTTTCTGAGTTCAAATCTGGTCTCAGACATTTTCTAGTTGTGTGACTTTGGGCAAGTCACTTAACCCCGTTTTCCCTGTTTCCTCAACTGTAAATTGAGATGAAGAAAGAAATGGCAAACTATTTAATTCTTTGCCAAGAAAACCCCAAATGGGATCACAAAAAGTCAAAAATGACTGAACAACCAATAAAAGCATTATAAGATCAATGGAAATACCCCAAGAGGGTAAAGACTTTAAAGTGTTCTCAATTATGGATTATGATCCCTTTGCAAAAAAAAGGTTAGTCAGACCCTAAAGACAAACTTCACCCAGTTTTCAATTTGGCTATAGTCCAATCCCATTAACTATGGAGAGTTCAGAAAAGATTCATGGAAAAGATTAAAGTATTGAGATGAAAAACTAAAGGAACCATTTTTGTTTAGCTGAAGACAAGAGAAAGAAAAAAAGGACTTGTACCACAGCTTTGGGTAAAAGGATTGTTCTACAGAGAATGGACATTCTTTATTATTGCCAAAAGCTTAATTATAAGGAAATGGATTTAATTCTTATAATCAGAAAATTCTACTGATGACTTTTTAAAAATATTACATAATTTCCTGATATGCCTATGGGTTTCCCATTGAACACTCCCTTTTTATCAAAAAACAAACAAAAAGCAGTCAAGCAATATCAATATAACAACCATGTCAAACAAGGGATACTCATTCCATACCTCTATTTCTTGATTGATAGAGAGGAGCTGTGTTTTATCATGACTTCTGTGGAATTAATATAATAAGAAATTGAAACTTGGTGTAGAAAATACCATTCCCCAGAACATGGGTTAAAAGACACTGAGAATTTAACATAATTTATGATATTTGTAGAAAGTTCAAATGACTTCTAAATGTTATGAAGCCCGTAAGAGAAGATAATACAATTCCCTGCCTTCAAAGAATTTCTGATCTGCTGGAAACAACATTAATACTTATAGTAAACAAGTATGAATAACACAAGCCAGAATGTAACTAAGTACTAAACAGTGTGCTGATAACTATAATTTCTCTGGAAATTCAGATAAGAGGAACATCACTGAGTCCTTTAGCACATAGGAGAGGCTTCTTTCAAAAATTAAAAGTTTTATCAATTATTAATACATCATAAGAGATTTTAAATATATTGAAAGAAAGACAGGTAGAGGGGGGGAAAGAATATTCTAGGACTTTGGTAAGGTCAACATGGACAAAGATATCTGAGACAGCAATGCAGGGGAAAATTGATGGGCCAAAGTAGAAGATGAGTATTGGCAAATGATGGGAATAGATATAATCAAGTAAGTAGGATAGTAGGTATTTTCAATGTATAAAGCTATTAAAGAATTTTGAACCGCTGTGATATGATCCGCTGTGATATGATTTTTAAAATGTTTGTGAGAGATTTTAGGTAGTTTGCAGGATAGTGGGAGAGTGGGAGAGATGTAGGACTAGAGATTAATAGAACCTATAGGTATGGATAGCTAAAAAGAGCCTCTTCTTTTCTTCTCAGAAAATAACTGATAGTACATGCATTTTTTTCCATTTGTATTCTTGTAATTTTTCCTTTCTTTTTTTTCAAAAAGTTTTATTTTCAAAACATATGCATAATTTTTCAACTTTGATCTTGCAAAACCTTGTGTTCCAATTTTCCCCTTCTTTCCTCCCCACTCTCTCTTCTAGATGGCAAGTAATCCAGTATATCGTAAAAATATACGTTAAATCCAATATATGTATACATATTTATATAATTATTTTGCTACACAAGAAAAATCAGATCACAAAGAAAAAAATGAGAAAGGAAATAAAATGCAAGCAGACAACAACAAAAAGAGTAAAAATGCTATGTTGTAATCCACACATAGTCCCCCCCAGTCCTCTCTCTGGGTGCATATAAAAAGTGCATGTATCTTTTCTGAATCCTGTGAAAGAGTTTACCTTGGTTATAGCCAGAGTAATGTAAGAGATAGTAGAGTCCTCCACCAGAAAAATTTCTCAAGTAAACCCATCAGAGAACTGAAATTCCCTCATTGTGGAATCATTGTTTCCAGTTAAAGCATCGATTTCTCCAGATTAATCTTTTAAAATACAAACATCATCATCATCATCATTATCATAATCATTTTTAAAATGTAAATCCTCCAAGGGAAAAAAAACAAAGTAACCCTTTAAAAACAAAGTAAATTAGTGTATCAGATTCTTTTGCTTTAATTGCTAAAGTATATAGTGAGGAGAGTTGGATTATGGTTGCAATAGAGAAACCCTGATGGAGACTTCAAAGCAATGGGGATGGGGAGATGAGGGTTGAGGGAGTAGGAGATTACAGAGATAGGGGTGGTTGCTTTCATTGAAATAATTAACACCAAAAAGAGGAAATACCCTCTAGCAATGCTGGTCAGCATCTTCTCTGTAACTAGGTTCTAAAAGTTGCCTAAATATGATAATAGTGGAAATATGTATGGAAGAATTGCACATGTTTAACATATATTGGATTACTTGTCATCTAGGGGAGGGGTTGAGCAAAAGGGGAAAAAAATTGGAAAACCAGATTTTACAAGAGTGAATGTTGTGAATTATCTATGCATAAGTTTTGCAAATAAAAAGCTTTAACAAAAAAATTTTTTTAAGAGAGTTGCCTAGGGAATTGAAAAGTTAAATGACTTGTCTAGAAGTACATAGCCACCAAAAGCAAACTTTACTGCCCTCATAATTTTGCTAAAGCCCATCTCTGACTCTATTGAAAACCAAAATAGCAAGAATCCTAGAGAATAAACAAAGCTCCTTCTATTTTCCCTTGTCCTTAGAATGATGGTACATTCCCAAGCAAGGGAATTGGTGTCACCCCTATATGGGAAAGAGAAAGGTGATCCTATTTAACCTTGGGTTATTTATCTTTCCCCCTAACTACATAAAAGCAACACTAAAATGTTAATCTTCTTGTGGGATAATAGAAAAGAGATCATCTGGAGTTTATAAAGCATTTTTGTTAATGGGTTCATTTTAATAATAGCTGATCTTTCCATCCACAGCGAGTGTATTTCTGCCACCTCAGCAAGTCTTCTTGAATATTTTCCAGGGTGAGCTTTATGGCTGAGATATCATAAAAATATAGAGGGCCCTATGCCATCCATGGAGAACAATAACAGCCTAAGATCTGACACAAACCATTTCAGGTCTGGTCAAATTAACTTTTATAAACTTTTAATCACGGATAAGGTCCAGTTCTTCAATTATAAATTCAATCACAAAGACAGGCCCTGATAAAAGAAATAAAACATCCAAACTAACATTTTCTTGATTCTGTTCTCACAGGCAACCCCCTTTCTCCATGAACCTACAGACTCCTTACTGTCCATATATTCGGACATATTAGATTCCCTAGATAAAGGCATATTTTACAGAACCCTGAATCCTTGAATTTGTTTGTCCCTATATCTGATATTTGCCTACCATTAAACTTATGGCAAGAAAGGAAAAAAGATATATCTCTTTAAAAACCAAAGTATGCTCTTTAAAAATAAATAATGCTTTTAAATTGAATCAGCAAGTCTGAAAAGCAACTTGGAATTATGTTTTTTTAATTACTAAAATTCCTTTATCCTTTGATTCAGAGACTTCCATGGCCAAACATATATCCTAAGGATATCAAGAAAGGTATCACATATGATAAACTATTCATGGCAACCTTTTTAATTTTAGCAAAGAATTATAAGCAAAAGAGATGTCCATTGATTAAGGAATGACTAAACCAAAGGTTTTTAACCTTTGGGGCATGATGAGCCTTGTTGGCAGCCTAGAGCAATCTATGGAACTCTTCTCAAAATAAGACTTTAATTCACTAAAGAAAATGGTAAATCAGTTAGATGTTAAAGAAAATAAAAATGCTTTTTTTCTCATTCAACTTAACAGAATCTCTGAAATCTATTTACAGACTGCTTGACAGTCCATAGATCCCAGGTTTAGAGCTCCTGGGCTAAACAAATTCTAGTATTATAATTATATAATTCTAGTTAAGCAGAACCAGAAAAACATTGTACAAATTAAGTAAAACAGTCAATAAAAATAACAACAACAACAAATCACAGAATACTTTGTGATTAGTACAGAATCTCAGATTTTGAGAATTGGGAGGAATCTCAGCGGCCATTAAATCCAACACATTCACAAAAGGAATATGAGCCATGACATACCCAATTAAGAACTGTGCAACGTTTTCATGAAGACCTTAATAAAAAAGAAACTCACTACTTTCAGAACAGTGGTTTTTAATTAACCATTTGATATCAAGGATCCTTTTGGTATTCTGGTGAAACCATGGACCTCTTTTCTGAATAATATTTTTCAATGCATCAAATAAAATGCTTAGAATTACAAATGAAACCAGTTATAATGAAATGCTGTTAATAAAACATTCTTAAAAACAAATTTGGAAAGAATTCTGGGAAGATGGCAGATTAGGTCAGAAAATTTCAAGCTCTCCAGATTTCCCTTACAAACAGAACAAATTTGCCGTTTAGAACAAACTTAGACCCCAAAAAAGATCCCAGGGTGAGGTTTAACTGATGTGAAGTGTACCTCCTGAGAAACAGCAAGCCAGGAACCCTGGATCCAGTTGGGTCCTGAGGGAACTTCAGCCTCCACCATAAGAACTTTCACCTCCAGGACAACTTGGGGAGTCAGGAGTTAGGAAAGTAAGAGTACCTCTGCTAATTAGGAACACCAAGCCCAGCTGTGCTGCAGAGACCCCACCCTGAGTGAGAAGGAACCAGCATACCTGGTGAAGGCAGAGGCAAGAAGGCAGGAACACTGCTGACTGAGGGCACTTGCTGGAGGAGGGAGCTTTGGATTTAAGGTTCTAGGTCAGAGGAGTTAGCTGAAATGAAGTAAAAGGAACCATTCTTCTCACCCCAGGATTAGAGGTGCTTACACTAATAGCTCTCAATTAAAAAAAAAAAAATGAACAGTCATAAAAGAACCCAATTACAGAAATTTACTGTGGGAACAGGGCAGATTGGGGATTATCTTCAAATGAGGTATTAAAAAAAGTTTATTTTACTCAAAGTGTAACATTAAATGGCTACTTGACCAAAAAGAATTTATAGAAGAACTCAAAAAATATCAAAAATCAAATGAGAAAGATTGAGTGGAAAAAACGTAAGAACAATACAAAACAAAACAAAGTCATTAAGCCCAAATTTATAACCCATGTTCTATGTCCCCTCTGACCCTCAAATTCCATTACTAGGCTTATACTTCTTAGGTTATTGTTGAATCATTGTAGTCACATGCAATTTCTCTTCAATGACTCAGTAAAAGAGAGTAAGGCTGAAGATTATGCAACTCTGTCTTACTTAAATCCAATTCACACAAAAATCAGGACATCACTTATAATATCATTGGTCCTCTTCAAAAATGAAAGACAAACAACCACTTCCTTCATAAAAAATAAAATCCCCATAAACACTTTTAAAAATGTCATAACAACATTCTTTGTGATGGCAAATAATGTGGAAAAAATAGTTGCCTTTCAGTTAGGGAATCACTAAACAAATTGTGATACATGAATATAAAGTAATTTTACTATATCATAAGAAATATTAAATGTGAAGAAATACAGAGAAGCATGGAAAAACTAACATGAATACATGAGAAATGAAGAAAAAAGTCAGGAAAATAAAATATATAAATAATATATAGTGACTACAACAATACAAAAATCAATCACCAATAATTAAAAGTACAAAATCACACACACACACACACACACACACACACACAAAAAAAAAACCACAAGGAAGCTCAAAAGAAGAAATAAAAGAAGACATCCCACCTTATCTCTTTGCAGAAGTGAGAAATTCATAAATGTGGTTTATTGCCCATATTTTTGGACTTTTTGAATATATTGATCAAATTTTCGAATTTTTTTTTCTTTTTGTCTTTAAAAGTATTATTTGTTCTATGGGAAATAAGGGGAAGAGATACTAGGGAAAATTATGGCAATATTAAAAAAGACATGAATAAAATTTTATCCCCAAAATAATCCTTACTTTAGAGGTAGTACATTCTACTTTGGGATAGATCTAGTCCATTCTACTTTTGGGATAGCATAAAGCTTAAATTTATATTCTTTTTTCCCTATTCTGTCCTCTGGATTAAAACAAGTCTGATTCTTCTTCTATATAACAGTCTTTCAAATATTTGAAGATAGATTATCTTGTCCCCATTGAGTAAACTAAACAAAGCAAGTTCTTTCAACAAATTCTCACTATATGACTTAAACTCAAGGCCTTTTACCATCTTGGTTGCTTTCCTGTGTATACTTTCCAGCTTCTCAATTTTTTTTTCCTTAAAGACAATTGAACTGAATCTACAACAAAACTAATATTCTAAATGAGTTCTTACTAGGAACTAGGACCAGGAGTATCAATAGGTATCATAACTGGACCCCAAACTACAACCAGGAATATCTTTATGTATGTTTGCCTTGTGCTACATAGCTAAATCTATATGAGCTGAGGAAACCTTTTATATCTTGTGCTTATAACAAGTCACTTATTTGCACTATTCCAACATCTAGAATTAGTATAGTTGTCAGTAATCCCCTTAAAACAAAAATCCTAAAGTTTCACATTTTCCATAATATTTTTCCTGCTCTTCCTAACCATAAATGTTTTCTCCCTCCTTTGAATTCCTATATCTCTTATAAGTAGACTCAATTTTACTTCTCTCTTTAATTCAATAAACACTTAGTTAATGCCTACTGTATTCTGTAAGAGTGCTGAATGAGAAAGGCACAGAAGGGAAGACTAAAGACCTGAGATGAAGTCCCAAGTCTGATGTTTACTAATTATGTGAACAGAACAAGTAATAATTTCTAGAAATCTAAATTTCCTCTTGTGCAAATGAAACAAGAATAATAATATTTGGCTACTCTTATCTTGAATTGTTAAAATAAAGGTCTCTTACGTGTTTTTAAAATTCTACATAAATGCTTCCCTTCTACCAAAGAAGCAAGAGCAACAAGTATTAGAGGCCCAACTATGAATTTACGTAGGGACATGGGGAAACAGTTCAGCCCAAGAAGTTTCTTTGCAGGCATATTACTCAGAGGTGATTATTGGCATTCTGTAGGTATAGTCACAAGGGAAGATATCTGGACACAGACCCAAGTAGATATCTAAGCAAGTAATTGGTAACTATCAAGGCTAGATAGCAGAAGATGAATGTCTAGAACATATGAAGAGAGTCTAGTGCTGATAAAAAAAAAATTCAGGCAGGAAGATGATTGGCATCAAAGGTGATTGGGAGCAAATAATCAAAATCCTGGCTGGAAATCCGAAAAAAGGGAAAAAGTATAAAGAACACTGGCAGCAGAAAACATGGCTAAAGTCTCAAAGGAGCCATAATTTTTTTTCCCTTAAGTTCTTTGGTACCAAATTAGAGACTTGGATATAAAAGTATATATATTCATGAGAATTTAAAAGTATAAACAAGGGCTTGTTTAAAAAGAAACAAATTACTAGAACCAGAGAAAGCACAGAGGAACCCATAGCATTTGCCTCAGTGCTAAGATACCTCAGCCATGATTGTACCATCTTTACATTTAGTATCTAGATCTACAACTGACCTTTTAAAGTCTTCTAATTCCATACCTTCATTTTCCAAATGAGAAAACTGAGGCTAAAAAGATTGTATACATTGGAGGAAAAAATAATAAATAGCAGAAATGAATAAAACTCATTTTCTCTGGCTTCCAAAATAGTGCTCTTTTTATCCTATGACATTGTCCACTTATTTCAGGATCATGAAATTTTAGATTTAGTCTTCAGTCCAATCCACACCCAAGAGAGAATTATTACCTCTACAACCTATATTCTAGCTGGATTGCTGGAAGATATCTAATGAATATGGTGTCATAAAGAGAGATAAAGAAGTTCAACAGAATGTCAAGTTTCAAGGAAAAAGATGATGCGTTTATAGTATCAAGGGATTACAGTCTCAAAGCTGGAAGGGACTTTTTCATAACGGCTAATCCAACTTCTTTTTTCAGATAAATAAATTTAACCTAAGAGAGGTTAAGTAACTAAATTTTACTTAAGAAAGTAAGACATGTAATACTTCTAACTTTAATTCCTCAACTTCCAAGACTAACCCTCCTTACATTCCAGTCACTTTTCTACATCAATCGCTGCTCTTAGTGTCTCATACTCCTTTTATAATAGTCCATAATGCCTACAGAACTCTCCACTCAGGGGTCAATCAATCAATATTAATGTTGACTGATGCTAAATTAATTTTAATTATTAAACATAAATGTTGATAATCAAGATCTACTCACTTCCCCCACCTAAAATCTCATATAGGTAAGCTGCTGGAAGGCAGACACAGTATAATTATTTTTGTACTGTTTACCCAGCCAGGCCTACCACACTGATCTGTACTAGTAGACACTTAATAAATGTTTATCGGATTTTTAAAGTCATGAATAGACAAAGACTGTGAATGTATTGAATGAATTAATCAACATATGCTAAGTTCAAGTCAAATGAAGAATAGATTCATTACTCCCCCAGTATCTCCTACCCATGGACCCAGATGAACATACACATCTGCTATTGAAAATTGAGATGATGAGTTAACCTGGTATAATCCAGGATCAAAGATGAAAGTGGTCATAGAGGATGGGCTGGACTTTAGGTAAGGTGAAATGAGACACAAATAAAACAAAAGGACCTGAATGATGAGTCAAAGTTAAAATAAAACTTACAAATCAATAGAGTGTGGAGTAGTAGACAAAGCACTGGATTAGGGGTAGAAAAGTTAAGGCCTGATTCTGCAGTTGCCAGCTGCGCAATGCTTTGTAAGTCATTTTATTTGTGTAAGCATTCTTTCACTCTAAAATGATGCTAAGTTTACCTCCATATCAAACATTCTATGATTCTATAAAAAATTATAAACAGAAACAGGACACTATGCCAAGTTCAAGCAAATAGTCATCAAACATAAGATTGGTTATGGGGTAAGCAAAAATAACATCAACAAATGACCGGATAGAGATACAGCAACCAGCAGTAACTTGGGGAACAGGGACAGCATAAGCAAGAATAGTTTTAGTTATTGAGCTTTTTAGACAATAAGAAACAAATGAGCTTATGATATATTGGGTCCTCTTTATATTTTTAAATTGTCATAAAAATGGCAAAAATCATTATTTTAGTCTGCAAACAAGGCTTAAATGCTGATTAAGTTATAAAAAGGAGTAAATGTATCATAGAATGAATTCTAATAGGGTTCTTCCCCCTAAAAGTAATTTAATGAATACAATGTGATTTCTATTCTATTAATAATAATGTACCCAATCATTTCTGTGTTGTTGGAAGAGACTATATGGAGATAATATTATCTTATACCATGCTTTTTTCATGCAATTAGTTGCCTACATTTCCTGACAGACTCATTTATGTGTAACTGTTTTTAAAAAGCAAATACATTCTGTATTTAATTGCATTCTGTTGTAATCCATCTGTTGACAAATTTGTGTGTTTTCTGTTTATTTGCTAATGCTTTCCTCTGCTTTAGAATGATCAGTCATAGGAGTCAAAATATTTTTTGATGAAATAAATACCATAGGGTAATTAAAGGCCAGATGTATGACTGGTGGGGATTTCTACTCATCGCATTCCAGTCTCCCCAGCTGAACTTTTTATTCCTGTTGTGTGGAGAGTGAATAAAAATATGATTTAAATTGCTATTCTGGGTCTTCTTGTTTGCTGCTCAACAGCTATACCAGGTGAAGGTCATTACAAGTTTACCAAACTATTTTGAAGAAATAGCAAATAGTTTCTTTGATTTATTTCGCCCCTTACCTTGTGACACAAATGCATGGCATTTCATCAGGGCTAGTCTACATAGAGATAGACTTGGCAGTTTTAAGGGAAAGAAATCTGCTTCTATTAGAGATTCTCTTCCAGTTTAAGTCATTGTCTCTTGCAAGACACAGTTAAAATACAAAAAACAAAAAATTAAAAAATCACCCAGGAATGATAAGACAGTAGGAAATTAGCACTCACTAATTCATTAGCAGGAATTACTGGATCCAGGAATAAAAAGCTATAATGTTGCAGATCAGACAAAATCTGAAATTTTGTGTTATATGCTGGGTATCACATTTTAAGGATCTTAGTAAGCTGGAGACCAACCAGAAGAGGGCAACCAACATGACTAAGTTCAAACCACAAGTGAATCAATTTAAAGAGGGATAGTCTTTAATATTTAGCTGTAAGAACAAATTGGGTAGGAATAGTGTAATGGTTTTCAAGTAATTGAAAGTCCACCATATGGAAAAGGAACTTGATTTATTTTTGTGAGACTGGACAACTCATAACCTCTATAGGCTTCAGTTTCTTCATCTGTAAAGTGAAAAGTTAGACTAGATTTTCTCTAAGATTCCATCCAGTACTAAATTATGATCCATTAAAAATTAATCTCTCTGTAACTTCTACCCACTGGGCCTAAGTTTACCTGCTGAAGCAATACTGAACAAGTTCACTACCTTTTTTCTATAATTATTTTTCAAATATTTAAAGAGCAGGGATAGTGTCTTTCTGAAGTCTTCTCTCATCCATGCTAATTATTTTCATTTCTTTCAACTATTCCTTATATGACATGGTTTTCATCATCCAAGTTGCCTTTATCTGCACATGATTCAGTTTATTGATTTCCCTTAAAAGAAAGAGACCTTACAGGTCATCTAGTTCAACTTGTACCCAAACAGAAATTCCCTCTATTATAATCTTGACTCCCAGTTCCTTTTCATAGATCCTTTGTAGTTATTCAGCTTCTTTTTGATGATCTCATCAATAATGGCCATTGGATTGGAAAAGATCAACATACATCTCTTTCCTAAAGAAGGACAACGGCAAGGAATGTTCAAACTACTGAAAGTCAATGGAATTCATTTCACACACCAGCAAGGTTATGCTTAAGATTCTGAAAGCTAAGTGTCAGCAATATGTAAACTGAGAATTATCAAAAGAGCAAGCAGGTTTTTGAAGAGGCAAACTTCATTGCCAACATTTGCTGGATTATGGAAAGAGCAAAAGAGTTCCATTAAAAAAAAATCTACTTCTGCTTTATTAACTACACTAAAGCCTTTGACTGAATGGATCTCTACAAAATGTGGCAAGTCCTCAAAAAGATGGAAGTACCTGTATGGAAGCCTGTGTACAACAAGGTTGTATATCATTACCTCATTTATTTAACTTATGTGAGGAGTACATCATACTGGACAAATCAAAAACTGGAATTAAGATTGCTGGGAGAAATATCACCAATCTCAGATGGCAGAAAATTTTTAAAAATCAGCATGCTTTTTGATGAGAGTGAAAGAAAAAGATTTAAAAACTAGCTTGAAGCTTAACACCCCAAAAAAGCTAAGATTTTGGCAGCTGGTATCTTCACTTCCTGACAAACAGAGGGAGAAGAAATGGAAGCAGTATTAGATTTTATTTTCTTGGGTTCACAAATGGCTATAGACAGTGATTGCAGCGATGAAATTAAAAGACATTCTTGGGGGGAAAAGCTATGGCAAATCTGGACAGCATACTAAAAAGCAGGCACATCACCTTGTCCACAAAGGTCTGTATATAGTCAAGCTATGGTTTTCGCAGTAGCAAGTTTTTCCAGAGCAGTGGCTCTGAAAGTTAAACTTTATAAGGAAAACTGAGAATCACACAATCAATGCTTCTAAATTGTGGTATTGGAGAAGACTTCTGGAAGTTTTTTGCACAGCAAGAGATCAAATTGAGTCAATACTTAAAGAAATTAATTCAAACTATTCATTGGAAGGTCAAATACTGAGGCTGAAGGCTAAATACTTTGACCACATAATGAGAACATAGGATTCATTGGGAAAACCCTCACAAAAAAAAAAAAAAAAAAAAAAAAAGAGGGGATAACAGTATAAGATGGAAAGATAATGTCATGGAAACAATGAACATGAACTTGGAGGATAGAAGGAAAAGGATATAGCACGCTAGGATCCATGGGATCACAAAGAGTCAAGAATGACAATGACTGAACAACAAAAAGCAGTAACTCCATAATTTATATTTTGTAAAGGAGAAAGTTTTACATAGAACCCCACCTTTTTTTTTTATCTTTTTTGTTTTGTTTTGTTTTGAAATGAACCTTTTTATTATGTATCCCTCAAAGTACCTAGTATAAAGCATATAATAGGCACAGAAATACAATTGTATAAGAATTCAATTTGCATTTTTATAGACATTTCCAACTTATAAGCACCTATAATACAAACAGTTTACCTAAACACAGTGAATACAGAATAGATGCCTTCTAGAAATTTAGAAATAAACATCCAATTGTTCTTTTTGTTTTCGGGAAAGGCATGTAAAAAGAATTTGAAAGAAACATATTCAGGTTATGCCTATCTAACCATTTGTTCTACATAACCAAATTACATAAAAGTTACATAAATACTTTTATGTGCTAGCCTAAAAATCCAACTATATAACAAATATATATATAATATATGTATATATATTATATATATATAACAAATATAACATTGTTTCTATGCAAATACCAATTCCAAGTTTCATTAAACAAGTAACAAATGAACCTTCTAAGTTTTATGAGACTTAAAGTGGGCAATATAAGTATTCTCAGCTATTGCCTATTAATAGCCATCAAAGAGGAAGGAGACTATTCTTAACAGACTTGATGATGAAAAATTTGGGGTCCATGTGACCTGCTACAGAATTGCATCTAAGAGACTAAATGGAGTGTGATGAAGTAAAAATAACCCTAAATTAAAATCCAAGAGTCTTGGATCCTAGTCCTGTCATTACCTTTACCCAAGGTTTTTACCTATGTCTAAGTCTGTCTTTCGAATAAGATGTTCTCAATCCTTTCCAGTGCTCCTATTCTCAACTTGCCATCCATTACTCTATGTTTTCTGACTGTTGGAAAACTTCAGTTTCAGAAGATTTCATGAGTTGTGGAAAACTATGCCCATCAAATCTCTGCTTAAACACAGGAGGGTCAGCCTATGGCAAAATTATAAAACTATGGAACTTTCTCATCCCCATTTTTCTTTATCCTCAAATTTTGGCACTTCTGCCTCCCAGCCTATCAAGTTTTTATCCTACATATCTGTCATATATTTTCTTGATCTTCCCCTAAGATTTTAACTAAGAAAAGTTTATCAAATTAGCTTGAATGTACCTTAGCAAACATTTGCTAAGTTCAAAATTCTTGTTATACATTAAGAAACTAAAGCTTATAGATATGAAAAGGCTCATCTAAGACCAGACAATTAATAAACATTAGATAGAGGATTTAAATTCAGTTGTCTGCTCTCAATCCAAAAGAATCATAGATTTAGAAAGAATTTTGGACGCAATCTATTCACAAAACCATAGAATTAAGGAATCTAGAAGTTAGAAGGGATCCCAATAACCTTTTGTCCAAACCATATTGCTATCAATAATTATATAAACAGCTCTGTTATTGTAGAATTTCAGGTTTTGATGGGAGCAGGCACATTCATGGGAGGAGCCCCTTCCCAAAGTTTTCAAAGTATGTTAGGTAATCAGTCCTATGTCCTACCTCCTCATAAAATCAAGTCTGAGATCCAATCGAAGTTAAAAGAATGTTTATCAGACTATTTTAAAGACATTTCCCCCTATCTTCTTTCTCCTCCCTGCCTCTGTCTCTGTCTTTCCTTTTCCTCTCAATGTTGTTAGGCACAGATACATATCAGTTTTTTCCCAGCTTCCCATTGGGACTGAATTTAATCTTGCAATTACCACATTTTCAGACAAACTGTTTCTGACTTTGGATAAAAGACCAAGGTCAAATTAGAATTCTATTTTCTCACATTGTAAGTTCATAAAGGATTTTTTGTGTGTGGGCTGTGTAGATTTTTTTTCTTAAGAAATTGAATTGCTATTTCTCCTGAGTATTAACAGCTGGCAATTGTGAATTAATGTAGAAAGTGTAAGTATATATGAAAAATATCTATTCATTTTCTTTTCAAATGTCTAAAGTATAAATCACATTTAGATAGCATCCAGCACATAAAGCAAGGGCAGGAGAAGAAGAAATGTATTTTCTTGAATCTCAGAATCAAAACTCAAGTGGTCCCCAGACCTATATTTGCCAAGTCATTGACTGTTAATATGATCTACACCCTGAAAACAAATTTGAGAGCTTTAGGGATGACACCCCAAAGGAACAGACACTTCCTGGATCAGGCAAAACAAAGTTTCAGATAATCTGTTGAGAATGAAGTGAAGGCTGGATAGTAATCAGCCCTAGCTAAGGAAAAATTACCATTTCATTACCATGTGTGTATGCCTGGAGAATTGGAAATCTTGATCTTTTTTTTTAAAAGGCAAAATGACCAGCTTGGTTAATTGAACTGGTTAGAGTACAATGCACAGGCAGTTTAAAGCCTTTGTGTAAGAT
Organism: Antechinus flavipes; assembly: GCF_016432865.1. NCBI lineage: Eukaryota > Metazoa > Chordata > Mammalia > Dasyuromorphia > Dasyuridae > Antechinus > Antechinus flavipes. The sequence continues at coordinate 335,796,252 of NC_067400.1, read as the reverse complement.
AAGTTTTATACAGAGAAAAATTTTGTTCAGTGATCATAGGTTAACTGCTCAGTCAGCCTGGATTGCCTCCTAAATTCAGCTAGAAGATCACTCCTAACCTTATCTACAGACTTATCCTTTCACTCCATTTTAGGTTTGGATTAGCCATAGATTGACATAGATGACTCCAGTCATAAACTTCCCCCTAATCTTAGAGTCCAAAATCTAGCCCTAGTCATGAACTGACTTATAATTTTAGTTGAAGACTGACCACTAAATGTAACTATAGACTGACTTCTTATCCTAGTCACACATTGCCTTGTAATTTTGGCTACAGGTTGATCTCAAATCTTACCTTGAAATGACTTTTTCCAAGACCTGTCACAAATGTCTTCCTCCAGCCCCAGATTGAACCTTAATCTTAACCAGTTTACAGAGCAGTGTAAAAAGTGATGAAAGGATAAAGGATATCCTCAAAGGATATGATTAGCAGGAATTAATAAACATTACCTTAATTTTGGAAAATACATATGAGTGAACTCAAGCCATGCATGGAGGTAGTTCATCTTTTTTATGTCATGGATCCTCTTCACAATCTGGTGAAGCCTTTGGAACCTTCTTCAGAATAACATTTTAGATGCAGAAAATTGAACAGATTATAGAGGAAATCAATTACATTGAAATAAAGACATTTTTTTTCTCTTCTAAGTTCATAAATCTTCTGAAATTTTGCCACAGGTTAAGAAACCCTGGACTAGATCTTATCTATCTTATTCTTATTAAGTAAGGACACAAATCCAAGGCAGAAAGAAGACAGTATCTGTCCTGATTTTAGCAGCTAGACCTTGTTTGAAATATAAAGATGCCCATCTAAGAACAATTAATTTTTTTAATGAGATTTTTTTTATTATTATAACTTTTTATTGACAGAATATATGGGTAATTTTTTACAGCATTATCCTTTGCACTCACTTCTGTTCCGACTGTTCCCTTCCCTCCCTCCCCCCTCTTCCCTAGATAGCAGGCAGTCTTATACATGTTAAATATGTTATGGTATATCCTAGATACAATACATGTGTGTAAAACCGAACAGTTCTCTTGTTGCACAGGAAGAATTGGATTCAGAAGGTAAAAATAACCTGGGAAGAAAAACAAAAATGCAAACAGTTCACACTCATTTCCCAGTGTCCTTTCTCTAGGTATAGCTGATTCTGCCCATCATTGATCAATTGGAATCTTTTCTTTGTCGAAGAAATCGACTTCCATCAGAATACATTCTCATACAGTATCGTTGTTGAGGTATATAATGATCTCCTGGTTCTGCTCATTTCACTTAGCATCAGTTCATGTAAGTCTCTCCAAGCCTCTCTGTATACATCCTGCTGGTCATTTCTTACAGAACAATAATATTCCATAACATTCATATACCACAATTTACTCAACCATTCTCCAATTGATGGGCAGCCATTCATTTTCCAGTTTCTAGCCACTACAAACAGGGCTGCCACAAACATTTTGGCACATACAGGTCCCTTTCCCTTTAGTATTTCTTTGGGATATAAGCCCAGTAGTAGCACTAAATCAAAAAATCAAAATCAAAAAAAGTAATTGGATCAAAAGGGTATGCACAGTTTGATAACTTTTTGAACATAATTCAAGACCAGACAATTACTAAACTTTAGAGAGAGTCTAACTATTCCCTACTTCTTTCTGATGAGACAATGCTATTCTGTCCCCCTTTTACATCTCTCCTTTATATGTCATCTTCCATTACATAAAAAAATGCTCTAACTCATTATTGATTAAGGAAATGCTAATTGAAACAACCTTGAGATTATCATTTTACATCTCCCAAATCGGCTAAAATGATCAAAGAGGAAAGCAAGATGTATTGAAGGTGATATGGAAAAATTGAGACACTAATTCACTTTTAGTAGAATTCTGAACTATTTTGGAAAGCAATCTAGGATTATGCCAAAGGAGTTATTAAAATGCTTATTAGATCCTTTGATTCAGCAATACCACTAGTATGTCTATTTCCAAAGATTATTAGGGAGAAAGGAGAATAACCTAACTGTTCTAAAATACTTGTATAAGTTCTCTTTGGGGTGTCAAAGAAGTGGATATCACAAGAATACTCATCAATTGGGGAATGGCTGAACAAGTCCTGATAAATGATGATGATGGAATACTATTGTGCTATAAGAAACGATGAGCTTAATGATCTCAGAAAAACATGGATAGACTTGCACGAAGTAATGAAGAGAGAAATGAGCAGAACCAAGAGTATGTTGCATACAGTATAGCAATATTGTTTTAAGGGCAATTTTGAACAAAATTGAACAAAAATAAGTTATTTTGACTACTACAAATATCCAAAATAATTTCAAAGAACCTGTGAAAGAAAACACTATCTGCATCCAGAGAAAGAACTGATAAATAGAAATTTGTATAGAAAAATTTTACACACACACACACACATTTTTATAATTGTAGCCATCCTGGGATTAGGAGAGGAAAGTAATATGATAATTTTATTGTAGAGGGCCACAGACAGTAGGGGAACTCTGGGTGAGGTATAAGACCCTTCCGCCCAGAAGAACCTTTTAACAATGTCTGGTTGGTCTCCCCATCTCCCCTAAGGGCTCTCAGTCTTCCTGAGAAGTCAGGAGGTGGTGACAACCTGTGTTGTGATTGAAGCAGAGTGATACCAGGTGGCAAACTACGTACAATAGCAAGTTATTTATGTGGTCCCAAGTGCACAGTATATATTGGGTACATGCCCAGTGTTGTTTTGGTTACATAAAGGTATGAGAGTATAAAAGGGGGAAAGATCTTGTAATAAATGGACTCCATATTTCCACCATCCTCAGGAGTCCTGCTTCATCACTTCTCCACTAGGTCGGTATATTTTAATCATTCTGACATGGGGGTTCTAGAAAACATGATATGTTTTGTCACCCCAACTTGGGGCCTCTAGAAAGCAGGACACAATATGTTAATCACCATGGCGTGGGGGCTGTAGAAAACAACAGTACATTTTGTCACCCCAACTTGGGGGCTCTAGAAAGCAGGATACAACATTTTATTATATATTTAAAAGTAATAGCAAGTTGTACATACTAGATCTGCAGTTTCAGGTGCAATTATTTTTTCTATTCTTCTGTTCTGGAGATTTTTGTTTTGTTTCTGAAGTTCAGAATAAAATAAATAAATTTTTAAAAAACTATCCATGAGGACAGGGATTGTCTTGCTTGCTTGTATTTTTTCCCCAAGTGCTTTGCACATTGCCTAGAAGATGTCATTGATCACTTGTTTTAGTCATGTCTCCATGACCTATTTAGGGCTTGGCAAAGATTCTGGAGTGGTTTGCCATTCCTCCTTCAGCAGATGAGGTACTGAGGCAAACAGTAATAAGTGACTTGCCCAGAGTCACACAGCCAGATTTGAACACAGGAAGATGACTTCCTGGCTTCAGGCTTACCCACTGAACCACCTAGCTACTTATTCCTAGAACACAGTAAGTACTTAATAAAGGCTTCCTCTATCTGTACCTATTTATCCTTCTATCTACATCTAATCTTTCTGTTTATTTCTTTATAAATTTATTGGGCTATTGATTTCTCCACTCAGCTTGAACCCTGATTCTTGACCATTATTTGTAGACAGCATAGATTCCAACCTACTACTTCCTATATAAGGTGCTGATTTCCACTCTATGTACTATGACTATATTTAAGCCTGTGTTCTCTAGCTTAACTTGGACCTCTAGTTACTTAAAGAAAGCCATTCTGGCTCTCTCACCCACAGTTTCTTGACCTATAAAGTGTGCACAAAAACATACCTGTACTGCCTACCTAACCATATCAGATATAGAAAGAGAAAACTAGAGGCAGAAAGAGCTGGGTTTAAAATTCTACTTCAACCCTTTACTCTATATGTGTCCCTGAGAAATTTCTCAACCTCCTTGAGTTTCATTTTTTCTTCTGAAAAAATGCACATAATGATACTTTTAGTCCTGTCTCACAGTGTTGTGGTGTTTAAATAAGATACTACATATAGCATTTGAAAGGCATAGAAGAAAAAGAAAAGTAGTCTTATACGCAGGAAAATCTGAGTTCAAAATTTACCTCTGATATACTGAATACATGAATTCAAGCAAAGTTCAAGACCTGTCATTATCTTTCACACACACACACACACACACACACACACACACACACCAAGCAACTCTAGAAGACTCTAATTTTCAGAGAAGGCTCATTCATTTAAAAAGTTCCTCCTGAGAATTACCTAGTTATAAAATCTCAGAGCATCCAATGCTTTCAAAACCTAAATAAATGTCAGTTTATTTAGTGTTGTGAGGAAAGCACATTATAAATTGTCAAATGCTTTATAAACATACTATTACCACTATTATTATTGTCTAATCATTAAATTGTAATGATATTATTTGACCTCTCTCATAGGTTTGTTTATGAATAACAAATCAGACCCTCAAATGGAAATATGAGTTCTAATAATAAGAATGTGGAGTGTTTGACCTCAATTTTCACCCCACTGCTGAATGTGAGAAAGGAAAAAAAATGCAGACAGAGATTATAGTTCTTTTCATTCTTGTGGAAAAGAAACAAGTTATCTTGAATTCTTCAGTCTCTTAAGACACACGTGTAGTAAGAGTATTGGACTCTCTTAGATGCTTTGTCTTGAACATGGCAATTGTTTGTGGATTTGATTCAAATCCAAAATAGTATTTATATTTATATTTATTAAGTACCTATTATTATATATTTATATTTATTAAGTACCTATTATATACCAAGCAGTGTGCCAGCATTAAACAGACCAAAACAAAAACAAAATGATCTCTGGTTATTTTAGATCAGACCTAACTAAAGCCAGTACATGATTCAGACCCAAGATTAGAACTCAGTAGGAATGAGCTATTAAAAAAAAAAAAAAAAAAAAAAAAAAAAAGCATGGGTTATAATATTCAATTAAAACAAAGTCTAAACTAAGGTCTCATTCATGGAATTGATCATGAATTCTAGAAGGCTATATCCTTAGAACTCAAGCTCTAGCAGATCTTACCAAGCTGGAAAGCCTTTCAGAATAAATAAATGTTACAGTTTTGGATACCTTTCTAAAGCTTAGGCTAGTGAAGTTCAGAGAAACTCATTATAATAATTTTCCATTAAAATGATATTCTAAGGTTTATTTTCCATAACAATGTATATAACAACTATCTATTATTACAAAAATCAAACCCCAAATTTCTTCTTTCTTTCCTTCTTGCTATTCTTTTAGGATATCATATTTTTCTGCAATAATTTTTTTTAATTTTCTTTTAGAAGAGAAATCATTTTTTATTTCAGTTATAAGTTGAGCTACTAATACTTTTAGATCAATAAAAATAGTAGCTAGTATTAATAGTAGTTTTGGAATTTCTAGTAACAACCCTGATATAGGTGCATTATTATCCTCAATTAACAAATATGGGAATTGAGACTCAGAAAAGGTGAGTAGCCTGCCCAGTGTAACATAGCTAGTAATTGTCAGGTGAGTTTCAAACCCAATTCTTTTCAACTTTCACTATTCTATATCATGACATAGCTAAATAGGAATATATTATGGCATGCCCAAGAAACCTGGCAGAGATCAGCAATTCCTGACCTAAGTCCCTATTCACTCTAGAAATGAAATGTCAGTTTTATGGACTCCACAGGGAGATAGAAGAGCTGCTCCTGACTAAACAAATCACTGACATTTTAAGTTTCCCCATTTAATTTCTTATACACACCTCTGGCAAGTGGGGAAAGGAGAGGCCTAAAATCCTTTCCCTTTTATTTCCTTTTAATCACAACTTACAAATATTTCCACTTTTAATCAAACTGACCTTATGAGACAGGTGGCTTTGCCTCAGCTACCCTGAATGCTCCAGATGGAGCCAAGCACAGTTACTGTGGTTGCAGCTTCTCTCTCAAAATGATTAAGGCATTAGTGCATTATCATGGATGAGCAAGGAAGGTGGCCTATAGTTCAGAAAGTTTGTTCTGCATGTAGAAATACTTTCTCCCTAAGATTCAGTTAATTCCTTTCTAATTAAATTTACATATAAACTTAAGCAGCCACAGGAAAAGCTAGTTCTTATCAGCTCCCAAAATAGAATACAAAATAAACTCCATCAAGTCAACAACTGTGCCGTAACACATTTTGGTCTAGTTTTCAGCTAATGTGCTCAACTTAAATTCTCACATACCCCACTGAATGAAATATGTAGGTTCATAAAACTTTGAGGTCTACTTTTTTTTTAAACAAACTTACTTTATATCTCTTTCCTTCACTCAATAACCAATCAATCAATCAGTTAATCAATTAGGAAGTTTTCATGACTCCCTGCTATGGGTCCAGCACTGTGCTAATTTCTGTAAGAAACAAAAAACACACTTTTGCACACTGAAAGCCAAGAAAGAAACCTACATGGAACAGTCTGCTCCCTTCAGCACTCCTACAGAAGGTAGGTTTTTTTACCTTGAGGATCTAATTGCTGAGTAGCTATAAGATCTCTTGATCTAAATCTATAATCCTATATTTTGATTTTATAGAGAGTAAAAATATTCCAGGAAGAGAAGTCAACCAATGTAAAAGTATATAGGAATTAGGAGAGGGATATGAATAAAGCTCTTTAGATTTTTTCATGGATGTCATTCATTCATTCACATATGCATTCATTCTTCAGTATTTAAATATTTAGTTTATTCCTGATTCTGTGCTAGGAATTGTTCATGTGTCAGGAGAAAGTAGAAATGCATGGTGCAAAGAAAGCTAAGATATAGTCCCCATTTTCAAAGGATGTACACTGGGGAGACAGCACATTCTCAAAGCAATTAAATAAAAATGCAAAATTGAATAAAATAAGCACTAAGTTGAGTAACACAGAAAGCATTATTATACATTAGTCCCTTTCACACACTCCTGGACAAATTGGGCTTTTTATTAAGACAAAACTGTAATAATAATAATAATATTATATAGTATCTTAAGGTTTGTGAAGCATTTTAAAAATATTATATCATCTACATAGCAATCCTACAAGCTAATGATGTTATATCCCCATTTTACATATAAAGAAACTAGACAAGCCCAAGAACATTGTATCATTTTCTCTGGGCTTGTGCCAATGGTCTCCTATAACTAGAATATACTCCCTCATTACCTTTGACACTTAAAATTTTTCTGTTTCTTCAAAGTACAGCTCAAATTTTATTTCTGATGTGGAATTTTCCCTGATTTCTACAGAAATTAATACCTTTTTCTTTCACCTTGTTTTAATTTTGGATATGTTTTGTATCTATTTGCATGTGTATATGTTGTCTCCCCTAGGATACATAAGTTCCTTGAGAGCAGGGACATTGATTTTTTTTTTAATGATAGCATACCTTTTAGAATAAAATAGGTAGTTAGTAAATATTTGTTGTTTGATTTAGTGAATTAGTGAATAAATGCTAGGGGTAGGGGGTGGAAGGAGGGAGGTACAAGGATTGGTACTGTCAAAGAAGACTTAATGGAAGAGGATGAAAATTTTGATGGAGTCTTGAAGGACAGGTAAAATGTGAGCAGAAAAGAGAAAGGGGTTAAAAAAGTAGTTTCTACAATCACAGGTTTCATGGTTTAAAAGTATATTAGAGAAAATCTAAAGCATTCCAGTCTTATAGTTCAGGAAATGAAGAGCCAGAATACCAATATTAAAGTTACATAGGCAGCAACTACCAAAGGAATGATTCACAATCTAGTCTTTTGACTCTAAATCTCCAATTTTTTTCTCATAATATAAGCATTGACCCTCATATTTAACCCACAATCTGAATTTGATTTTAAGGTCCATAACAGAAGGAATTTTGTCATTTTTGTAACTGTATTCCTTTATATAAACCCACCAGCGTTTAGCATGATGATCTATATGCTTAATGAATGTTTGTCAAGTTTATTTACATGCTATCTCTTACTGTTTTTAATCTCCCCCAACCATAACATAAGCTTGTTGATATCAGGGACTATCTTCTATTTTTTGTACAGAGTAAGAAACATAATTAATGCTAAATACTTCTTAATTTACCATGTTAAATCCTGGGAATTGAGGATTTAAAAAAATCCCAGAACTTCCATTGGAAAGGATGTCAGAAAGGCTTTAATCCAATTCATACCTAAGTCAAGTCAAGCAATAAATATTTGTTAAGCACCTACTATGTGCCAGATATTGTGATAAGTGCTAAGGATATTAAAAAAAAAAAAAAGGCAAAAGACAGTCCATGTTCTAAAGGAGTTGACAATTTAATGGGGATTCAGAGTATAACATGCAAACAATTATGTACAAACAACATGGTAGATCATCAACAGAAGAAAGATACTAGAATTAAGGAGGATCAGTAGAAAGTGAGATTTTAGTTCAGAGTTGAAGGAAGCCAGGTAAGTCAAGACAGCGAATAAGGAAGAAAATGAAGGACAGCCAGAGAAAAGGGATGGGACCAGAAAATAGTCTTGTTTGTAGGACAGCAAAAATATCAGGATATTCCTGGATCACAAAGGATGTTGTAGAGTAAAGGGTATTAGGTGTAAATGATTGGTGAGAGGGCAAGTTATGAGGAGCTTTGAGAAAAAGAGAATTTTATATTTGATCCTAGAGGTAATAGGGAACCACTGCAGTTTATAGAGGAGTAGAAGGAATGACATGGTCAGATTTGTTCTTTTTTAAATAATATTTTATTTTTCCACAGTTACATGTAAAAGCAAGTTTTAACATTAATTTTTTTTTAATTTTGAATTCCAAATTTTCTCTCTCCCTGCGTCAGTTTTGCCCTTGTTGATAAGTTATAAACAACTTGATATCGAATATACATGTTAAATAATGCAAAATATATTACCATATTAATCATGCAATGAAAGAAGACATAGACTCAAAGGAAAAAAAATTTTTTTAAATACAGAAAGTGAAAATAGTATGCTTCAATATGCATTCAGACTCTATCAGTTCTTTTTCTGGAAGTGTATAACATTTTCCATCATGGGTCCTTTAGAATTGTCCTGATCATTGTATTGCTGAGAATAACTAGCTAAATTGATCACAGTTATTGTATGTTATTGTATACAATGTTCTCCTGGTTCTGCTCACCATACTTTGCATCAGTTCACACAAGATTTTCCAATTTTTCTGAAATCTTCCCACTCATTTCTTATAGCACAGTAATATTCCATTACAAACATATACAACTTGTTCAACCATTCCCCAATTGATAAGCATTCTCCTAATTTCCAATTCTTTGCCACTATAAAAAAAAAAAAAAGTTTTTGTACATATAGGTCTTTTCCTACTTTTCAGAAATATATTTGGAATAAAGACCTAGTAGTGACACTGCTGGGTCAAAAGTTGACAATTGCTCTCCAGAATGCTTGGATGAGTGCACAACTCCATTAACAGTATATTAGCATCCAAATTCCCACAGCCTTCCAATATTTATTACTTCCCTTTGTTGTGTCATATTAGCCAATCTGATAAGTATAGAAGAATATAGCTTAGTTATATTGATTTGCATTTTTCTAATCAATAGGGATCTAAAGCTTTTTTTTTCATATGACAATAGGTGATTTTGGTTTCTTCACTTTAAAATTGCCTGTTCATATTCCTCAATCATTTCTTAATTGAAGAATGCCTTGTATTCTTATAAATTTGACTCAGTTCTCTATATCTTTGAGAAATGAGATCTTTATAAGAGATGCTGTAAAAATTATTTCCCAGCTTTCTGCTTTTCTTATAATCTTGGTTGCATTGGTTTTGTTTGTGTAATATTTTTAATTTAACACAATTAGATTGTTCATTTTATATCTAGTAATGCTCTATATCTCTGAATTGGTTATAAATTCTTCCCTTCTCTATAAATAGTTCAGACCAGGTATCCCTTGCTTTCTTAATTTGTTTATAATAGTATCCTTTAAGTTTAAATCATGTATCCCATTTTGATCTTGTCTTGGTGTATGGTATAAGATGTTGGTCTATAACTACTTTCTGCCATGCTATTTTCTAGTTTTTTTAGAATTTTTGGCCATCTTGTAAGTTCTTACCCCAAAAGCTAGAATCTTTGAATTTATCAAATATTCAATTATTATGGACATTTACTCCTGAGTTTTGTATACCTAATTTATTCCATTGATCCAGCAATCTATTTCTTAGCCAACTCTAGATACGTTGATTATTAACATTTTATAATACTGTTTGAGATCTGATAGGACTAAGCTACCTTCCTTCACATTTATTTTCACTAATTCCTTTGATATGCTTGACTTTTTGGTTCTTCACTTTTTTAACTCTATAAATAATTTTAGTACTTTATTTTATATGGCATTAAATAAGTAAATTTTCATTTTTATTAAATTGTATTTGCCTACCTGAGTAATTAATAGTTTTCCACTTGTTTGAATCTGACTTTATTTGTGTGAAAAATGTTTTCTAATTGTATTCACATAGTTCCTGTGTTTGTCTTGGCAGACAGAATACCAAGTATATTATATTGTCTACAGTTATCTTCCTATATTTTGCAATTGAGTTTTGTTGGTAATATATAGGAATGCTGATGATTTGTTTGGGTTTATTTTATATCCTATAACTTTGCTAAAGTTGTTTCTTATTTCAACTAGTATTTTTTTTGTTGTTGTTGATTGTCTAAATATATCATGTCATCTGCAAAAAGATATTTTTGTTTCCTTGTTGCCTATTCCATTTCCTTAAATTTCTTATTTTCTTATTGCTATAACTAACATTTCTTGTAAGTAAATAATAGTGAAATCTTTGTTTCACCCATGATCTTATTGGGAAGGTTTTTATTTTATTTCCATTAGATAATGCTAGCTGATGACTTTAGGTAACAATAGTACTTATTTTAAGAAAAGTACCATTTATTCCTATGCTCTTTAATATATGTAATTATAATGGGTATTATATTTTGTCAGAACTTTGATGGGGGGATTTTTTGCATCTATTGAAATAATCATGTGATTTTTGATGGTTTTGTTGCTTATATGGTTAACCATGTTGTTAGTTTCCCTAATATATAGCCAATTCTGTATTTCTGGTATAAATTCCACTTGAGCATAGAGTATTATCCTTTTGATATATTGCTGTAGTCTTCTCACTAGTATTTTATTTAAAATGTTTGGATCAATATTCATGAGGAAAATTAGTCAATAGTTTTCTTTATTTGTTTTGGTGCTTTCTGGTTTATGTATTAGACTATATTAATGTCATAAAAGGAATAATAAGATGCTTTCTTTGCCCATTTTCCCAAAGAGCTTAACTATAGTAATGAAATTAATTGTTCTTTAAATGTTTGACAAAATCTACTTATGAATTTTTCTGGAACTGAGGATTTTTTTTTTGAGGGAGTTATTGATTTCATATTCAACTTCTTTTTCTAAAATGTGGTAATTTAAGTATTCTATTTGTTCTGTTAATTTGGACAATTTATATATTTTTAAATATTTAGGCTTTTCACTTAGATTGTCAGATTTATTGCCATACAATTGAACAAAATGGTTCTTTATTGCTTTAATTTCCTTTTCATTGGTGGTGAATTTACTCTTTTCATTTCTGATACTGGATAATATGGTTTTTATTTTTAATTAAATTAATCAATGGTTTATCTATTTTATTGAGGTTTTTTTTTTTTAAATTAAGTCCTAATCTTATTTATTAATATCAATGATTTTCTTACTTTCAATTTTATTAGTCTCTTCTGTGATTTTTGGAATTTCCAATTTGGTGTTTAATTGGGGATTTTAAACTGATTCTTTTTCTATGGGTTTTTTTTTTAAATACCTAAACTTTTGATCTGCTCTTTCTCTATTTTATTGATGTAAATGTTTAGAGATTTTAATTTTCTCTTTAGTGCTACTTAAATTTTCGTATGTTGTCTCATCATTGCCATAATTGTTTTCTGATTCACTCTTTTAGGGTTAGATTATTTAGTCTCCAAATAATTTTTTAAATATCTTTTTCATGGCCCTTTATTAAAAAAACTTTAATTGCATCATGATCTGAAAAGTATTCACATAGTATTTTTGCCATTTTGCATTTAATTGTAAGGTTTTTATATTCTAATATATTGTCAGTTTTTGTGTAGGTGCCACAGCTACTTGAAAAAATATATATTCCTTTCTATCCCATTCAGTTTTTTCAAGAGATCGATCATATCTAACTTTTCTAAAACTCTATTCACCTCCTTAACTTCTTTCTTGTTTATTTGTGGTTAGATTGGTCTAATTCTCACAGGGGAAAGTTAAGGTGCCCCATTAATAAGTTTTACTTTCTATTTTTTCATGTAACTAATTTAACTTCTTTAAAAACTTAGATACTATACCATTTGATTCATATATGTTCAGTATTGATATTACTTCATTGTTATTGTTTTTTTCTTTTCACTTTTAATTAAATCTATCTTTGCTTTTGTTTTGTTTGAGAACATGATTGCTACCGCAGGGTTTGTTTTTAGTTGTCTGGTATTTTTTGTTTTGGTTTAGTTTGGTTTGGAGTTGTTCTTGTTATTATTGTTGTTTGCTTCAGCTGAAATGTAATATATTCTACTCTAGCCTTTTTACCTTTATTCTGTATATGTCTTTTGGCTTTAAATGTGTTTCATGATCACAGTTATGATTATTGTGTGAAGGAGTAAGGAAGAAAATTGCACTGAAAGAAAAAGAGAGAAATAGAATGGGGTAAATAATCTCATGAAAATACACAAAACCTCTATTACAGAGGAGAAAAAGAAAGGGGAAGAGGAGAGCATCTGCCGAGTCTTACTCCACTGAATTTGGCTCAAAGAGGAAGCAACATTCACACTCAGTTGGGTATAGAAATATATCTTACTCTATGGGGAAGCAGGAAAGGGACAACAATAATGGGGGGAACTGATATGAAGGAGAACAGATTGAGGAAAACAGTATTAAACAAAAAAGGTGAGGGGGGGAAAGTGGAGAGACAGAAAGAGAAGTATAAAGATGAAAATAGAATGTAGTTACACAATAAATATAACTGTGAATATGATCAGAATGAACTCACCCATAAACCTGAAATAGATAGTAGAATACATTAAAAACCTGACTCCTCCAAGTTGTTGTTTTCATGAAACACATTTAAAGCAGAGAGATACACATATAGAGTAAAGGTAAAAAGCCTGGAACAGAATATGTTTCAGCTGAAATAAACAACAATAACAACAACCCCAAACCAAAAGAAAAAATTTTTTAAACCCAAACATATCATTTCATCAGAAACAACTTATACCCATGTTCTCTGTCTATATTCTGTCTTGTCTAATTGTCCAAACAATTTTTAAGAGTTCAAGTTATCATCTTCCTGTGTGGGATTGTAAAGTTATTGAATAATTAGTCCTAATAATGCGGCCCATTTGGGAAAGTAGATATTTGACATATTATATGCACTTGTCAGCTCTGTGTGCTTAAAACAAGTATGTGACTTATCCTTATCACATTTGTTTTCAGGCTCCTTACTGACATATATTGATGAGATTAGATTTTGGGGTTCCCAGTGAGGGAACCAAAATTTTGAGATTAGGGTTTCTGGTGGTCAGGGAGTTAAATGATTAGGTCAGTGACAGGTTCAGAGCTCAGGGAACCAAAAGAAGAGGTTTGGCTCCCTTAAATCCCCTTGGGATTTGGCACATAGGTAGGGAGTTTTGAGGACCCCTCTTCTAGCAGCAGAGAGGTCCTTAGTAAAAGAATTTACGAACCCAAAAAGCTAGACCTTTAAAAGAAGCTTATTATTGGCATTGGGAAGTCAGCCTTTGTTATGCGTGAATAGAAAGGCTGAATTCCTTAGTGGGAAAGTCCCAACAGAGAGATATAAAGTCTAGTTAGGGAAACAGGTGAGGATAGAGAGAGGGTAACCCTGGAAGAGAATATCATCCCAGCAGGCAGAGTTTTCTACTATGCCAAGAAGAGAGAGTGTCCTTCACACGGCATATTAGCTCCTCTGCAAAGAGAGAATTTAAAATTGGGTCTTTTTATAAGCCTTGGCTACAAGCTCAGGGTTGCTCTTGATGGGTTGGGTACAGCTTGAGCAGAATTTGAATAGAATTGAATGAGTCTCTTTAATTCAATGGGAAGCTTAATCAGTAGAGAGTGTTATTGGGGGTGGGGGAGGTGGGGGACATCTCTCAAGACCTTTTACAGAGGCCAGGATTCAAGGAGAATCTGTCCTTCAAGGAGTTTTAGAGTTTTGAGGTTCCCTTCTTCATTCCCCCCTCAAGCAGTTACCCCCAAATTCATTTGGGATAAAAGAGCAAAGATCTCTTCTTCAATAACATCTTCAAGTTGGCAAGGGTCATAGTGATATCCTTAGTTCATTTGGGGGTTCATGTTAGGAGGTGAAGTGTGAGGTCTGAAAATGGCAGCAGGGCATCTAAGGGGTGTTTATCCCAGTCAGTCATCCCATGTTCTCCCAGCTGAAGGGCAGTTGAAATCCAAAGCTTGAAGCCTAGAGAAAATAGATCTCAGGAGCAGATTAAAAGTGGGGTGTCCTCCAGAGTTGAGAATGAGGCCTTTTGCAGGAAATGCATCAGGTCCTGTCTGTGGGCTGCCTTTAAAAATGCTGATAGCCCACTCAACAATACTGAATGCTCCCACTGCCCACAGAGCTCCCCAGCTAAAAGTAGTTAAGGAGTTAATTGCTGGCAGAGGTATACAATGCCAAAGAAAAACAGAAGAGAAAAGGCTAGGAGCAAAAAGTTCTCGTCTATAGTAAAAGTGTTAAGTGGCCTAGGGTCATCAGTGGTTCTCAAACTTTTGTTTTCAGTATCTTTATCCTATTAAAAAATTATTGAGGATCTCTTCAAAGAGTTTTTGTTTATCTGGATTATATTTATAGACATTTACCATATTGGAAATAAAAACTATTTTTGAATTTGTAGACCCTCTAAAAGGGTTTCAGAGATCCCCAGGATTGGGGCAGGGGTCCTCAAACTTTTTAAATAGGGGGCCAGTTCACTGTCCCTAAAAACAAAAACTTTTGTTTTGTGGGCCTTTAAATAAAGAAGCTTTATAGCCCTGGGTGAGGGGAATAAACATCTTCAGCTGCTGCATCTGGCCTGAGAGCCATAGTTTGAGGACCCCAGTTTGAGGACCCCTGCTGGAGAATTACTGGTCTAGAAGATGGGCATAGCCCTTAGGGCTGCAAATCAAGATAATAATGTCATTAAGCTTCTCCAAATCTCTTAACTGTCTGTCTAAAGGTTTGTGCTCTTAAAAAAAAAATTCCTTTTGAAGATCTGAGAAGAGAGAGTTGATTCCTGGATCTCACCATAAGATCACCAAGATAACTTAGGCAGAGGTCCTGAGCTTCTCCAAATGCTGCTGTCCCCACTCTATGGGGAGAGGTGGGAGAGACTAGAGGGCTAGAGAGAGAACAAAGTAGAAGCCCCACCCATCTTACCTGCCCCAGGTGTTCGGACTGTCCTGGTGAAGCAAAGGGGGAACTTGACCAAGCTCCAAATTCCTACCAGAAGGTAGGACATTGCGGGGGAGGGGCAACTCCACTCCTGCACCATCCACCAGATGTTGACTGTCGTGGTGGAAAGGCAATCCCTCCATGCTCCTCCTGCTGGAACTCAGGACAGGGACCCGGGTCTCCTCGAACAGTTTCCATGACACCTAGAGCACGAACCTCGGGGATTCCCGGCCTAAGTCTGGGAGGGATTTGCATTTAAAAGGCACCTCGGCTCTGACTATCTTTCCCGAGAGGTAGAAGTTGCCCTGAGGAAAAGAAAAAGCTGGGAGTCTCAGGTTCTTGTT
The DNA here is from genome assembly GCF_016432865.1 of Antechinus flavipes. Classification (NCBI taxonomy): domain Eukaryota; kingdom Metazoa; phylum Chordata; class Mammalia; order Dasyuromorphia; family Dasyuridae; genus Antechinus; species Antechinus flavipes. The sequence continues at coordinate 335,780,418 of NC_067400.1, read as the reverse complement.
CAGGTGAGAGAGTTTAAAAAAAAAAAAAAAAAAAAAGCAGCTGTTTGTAATAGCAGAGTGAGAGAAACATGAGGGCTCAAAATTGGTTCCTCCAGTTTAGTAGCCAGGTTACTCCTTCGGCCGGGAGGCGTCCGACTTTGAAAGAGACACTTTCTCTGGGAATGTCTCTGGCCAGCCGCTTCTGCCAGAGGGCAGAGATCAGTCCCAGGATTTGAAAGAAAAAGGCACTTTAGAAGTGCATTGAGATTCTGGTGGGTGGAGGGGACAGATTCCCTTTCAGCTGATAAGCTTTTAAGTTTTGAGGTTTTTCTCAAGCTGAACGTCTCTGCTTTATTAAGAGACAGACTAAAAGTGAGTCTTTAGGGATAGAGGCACAGGCCCTAAGCTTTCCCAATTCTATAGCTGTTTCGTTCTCTATGGGCATCCCTAAGAGAAAGATATGAAAAAAACTTTAATTTTTGTCAATTCGCAGGAGTTTTGTGCCATGAGCTTCCTCGAGCAAAAACTCTGCTTGGGCATAGTGCCCCAGACAATTCGACCATGACCCTGGGAGTTCAAGCTGTTTTCCCCCCCTTACCCTCCCTCCATAGAAAGGGTGGGGACAGGAAAAAACAAACCTCAGGAACGGTCACCAAATGGGAAGTCAGCCTTCACTAGAAAGACTGAATTCCCTGATTTTCTAGGGAAAAAAAAAGCTTTAGTGTTCTTGATTCAAAAGCTCCTCTTCTGACCCTAGACAATGTCCCAAATCTATAGCTCCTCATCCTTCTCTAGAGAAGGAAAGTGGCAAAATGCTCCCTGAGCAAGGGAGAATTGTTAGAGATTGATGACTCAAAGTTTGAGTCTCCTAGCTATAGAGTAGACAAGTCTAGAGAGAGAGACCACAGGATTCCCCATAAGGGAATTCTGCAAGCTAGAGAATGTAACGAGGGAGAAACTGAGCAAGACAGAGGTTAGAGACCAATTTAATAGTTTATTAAATGGAGAGACATACTGGGACCAACTGGATCCACGTGGTCCAGGGATAGACGAGATTATCATCTCAAAAAATCCAACATCGAGTATTAGATAGCAAGACTCTTTTATAGGATAACAAGAACAATGACATAATGGGGGAGGTACCTAATCGGGGGAGGCACCTAGGATGACACAATGGAGGGAGGTACTGGAGAGGTTACTGATATTCTAATGATGTCTAAAATGGATAAACTTTTATCCTGTCAAACATTAAGAAAGAATGTCTATAACCTAAAAATATAAAACCTTTATCTCATCAACCATTTAAGAGGGAATGATTATAGCCTGGGGTTTGGGGGCAGAGCAACTGAGGTAGACCTTTATCTCATCAAATATTAAGAGGGAAAGGTTACAATAACCTGAGGCAGAGTAACTAAATAGGACAATTAGGGAAACTAGGTTAGGACATCAAAAGGGAACTGTGGCACAAAAAGAAAAGGCAACAACAAGAAAGGTTATTTTTACCTTGTCCAGATTTTGAGGTTCTGTTGAGTCGCCAAATGATGAGTCTAGATTTTCAGGGCTTCATTCAGTCAGGGAACCAAATGATGAGATTAGATTCAGGAGACTAAAATAAGATTAGGGTTCCTGGTGGATAGGGAATTAAATGATAAGGTTAGTGGCAGGGTTGGGGTTCAGGGAACCAAATGAAGAGGTTTGGCTCCCCTAAATCTCGTTGGGATTTGGCACATGGGCGGGGAGTTTGGGGAACCCTCTTCTGGCGGCACAGAGGTCCTTCATAAAGGAATTTACGAACCCAAAAAGCTGGACTGATAAAAAGAAGGTTATTATAGGCATTGGGAAGTCAGCCTTTGCTATGCATGAATAGAATGGCTGAATCCCTTAGTGGCAAAATCCCAACAGAGAGATATAAGGTCTCATTAGGGAAATAGGTGAGGATAAAGAGAGGATAATTCTAGAAGAGACTATCATCCCAGCAGGCAGAGTTTTCTAATATGCCAGGAAGAGAGAGTGTCCTTCACATGGCATATTAGCTCCTCTGCAAAGAGAGGGTTTAAAATTGGGTTTTTTTTATAAGCCTTGGCTACAAGCTGGGGTTGCTCTTGATAAGGCTGGGTACAGCTTGAGCTGAATTTGAATAGAATTGAATGAGTCTCTTTAATTCAATGGGAAGCTTAATCACTAGTGAGTGTTATCAATGGGGGTGGTGCCCATCTCTCAGGATCTTTTACAGAGGCCAGGATTCAAGAAGAATCTGTCCTTCAAGGAGTTTTAGAATTTCGGGGTTCCCTTCAATACCATTTTATTAATTCCTTCCAAAATCTCCAACCCAAACTGGACATAATTTCAAGTCTAAATAGGGATTATCATTTCCTCATTCTTACTATCCCTCTCGGTGCAAGCTAGAATGGCATCAGTTTTTAGTTATTTATTTTAGGATAACTAGATAGCACAATGGAAAGAGCCCTGGACCTGGAGCCAGGAAGTTCAAATCCAGCCTCAGGCACTTACGAGCTGTGGTACCCTGGGTAAGTCATTTAACTTCAGTTAAAATTGCCTCAATTTCCTTAATTGTAAAGTGGGGATAATAATAGTACTTCATTCTCAGAATTGTTGTGAGGTTCAAATGAGACAATATTTGTAAAGCTCTTGGTCCCATACCTGGAAAATAGTAGGCGCTTAATAAATTGCTTGTCCCTCCCCTTTTTTTGGTGGCGAGAGAAGGCTATGTCAAAAGGCCTTTTGAATCCAGGCACCTCAGATGTACCTTATAGTAGATAGAGTGATAGGACAGTCTCCAAAGACCACAATTCTCCATAATTGTGCAAATCCAGGCTCAATTGATGACCTATCCCTGTCAGCCTAAACTCACAATTTTTTAAAACACAGAAACTGAAAAATGACCTAGGAATGCAAAAGGAAAAAGTACCAATATCTTCTGCCTCACGAAGCACATTATCAAACATTAAAATATGGCAAAAACATCTGCTACAGAATATGTCTTTTGGACATGCAATATTCCTAATTCCAAAGTTTATGCATTTACTCTGGTATATAATGAAATTTAGAAGGCCAGAACTGGGACTGACAATGTAATAAGATCTGCAAGCTTTGACTGATATTAGTGGGGCTTCGGTATAAAAGGTTACATTTTCATCATTTGTTCCTCTAGAGTTTCAGAAAACATGATTTGGGCCAAAAGAAAATAAAAATGTTAGATTTGTGTGTTTGGAGGGAGGGGTTTGCAAAGTAAATTTTTAAAAATTATTCCCCTAGAGTAAGCTCACAAAACAAACATATTTGCTTTTGTATCATCCATTAAAATCCTGTCAAGAACCAAAATCTTAAGGACTTTTTATTTCAAAGATGTTTTAAATCAAAAAGAAAAGAAAAGAAAACTTTTGACAGCCAGTGAGCATCAACTTCCTAAACTGGATGCAGCAACAATCATGAGCCCCCAAGGGAATTCATTTTGTGAGTTGCTTTTAAAGTTCTGTTGTGATGGTCAGAAAGGAAGAAGAAATAGATTCTCTGGTCTGAAGTATGACCCTGGTCAAAGTTAGCTCAAGGCAAAATTGTGAAATTGGAAAAGTTTATCTTCTCCTTCATTCTCTCCTTATTCAGAATCTTAACAGAAAGCACACTGAACTTGGAAAGAACCTGGGTTGGATCATGTTTGGCAAATGGTGGTGCTTAATAAATAAATGTTAGTTGATTCATCGACTTGTGTGGATCTTCTGTGGGACCTTCTATGGGCATTTCTGTTTCTTAGTTTCCTCACTGTAAAAAGAGTGGTTTGCACAATAATCAATAAATATTTGTCAGATAGTAGGAATATACTTCAAGGAAGATTGATGTCAGAGCAGAGATAGAAAAAAAAAAAATTAAAGGGATGAATTTCTAATGATATAACTAATGACATCAACCTGCCAAAAAAGAAAAAAAAAATGCATTTGGGTATCCCAGGCTTTGTTGGAAAATATTTCTACCTTCATATGTAGGGTCTGAAATTTTTATTGTAACACATATAATGTGATTTATCATCAAATATTTACAAACCATGAAAGGTACCATTTTCTGGTATCAAAAATGTGTATATGTACAAGAAAAAGAAAAGATAATTCAATAAGCATCTACTATGTGTCAGGCACTGTGTCAATATTATCTCATTTGACCCTCACAACAACTCTGAGAGATAGGTGCTATTATTACCTCCAACGGGGAGATAAATGGGAATCTAAGGCAACCAGAATTTAAGGCACTTGCCTACTATGACACAGCCAGTAAATATGTGAGATGGAATTTGAACGTAGGTCGTCCTGATTCACATAACCAGAGTTCTATCCACTGTGCAACCTAAATGCCTAACATTCAGCTGAGCAGCCAATTTAAATAATCCTTATGACTTTTAGAAAAAGTCATAAAAAGTTTCCTTCTCTAAGTGGATCTCTATCTCTGATTAAGACTTTTCTGACATCATAAAACCACTTTACTTTTGTATGAGATAAATGTGGTCACAATATTAACAACAACAAAAAAATGTTGAGTTGGAGAGTAATTTGTGGAGTTAGCACAAATGAGGGAGAAAAAAATCTCTTTAAATTAACCAGATCTCACTTCTTTAAAGCCTTTGAAACAAATAAGCAAAACATACAAAGAGAGAATTTAATATGGAGCACAATATTTTGCAAAGATGAATGTTGAAAACTATCTTTGCAAGTATTTTGAAAAATAAAAAGCTATGTTTAAAAAAAGAGAGAGAATTTAATAATTAAAACTGTGCCCCATTAGAAACAATTCAAGAAATTGGAGATGTTTAGTCTGAATAAGACTTGGGGAGAATTGGCAAATATTTTAAGATATTCCACATGAAGAATAATCAAATGTATTTTACTTATCCTAGAATCCAATACTATGAGCTATGTGTATATGTTACAGAAAGGCAAATTTCTGGTATTCAAAAAGATAAACATCCAAATATTATTACCATCCCAGAGGAATAGGCTATTCTGAAAAGTAGTGAGTTTCCTATCTCGGGATGTCTGAAAGTAGAAACTAGAAGACTACATTTCAGGAACTTTGGAAAAGGGAATTTGATTACCTAATCTCTGAGGTCTCTTTTAATTCTGAAATTTTATAATTCATTGAGACATGAAGAAGGATCTTTAAGTACTTTGAGAGGTTTCTAGGAAGCATTCAGAATAATCCAATATGTGATATAAAATAGCACACAACTACTTTTTCTCCATTTGAATTAAATTTATGTTTATCATTAAATGCATTCTAAATTAGTAAGAAGCTTTGGACATGGGGAAGATGCACAAGATCTGCAATCAGAAAACCTAGGTTTCAGTCTTAACTCTAGCAGTTTTTAGCTCAGCGACCAAAGTCCAAATCAATCTGCTTCTCAGAGCTTCAGTTGACCCATTATAGGGTTGTTATGACAAAAATACTTTGAAAACTATGAGCTTAATTTATACAGTGAAGAATGTGTTATAAAAATGTGATTTTTTTTTTATCTTACATGTATTAAGGGCTCTCAGAATAATAATATTAAATCAATCAAGGATCATGGACTTCTAAGGATCCCACAGAGACGTTCTTAAATATTAATAATATCAAAAAGTTCTTGAGACATGAATTGGAAATTATAAAAACCATGACCATTAAAAAACAAAGCAGAATTAAACCCAATATAAACTAGAATATAATATACAGATATCCTATTTAATTCCTAACAATAATTATTCCTATGATGTCCATCCCAAAATTTGGAGTATTTTTCAATTTCCAGGATGACCTCCTAATTATATTTTAAAAAAAAATAAATTGTGGAAAGACACTAAGCATTATGTAGTACTAAATTTGAGTTATCCACACAATGCTCAAATTATTAATTTAGTTTTTGTCAACCATTCTCAACCAAAAATTAGGAAGCATTTTTTAAAGAATTGCCCAGGGTAGTATGAAAAGAAAATTGATGAGTTAAAAAGATATAGCCCAATGTGTCTATGAAGAAAAGATAAGGAAAAATATATATATAAGCCTAGGACCCAGGTTAGATACTGTCTGAAAGGTCAAGTTGCTAAGAATTGTAAGGGGAAAAAAGGAAGTAAGTGTATTTATGGAATAGGTATTACACAAAGAACAAGGTGTAGTTAGGGATGGGAAGGAGGATAGCCTTTAAGATAAAAGTAACCTTAGGGAATATTATAGATTATTGTTATTGTGTTATCACCCAATCTTTGACATAAATATGTTTAGAAACTGTGAAATAATTTTTTCTTTAAGGTATACTTTGATCAAGGTTTTTCTAGATTATCCTTGATTGCAATATCAAAAATTAATATTTTAAAATCTATATTGTTATTGTAAAATCACTGTTTAAGAAATGTTAAAAATGTTTAAATGGAACTTTCTTGCTTTGGAAATTATAAAATATTATCATAATTTTTTTCTAAAAATCTGTCAAAGTGAATATTAAAAGGAAAATGTGTTGTGCCACAGTTCTCTTTTAATGTCCTGACCCAGTTTCCCTAATTGTCCTATTTAGTTTCTCTGCCTCAAGTTATAACCATTCTCTCTTAATGTTTGATAGGATAAAGGTCTTGATCTTAGGCTATATTTATTCCCTCTCAATGTTTGATGGGATAAAGGTCTTTATCCATTTTAGATATTATTAGAATCTCAGGAGCCTCTCCAGTAACTCCCATTATATCATCCTAGGTGCCTCCCCCCATTACATCATCCCCATCCAGCTACCTCCCCCATTAGATCATTGTTCTTGTTACCTTATTAAAGAATCTTGTATCTGACATTCACTGCTCATTCAGACCTGGGACCAAATTGTAGATCCATTTGGTCCCAGTAAATCTCTCCCTTTTAAATAAATTATTAAATTGTTCTCTAATCACTATCTTACTCAGTTTCTCTGGCATTACAGGTTGAATATTAGTTCTACAAAAAATTATCTAAGTTCTGAAAAATGGAAAGCAGATTTGCTTTTAATCACTTTTTCCCTAGAGAGTGACAAGATTATTGTTTTAAAGAAGGAAGAGAAAAAGGGGAATTGAACCTAGTTGTAAGTGTCAGTTAAAAGATGATTGAAACTGCAAATGGCTCTTGAGTATCAGTGAATTTTCAGGAACAGTTGGTGATTCAAATTTACCTGCCTTTGATAACTGCTTTCATGAAAAGAGAAAGATTTGTGATCAACTTAAAAGTAAGCAAACTTTAATTTGTAGTAATGTTTATGAACTATTTAAATAAATGGAAACTTTCCATATTTGAAACAGATTTTTTTATATCTAAGGAAGCAAAAAATTTTTAAATCATGTTTTTAAATGTAATAAGGGCAACTAAGGGGAATACTTACTAAATAGAAATTACATTCAATGCTTTACTCAATATCACCTTTTTTAGTCATCATTAATGTAGACATTTAACATATTGTTGAAACTACAATGAATATTTTGAGAATTTAGTTGAATAAAATATTTTACTTAAATTTGAAATGTACTGAATAGATTATGTTGAAAGGGTTTGATCTGGTTGAAGAGCTAGTATGGAATGTTAGCTCCTGCAGCACTTTTTCTTGCATTTACTGTTATCTTGTAATTTTCCTCATATCCAAAAAAGCCAGTAAACCATCTTATGTCAGAATTTTATCAATCAACTCAATTAACTAAGATAAAATTGTGTAGCTTAGACCTGAAGCACAATATTGGTTTATGAATTATATGAACCAATTGACACTGATTGTTATTCATCAAGAAATTAATTTTTAAAACAATTAATAAATAAGTATTGAAATTTCAAAAGAAAAAGTTAGTAGAATTAATTCTATTGATAATCTAGGATATGATTAGCAAACTAGATAGGAAAGAACTGAGAGAGCTTTTTTTTGTAAGCAATTTTACAGACAATGCTCCATCTTAAAAAAAAAAATGGTTTTAATTAAATTTTTAAATTTAATTAAAATTTTTTAAAACTCTTCCAAAGTTAATATTATAAGAAAGAGCAAATGCCTGTTAGTGATGTGAAGCCATTCTCTTGAAGTATACAATGAAGCTACATTAAGAATTTGAAGAAATAGATTCAACTCTTTGAGTGATTTAAATGAGAATAAAGAAAAGGTTTATAGGAATATGAAAAATTCCATCAAGAATCTGAAAAAAAGTCAAATTGAAAACAATTGATCTTTAAAGAGCTGTTACCTAATGATTATTGCATAAATTGAGATTTTGAATGTTATCCTTAGTGATTGTAAAACCAGAGATGATTTAACTTGATTAAGATTTATGGTAAAATGAATTTAAGGTAAATTGTGTTCCACAATTAGGTTAATTATGGTGGATTAAAACAATATAAACTGCAGTTGCTATTTTCATGAAGAAATTTATTGGCTGTATAACTTTAGTTTGTTCTTTTACCTCTATTTATCTCAGTTTATCAACCTGAAAAGTAGACAGAAATAACAGGTTTGTTTGTGGGGAGAACCAAATGACTATGAAGTGCTTAATGTAGTGCCTAACATAAATTTAGTAAATTACTGTTTAGAAATACTATCAGAAAAGTAAAATCTCATTCAATCTGGATTCCCTTATGTTAATAGATTCATTGGTTGAAAGAATGATATAAAAATTTTTGAGAACTATTCCTTTAGAAATATAATATGAAGCAGAGCCAAAAAGGACAAGAACTAGTACAAACCCCTCCAAAGACCTTTAAATAATGCCTCAAAACAAATTCCAAAGTGGCAGGACCTACAAAACAGAGCAGCGAAATAATTTTTCAGCCCAACACAACTTAGAAGATTGACAGGAAAGATCAATTGCAGCAGAGACAGAGTGGAACTCAGGCCAGTCCAGTGCAGACCAGGCTCCAGAAAAGTAGGAACTGAAGAGATTATTAATCACACCTCTCCCTCTGAAGAACGGAAAAGTTACCAGTCCCAGAATTCTCTCTGAAAACAGCTGCATAAAAAACTTGAAGCTTGAAACAGAGTCCATCTATTCTGGAAGCAGAGTTCCACTTTAGCAGAATTAAAAGTCAAGAAATAGACTAGGAAATGTGTAAACAGCAGAAAAAGTTCCTGCCTATAGGAAGTAACTATGGTGACAGGGAAGATCAAAAAACAAACTCGGAAGACAACAAAGTCAAAATTCCTATATCTAAGTGCTCAAAGAAAAAACATGAAATGGCCCTCACCCATGGAAAAGTTCAAAAAGAATTTTAATAGTTAAGTAAAAGAGGTAGAGGAAATTTTATAAAGAGAAATGAGAGTGACATAAGAAATCTTAAGGGGGAAAGTCAACAGCTTGGTAAAGGAGGCACAAAAATATACTAAAGAATACAACATCTTAAAAAACAGAATTAATCAGATGGTAAAATAAGCACAGTATGATTTAAAATGGCATATTAACATGAAATAAATAACAATAGATAGTTACCAATCATACTCTAGCCCTAAAATGTTATATTGATTTTCTGAGAAAATGGGGAAGATTCATAAGTCTTTCTAAAGTGTAATGGTGACTTTATGATGATTTGTGATTATGAAAACAAAGATAACCATCCTAGCTCTGTACTGTGATCATTGAAATTTTGCTATTTAAGGTTAAATCTCATGGGCCATAAATTCAATATTGTTTTAAGTTTTTACTTCAGGTATCATTAAAGTGTCAATAACCAAAAGCCCAACTTTCTAAGGAAGTTAGAGTGCTTTGCAAAGGAATTATAGTCTGAGAAATGCCACAGTTGAATGTCTGTGTCTGGGACAACTGAGGGAATGATCTTGTAAAGGCTAAGGTAGGGGTCTTCTTGACTCCAATTCCCATTGTGATATTTTCTCTCTGAACATAAAAAATTTCCCATTTAGTTATTTCTGAACCCAGCTTTGCTACTCTGAGAATAGTGTGAAACTTAACTGTATGATTGGCTCTCAATTGACTCTTGTCTGGATGTAAACTTATAACTATGTCCCTCCTTTTACTCTTTATAACAAATTTCAGAGCAAATGAATTATGGTGGTATTACAGCATTAGAAGAAGCAGAGGTACTAGTAAAGATAACTAATGAGCCCATCAAGGAGCCTGTGCCATGTCATGAGACTCTCTTAACCATAAGCCCCATAATTACCTTTTGGTTTCAATAAATTAATTACTAAAGAAACTCATGGTGGCTCAAATTTCATATTCACAGAATTTTTGCCTTCTGGAGGCATTGATTCAGTTTTACTAAACATTATGAAGTGCTAGACATATACAACTTTTACTATACTTTGATTTGTAACTTTAATTAGGCAAAGTGATTCATAGGAGATATGGGCTCCAGAGAATCAAGAAGGAGAATTGTAAAATTAAAAGTTGATTTTTAATTCTATTTAAGACTTAATCAAGCCAGTATATTGCTTTCCCTGTGTGAGTCTAAGTCTCTTACTCCTGAAGTATATTTAAGTAACCTCATGTCACTTGAATAACAGTTTTATTCTTGTGACTTGAACCTTCAGTCTTATAATTTCACCTACCACCTACATTATATTTAGTCAAGAAATTTGACTAAGGTCAATCTAAACAATCTAAACTGTTGGAACAATTCTTGTTGTCTACAGACTAAATCTCCTAAATCCCCATCCCATCTCCTGTGGACTCCTATCATCTGAGAAACAATCTCGTCTCCCAGTTTGTGATGGAGGAACTAAGATGACATTTATCCTACCTCCTCATGCAATCTCTATCAAATCAGAAGATATTTCTATTTTGCTTTAGATTTTGCTCTATACTTTTGTTAATAAAAATATCCAATCATTCCTAATTCAGGAACTACTGACTCCTTTTATTGGCAAATGCCAGCCTTGCTAATAAAGGGCACATATTTGGAGCTTTATTGCTCTAATATATTTTAATTTTTATGACAATATGTATATGCATATACAAACACACACACAAATGCACACACACACACACACACACACACATACTTAAATGCATATGTTGAAGTAATTTCAGGAGAGAAGAAAACTGGAAAAAGCCTCCTCCAAAAGGAGGGCTGTGAAGTCTTGAAGAAAGCTAGTGAAGCAAGGGGGCAGATTTGAAAAAGGAAATCATTCCAAACATAAGAGATTGCCTATGAAAAAAATAGAACTAAAACAATATCATTGTTTTGTGTTGTATTGATTGTATTGTATAATGATATTTTCTCTCTGAACATAAAAAATTTCCCACGAGCCCAGAGAATGATTGACTCTTAATTGACTTTTGCCTGGATTTAAATTTATAATCACATCCCTCCTTTTACCTTTTGTAACAAATTTCAGAGCAAATGAATTATATTAGATGTAATTGTATTGATAATTACCACTTAATCAAAACTATTTGGGACTAGCTAAGAAATAGTGGGTCAGTGAACTAGATTAGGTAGACAAGACATAATAGTCCATGACTGTAATAACCTACTGTTTGGTAATCTCAAATATCTCAACTTCTTGGATAAGAGTTCACCATTTGACATGAATTTCTAGGAAAACTGGAAAACAATACCAGAGCCAGAACTTGAAACAAGGTATTAACTCAATGGAATTGATAGAAACAATGCTTATGTTTACACCTTTGAGAGTTCACACATTAGTTCACAAGTTTGGGAGATTTCAGGATTCAGTATGAGATTCACAAGTTTAAACCTCCCACAATCCCACTCTCAGAGAAGGAGTCAATCTTTGAGTTTACACCTCTAAAAGAGCATAAGAGGAGACTGAGAAAGCAGGAATGAATGAGGAGTCAGTTGAGGAGATTGAGAAGCTAGAGACTGCAATTGGGCAGAACTGGGGATTCGGAAGAGGAGAGGCTGAAGCTGGCAGAAGTAGAGGCAAAGGACTAGCAACAAGAGTTGTCGGAACCAAGGAAAGTTTACTGGGCTATTTTTGGAAGAGACAATAAAGAACTACTTTAACAGCTGGCTGCATTTGAGGTGATTATTGATCTGATCTGAAACTAAGGCTGTCGCCAGAAGCCCTCCGAGAAACCTGCTCCCAGAGAACAACCATCATATTTTAGAAAAAGAAGAGAACACTACACAATATGGCAGAAACTAGGTATAAACAAATATCTCATACTCTATACTAATATAAGGTTGAAATGGGTTCATGATTTAGACATAAAGGATAATATTATAAGCAAATTAAAACCAGCAAAGGATGGTTTGTCTGTCAGAACTCTGGTGAAGGAAAGAATTTATGACCAAACAAGAAATAAAGAACATTATGAAATGCAAAATGGATAATTTTGATTACATTAAATCTAAAAAGTTTTGCATAAAAAAAAACAAAAATCCAATATTAGAAGGGAAGCAGAAAGCTGGAAAATAATTTTATAGTCAGTGTTTCTCATAAAAACCTCATTGCTGAAATATATAAAAAATGAGTCAAATTTATAAGAAAACAAGTTATTCCCCAAATGATACCCTTTGGTCAAAGGATATAAGCATATAATTTTCAGATTAAGAAATTAAAGCCATATATAGTCATATTAAAAAAAACTCTGAATCAATGTTGATGAGAAAATACAAATTAAAACATCAATTGGAGAGTTTATTGAGAGTTTTAAAAAAATAGAATTGAACAAATGGAAAAGGAAGTAAAAAAAGCTAACCAAAGAAAATTATTTCTTAAAAATTAGAATTGGGAAAATAGAAGGTAATAACTTTATGAGAAATCAAGAAATAAAACAAAACATAAAGAATTTTAAAAATAGAAGACAATGTAAAATATCTCAATGGAAAAACAAGTGACCTGGAAAATAGCTGTAGAAGAGATAATTTTAAAATTATTGGGCTACCTGAAAGCCATGATAAAAAAAAAAAAAAAAAAAAAAAAAAAGAGCCTAGACCCCCATCTTTCAAGAAATTGTCAAGGAAAACTAATTTGATATTCTAAAACCAGATGGTAAAATAGAAATTGAAAGAATCCACTGATCACCTACTAAAAGAGATCTCCCTCTGTTCCCCACAAAAGTCCTCCCCATTTTAGCCAAATTCCAGAGCTCCCAGGTCAAGGAGAAAATATTGCAAGCAGCCAAAAAGAAAACATTCAGGATAACACAAGATTTAGCAGTTTCTTCATTAAAGGATTAGATGGCCTAGAATATGATATTCTAGAAGACAAATGAGCTAGAATTAAATATGAGATTCACCCTGCCTAGCAAAACTGAGTATAAACTTTCAAGAAGAAAATGGATATTCAATGAAATAATGGACTTTCAAGCTTTCTTGATGAAAAGACCAGAGCTAAACAGAGAATTTGATTTTCAAATACCAGATTCAAGAGAAGCATAAAAAAGTAAACAGGAAAGGGAAATCACAACAGACTTAATGAGGTCTGTCCATTTACATTCCTACACAGGGAGATGATACTTCTAATGCACAGGAACTCTCTCATTATTAGGACAATTAGAAAGAATATTTATATAGACAGAGTGCAAAGATATTAGTTAAATGTGAAGCAATGATATCTGAAAAGGTGAAATTAAAATGTGATAGAGGAATGTGCTGAGAGAGACAGGAAATAGAGAGGTAAAATGGGGTAAATCATCACAATCACAAGAAAAAGGTTTTATGTAGAGGGGAAGAAGGGGAGGTAATAGGGAATGAGTGAAATTTAATCTCATTCGAATTGGCTCAAAGAAATGACACAGACACTCAATTAGGTATAGCAATATCTTAGCCTAAAGGAAAGTAGGACTAGAAGGAGATTGGGACAGGGAGGGAACCACAATGATAAAAGACTGGAAAAATTTGGAGATGGGTGATCAGAAGCAAAACTCTTTTTAGGAGGGACAGAGTGAAAGGAGAGAGAGAATGGAATAAACAAGGAAGAAATAAAGTTAGCAAGAGTAAATGTGGAGGAAAAAAATAAAGCAAGTTTTTCTAATGAAGGCTTCATTTCTCAAACTTATAGAGAACTGAGACAAATTTATAAAATATAAAAGCTATTTCCCAATTGAAAAATAATCAAAAGATATGGATAGTTTTCAAATGAAATAACATAGTTTTCTACAGCCATATTAAAAAAAATTCTCTAACTCACTATTGATTAGAGAAATATACATTAAAATAGTTCTGAAGTATTACCACATACCTATTAGACTGGTTCATAGGATAGAAAAGGATAATGACAAAAAGAGGGCATGTGAGAAAAAACGAGACATTAATGCACTGTTAGTGGGTTGTGAATTAATTCATCCATTCTATAGAACAATTTGGAAGCATGCCTAAAGAGCTTTAAACCATATATAATCTTTGGCCTAACAATACCACTACTAGGTCTGTATCCAAAAAAAAGATAAAAAACAAAAAGTAAAAGGATATATATATATATATAGAGAGAGAGAGAGAGAGATGCCCATCAATTGGGAAATAGCTAAATAAATTGTGATATGTGATTTCAATGGTGCTTTAAGAAATAATGAGCAGCATGCCCTCAGAAGAACCTAGAAAGACTTTCACAAACTGAAGAAAAATGTATTTTGTACAAAGTAATAGCAATATTGTAAAGTGATCAGCTGTGAATGACATTATTATTCTTAGCAATACAGTGATCCAAGACAATTCTGAGTCCTTAGGATGCAAAATGCTTTCCATATCCAAAGAGTTGGTAGTATCTAAATATAAGTGAAGCAAACATTTTTTACTTTATGTATTTTTCTTGAGGGTTTGATTTTTGTTGTTTTGGGGAATTTTTGGTCTATGTTTTCTTTCACAACGTTACAGAAATGTTTTGCATGACTATACATATATTACCTGTATTGAATTTACTACATTCTCAATGAGGAGGCAGAGTGGAGAGAGAAAAGGGGAAAGAATCTGAAACTCAAAGTTTTAAAAGTAAATGTTAGGGTGGCTAGGCAGAGGATAGAGCACTAGCCCTGAAGTCAAGAGGACCTGAGTTCAAATGTGGCCTCAGACACTTAACACTTCCTGGCTGTGTGATCCCGGGCAAGTCATTTAACCCCAATTATCTCAGAAAAAAAATAAAATGTTAAAAGTTGTTTTTACATATAACTGGAAGTGGGAAGAATAAAATATTATATTTTTTAAAACAGGAAGAAAATTCCAAACAGGGTCACAAAGAGTCAGAGATGACTGAAAAATGCTTGAACAATAACAATATATGTACATGTATTAGTATCATATTATATGTTTATACCTATATATGTCTATATAAACATAGGTATATATTTATAGAAATGGGAGTAATGACATGCTTAATTGAAAAGAAAAAGAAAAAATTGCCTGGACCTTCATGGTTAATGGTTAAGACACAATATGAATGAAGATACAGTAAAAGAAACTAAGAAAGAAGTCATCGTTGTAATGTCGGAGAAACTGAGGCAAGATAGAGATTAGAGAGTATTTAATAATTTATTTAAAAGAGAGAGATTTATTAGGACCAAATGGATCCATGGTTTGGTCCCAGGGCTGAATGAGACTATCATCTCCAAATCAGCAAACAATGTGAGTTCTCAATGACATATATACACGTGGCTCAGACTTTGGGGGTAGACCGAGGCAGGGGTGGAGCCAGGGTGCTGAGAGCGGGAACAGGACTCTGACAAGATGGGGTGAGCCTACAAAGATGGGATGACATAATGGGGGGAGAAACCCCAGGAGATGGGGAGAGGCATGCTGATATTCTAAAACAAAAGATCTTTTATCCTTATCAAATATTTCTATTAAGAGGGAGGAGTGGTTTCCGCAGGACTGAGCAGAACAATTATAAACTGAGGCAGAACAATTAGGGAAAGTGAGTCCAGATAATTAAGGAAACTGAGTTAGAACAATTAAAAAAAAAAAAACTGGCACAACAATCAAGACCATGAAAAGCTGCAGAAGGTCAAATAGGATTAGAACTGAGGACAGACCATTAGATTCAGCAATTAAATGATCAATGATAAATTTGGAAAGAGTAGTTTAAGTTGAATGAGAAGCCATATTTCTGAATATGAAAACAAGTAAAAGAAAGAAGCAACAGCTATGGACATCATAATCAGAATATTTTTAAACATTGATTTGTTTTTCAATGAACAAAAATATACTTTCTTGAAAAAGAAAAAAAGACAAAATTCTTATGATGCATATGATTGAAGAAAATTAATTCCTCCATTGGTCACGTCCAAAAAAATGCTATGTTGTTATTATTGTATAAATTGTTCTCCTGGACCTGTTTACTTCATACTATGACAGTTCATTTAAGTCTCCCCAAGTTCCTCTGAAACTATCCTCTTAGCATTTATTAAAGAATGATTAGATTCATGATTTGCAAAGCCATGTGCCAACTGATGTGTACTATTTAGTTTCTAGTTCTTTGCTATTATAAAAAAAAATGCTATATTTTATATATATGTGGATCTTTTTCTCTCTCCTTGATCTTTCTGGGTTATGAGTATCATTGGATCAAAGGGTATGCAGAGTTTAATACCTTTGGGGGCATAGATCCAAATTGCTTTCCAGAAGGGCTGAAACAACTCACAGCTCCACTAACAGTGAATTAATGTATCTATTTCCTCACAACCCCTCCAGCATTTTTCTTTTTTTTGTCAATTTTGCCAGTCTGACTAGTATGAGATGGATCCTCAAAATTGCTTTAACTTGAATTTCTTCAATTTTTAAAAATTCTTTAAGCATTTATCAATTGAGGAATAATTCTAATTCCTAAAAGTCTGAATCAATGACATATATATATGTATATATATATATATACATATATATATGTATATATATATACATATATATATGTATATATACATATATATACATATATATACGTATATATATCTTGAAAATAAGACCTTAATAAAGGAGTGAAAAGATTTTGATGGAAAGATTTTTTTTCTCTCTCTTGGTTATCAGCTTCCCTTTTGAACTTCACTGGTTTTACTTGTGTATAACCTTCTTAAATTTCATGCATGCAAAATTGTCTATTTTAACTTCTTTGAGACTGTCTTTTTTTGTTGTTGTTATGAATTCTTCTTGTATCCAGAGATTGAGGAAGAAGTGTGCCTAACACCAATGCTCTAGTTTTAATACAATATACCTCTGCTGCTGTCTCTCTTCCCTTGAACCACAACACAATCACAGATTCTTATGCATTTTTTTTCTTTGAAAACCCTTTTCTAAGAGAAGTTTTTGATAAGTGCTAATCCCTTCCTTTATTTATTCCCTCTTATTTTCTCTTTCTCTCTCTTGTTTCTCTCCTATTTCTCTGTTGAATGAAATATATTTCTTCAGCCATGTGAATTATTCCCTACTTTGAACAGTTCACATGAAAATACCATTCCAGTTTTGCTTGATTCCTCCACATATTCTAATTTGTGTAATATTCTATTTGTACAACTCTAATATGAGATAATTTCTTCTACCCTTCTCCTTCCTCTCCCCAAAATGAATTACTTACCCCTCACCTGTCCCTTTTTATTTTAAGATCATCAAAACATAACAAAATTGCTCCAAGACCTTCTATATTATTAGACTCCTTCTAGGAGACCAGAGGAAATTAGGGTTTTGAAGGAAAACTTGTATCACTTCCCCAGTTATAATGCAAACACTTTATCTTTGGTCTCTTATGATTTATTCAGTCATATTTATCTTTTTTTTTCTCTTGACTCATGTTTTTTGTGTTTCAAAGTTCCTACTCAGCTCTGATTTTTTCATTAAGAATACATGGAAATGTTCTGTTTCATTTAAGCCCATTTCCCCCCATAGAATTATACTGAGTTTTGTTGGTTTATATATCTTAGTTGTAAATCTTAATCTTTTGGTTTTTTAGAATACCAAAGCTCTATGTCTTTTTATAGTAGTAGCTTCTAAATTATAGGTGGGTAATCACAGTCTCCTTAGTACTCAATTTTTTTCTGGCTGCTTGAAATATTTTTTCCTTTAATCTAGAAGCTTTTGATTTGGGCTATTTCTGGGAGCTTTTGTTTAAGGGTTTCTTTCAAGAGGTAACAGGATTTATTTTTGTCCTCTGTTTCTAAGAAATCTAGGAAATTTTCTTGAAATATGATGTATAAGTTCTTTTTTTTTGGAGGGGTCATGGTTTTCATATGGTCCAATTATTAAACAATCATCTCTCCTTATTTGTTTTCCAGATTTTTATGTAAGATACTTTGTGTCATCTATTTTCTGATCTTTTGATTTTGTTTTAATGTTTCTTGTTGCTTTATATAACTATTAATTTCTATTTGATCTATTCAAATTTTCAAAGATTGTGATGCTTGAATAAGATTTTGCACTTCTGTGCCAAACTATTTCCAAATTTTTCTTCTTTTCCAATTCTTATTTGCATTCTACTTTCATTCATAAATTCATTGTTAAGGTTTTTTAAGCTCATGCTCTAAATTATACTTGCACCCAAGTTTTTTTTTTGTTTGTTTTGTTTTGTTTTTTTGAAGCTCTGCTTATAGATATTTTTGAATCATTCTCTTATACTACATTTGTATCTTGAGCTTCTCTATCTCCACAATAGCTCTTTAGAATAGGATTCCTTTTTTGGTTGGGTTTTATTTTTGTTTGTGTGTATTTGGTCTTCCTCACCTACTTCCTGATCATGGACTGACTTAGCAGGATTCTCTACATACTTTTGAAGGGAGTATCTGAGTCTTATTTGGTCCTATTTTATGATATGTTGGGTTCTGCTGATAGTTCTTTCAGATATCATGTCTTATATCATTCAGGAATATCAGGGAAGCTTTTGATATCCAAAGTTGTGCAGTCCAGAGAAGATCTGATTGAAGTTCTCTTGATCTGAGCTCTGCAATCTCCTCATGTGGGTTTGGATCTGAGCAACACAATTGTAGGCTGGCTCTTGATTAGAGTTAAAGTAGACAGCTGCTGAATTCAATCATCATCAGCCAGACAGAAAGCTCTGAAAGTTTAGAGCAATAAAAATATAAGCTCTCCTTGATTTTGAGGTCTTTGCCCTAATTATTCCACTGCAGACTTCAGACTGACCCAGCTGATAGATGTAAAACTCTACATTACTCCCAGGTTCAAAACTATAAAACTGCTATTCCCAACTGTTTCTGCTATTTGCCTGGTATACAACCTTGGGTCCACAATCTCTCCTTGTCCTAAATTGCCATCTGTTAATCTACAAAGATTACCCCTGTGCTGGGGTAAGAATTAAAAAGTTGCCAGTTGTCACCTAGTCCCTACATAGTATCAAACCCTTCTGATGAATCCAGGACATATTGTTCTAAAAAACAGCTACAGACTTTCATTCATCCCCTGTGCTGAAAGACTGTTGTATATATATTCCTGACTAATCCAATGTCCTCATGCTCCAGGTCCTTTGCAGTCATCCTGATCTACATCTTATCATTGGACCCACATGTCTCTGGAGAAGAAATTGAGGCAGGTGACCTCCCTCAATTCAATCCAAATTACTTGCATGTCATAGCATCACCTCCCTGATATTATGGTCCTCAAAACCATATCTTTGTTCAAGAACACAAAAAACAAAAATCCTTAAAAATATGTGCAATATAATAATGAATGCTGTATAAACCTGTCATGTTATCATATAGAATTATTGTCAAGATCAAAACAGATATAGACCACAAAGTGTTATAAAATTGTGTGTTGCTACTTCTCTTTCTACTCTTGTAATCAAATATTAGGAGTCCTTTTAGCAGTGCATCCAAACACAAGTATATATAGCTTAAAAGACAGGAGCTTTTCCTCAGAGTCCTAATTAGTTCTATAAATGCCCTTTATCAAATTTTTGATTGCTGGTCTTATATAAGTAAGTTTTTCAGTCTCAAGAATCCCCTTTTTCCCCTTCTTTTTTTTCCTGAAGCAATCATTTGAATTTTATTTACGATATAACTTTCTCTTTTATTTAGCTTTAAAAATTAAACTCCACCCCACCCTCATTGGACTGTGCTGTACTTCAACTCTCTTAACTGAATGTGATGAGATTTTCCTTAGCAACTGAACCCTCATCACTTACTTGACTCTATAATCTTGGGCAAGTCACTAACCTGTGAAATGGAGATAATAATACTTGATCCACCTACAACATAGGATTTCTGTGAGGAAAGCACTTTGGAAGTTATAAAGTAGAAATCAGTTTTTCAGAGAAATGATGACTCCAGTCTGAGATTTATTGAGCATGAGATGACAGAGCAGCTTTATCATGGAGACATCCTATAGGCATATGGAATCAGAGGACTAAAGTACAGGGGAAAGAGCCAGCAGGAGGAAAGATGCCCCAAAGCAGGTCAGCTTCACTGATAAAGAATCAAGAAAAGACTGAGAAAACTAATATTGCAGTAGCTAACACAAATCAGCAAGGAAACTGAAATTTTTGGAGTGTTGGGCTATTGTTTGTTCCTTGGTTTGTAGGAGTGTTTGTGCTTTTTTTTTTTTTTCCTTTTGTCCTCTTTAAAAAAAAAAAAAGAATTTGTTCTTTTTTCCACATAACAAGAGAAAACAAACAAAAACAATTGCATGTTAAATCTTAGATCAAATCCCTGCTATCTGTCAGCTTATGGAAAGATACAGCTTGTTATTCTGTTGGATAGAACTCTGCTCTTCAGTACCAGATCTCAGGAAAGGAATGAAGATGAAATGGGACAGGTAGGTCTGTTGAAGTTAAGGAAGGTTGTCTGGAAAAGGAAAATGTGGAGTGGGGAACCATTTGAGGAGGAAGGGATGAGTCCTGGAAGAGAGTTTTTTTTTTTTAATGTCACTTTAGGGAAAGATTTGGGAGAAATCCTCTTTGACTTATTTTTTCAACTCTCTTTTGGATTCTGTTTATTTTGGAATGACTTACTCTATTTGGGGTCTGAGATGCAGATGCAACATACTTTCTTCTCTACAACTCTCTCTCTCTCTCTCTCTCTCTCTCTCTCTCTCTCTCTCTCCTGAGGCAATCACACATCTAAGAAGTATTAAATGTCTGAATAATTAAGTAATTAGGTGTCTAAGGCTGGATTTGAACTCAGGTCCTCTTGATTTCAGAGCTGGCACTCTACACCATGTAGAGCCCCTTCTCTACAACTCAAGAAGAAACTGGTTGTTTCTTCTCTACAATTCTTAACAAGAACCTGATTGATAATTTTAAAATATACCAAGCTATATTCATAGCTCATTCTTTTGGCAACTAAGTAGTGGGGAGAAAAAAAAATAAATCTCTTCTATGCATTTCCTTTTGCATGCCTGTTCTCACTTCAGGGTACTTAGGAAACAATTCTATTTGTCACAGTACAGTAACCCAAGACTTTGGGAGCCATAATATATGATTTCATAGCTTTGATGGATAAATAGCTATAATTTTCATTAGTCCTCCTTGAGTAAGCTTTCTTACTGAAACAAAAAAGACAAGCTTGTGAGCAAGATATTCATCACAAAGGCTATGGTTCATTATTGCCAAATGGTAAGATGTGATAACACGACAGGAACAAAGACTAAGCCAAATGACTTCTGGCCATTCCATGTATTTCTGGCAAGGAGTGGTATTTGATTGTTCTTTGTATAGGTAGA
The DNA here is from genome assembly GCF_016432865.1 of Antechinus flavipes. Lineage (NCBI taxonomy): Eukaryota > Metazoa > Chordata > Mammalia > Dasyuromorphia > Dasyuridae > Antechinus > Antechinus flavipes. The sequence goes on along the minus strand of NC_067400.1, from coordinate 335,758,902 downwards.
TCCTGCTGAATGAAGCGGACACTTTCCTATGGTGCACAAATCAGATCATATGTTAAATGTGCAAGGTGAGATCACTATTTGGAGGATCTGTTCAACCAATTCTTTTGTAAAGAAGCCCTTTTCTATAGTGGAAAGAACATTGTATTGATAGTCGTAAGTCTGCATTCTTGTCCCTGATGAGGTCATTGATCTGTTGAATGACCTTGGACAAGTCACTTAATGCCTTTGCGACCCTGTTTCCTTACCTGTTAAATAACCAGGGTAGTAAATCTCTCTTCTTGCTCTCACATTTTATGATTCTGAAGATGCCTCCTGGAACCGTTATCCAGATTTGTAATTCTTTAGTCTGGGCCATCATTTCACAAGGAGTCCCAGAAGTCATGTTTACTTTCCTCTGGACTTGACTCCTTCTCTGGACTTCTCTGAGTACCCCCCACCTGGTTCCATCTCCTTTTTACGTGCTGTTTTCTATCATTAAAATATAAGTTTTTTGAAGATTGATTGCTTATATTTGTATCCTGGGAGTTTAGCACAGTGCCCATAACATAATATTTTACCTTCTTTTCTAGCTCTCTACCCAATAATTTATCTAATCTATCTGCTTCCTGACTTTATTTTTATTATTCATGAAGTTGTTCTATATTGGGTATCTGATTAGCTATTCTCCCCTCAGTCTTCAGTCACTATGGAAAATAGTAGTTCCATTACCTGCAGTCCCTCAAAATGCAGTTCTGACCATTTTTCCCATGTTTACTCTTTCCCACCCCCATCCATCAAGACGCATTAAAATAAAATATGGGTTATATAATGTAAGGTTCACTTATATATGATAAAGTTTTTGTATCATTTCTTCTAGAGCTTTAGTATGGGTCCTTGTAATGAAGATATTTCCCTTTCAGATGTGAATAACCATCTCTCAAAATCATATATACCTGCTTTTTTCTTGAACCTATCCACTTAGATTGATCAAGTATAGGGATTAGTTTCTGTTCGTATAGGAAGCATATAGGAAATCTCTTGGTTCTGGCAAAAGATTTCCATAGAATCAAAATAATGTCTCTCTCTTACTGGATTTTTAATTCCTTTATTTCTCATCTGCACTTTCCTTGATTTGAGTTTGCAATCAATTTTGGTATATAACATATTTTCTTTTAGACTCTAAGATTCTTGAGGGCAAAGACTTCATCTAATTTATCTTTGTACCTGTCTCACACAGTGAGACTTGTCAAGACAGTGTCTTGAACAAATATAATGAATTTTCTTTATTACTAGTCCTTATGAGAGGAAGCAGATATTTTGGTGAACTTTTCACTTCCTTACTGTGAATATTTTTTTGATCAATGAAGGCTGCAATACATGCTTTTTCTTCCTGCAAGATTCTATCCATTTTTCTTTTCATAAATTCTCTAGAGGGCATATCCAGCAAGATAGATGCCTTCTTCTTACTGTTTCAATAACTTGGGGACACCAACATGCCTTTAGGCTGCTTATCTTATTTCTCATTCTCATTGCATAAAGGGAAAAACCCTTAATGATTATAATCTTTCATACCATCTTTTAAGACAATTCTTTTAAGCAAGTCATCAATGCTAAGACAGTACAGCTTGCTTATATTCCCCATGAATCTTTCCATTGTCCTTTGGGATAGTCCTGATTTTAATTCTTCTGAGGTCATGTTGTTCTATGATTCAAAAACTTGCCAACCACGATGCAGTAGTCATGCTATACAATTCTATATTGTTCTTTACTCTTGAATCCCTTCTCCCTTTGTTCTATCACTACTCATGCCTTGCCAAATCATGACCTTCCCACCAGCCAGCTTTTCTATTCTTACTGTTGCTGAACAGAACTGGAAATGATATGCAACTAAACTGAATGGATCTACTATATCTCTAACATCAACTTGGGAGGACAATCTTTTTACTTCTCTCATCCTTCAGAAGTTGTTCTAAATCTTTTCTTTTCTTTTATAATCATGGTTTTCTTCTGTCCTCACTCTCAACTGAAAACTTTGCTTTGCCCAAGGAATTCATTCTCTTCTTACCTCTGCCTTTTAGGATTCCTTACTTACTTCTGGATTTAACTCAAGTACCACCTTGTATGAATCTGATAATGCCTTCCCTTCCTAATAATCTTGTATTCATTTTGCAACATATATATAAAAATATGTATGTATAACCATACGTATATATATACACATACATATGTATGTATATGTGTACACATATATAGTGCATATATCATATACAACATAGAATCATATGTCTTGTTTTATTACAATACAAAATATATATGATTACATATACACTATGCTATATATTATATTATATATCACATATAACATATCAAATGAACAAAATATATGTGTATATATATGTTTATATTGTCTTTTCCTTAAAGCAAGGATTATTTTATTTGGTGCTTTTGTATTCCTTGTGCTTAGAACAGTGTCTAGAACATAACAGGCAATTACTAAATGTTAATTGATTGACATTGTGTTATCAGTCCTTGTCTTCCCAGGGCCTTCCCAGTGACCTACCTCATCTTTGGATGGTTCGGTTTTTCTCTCTATGCAAATTCTTATCCTTTCATTAGGGGACTTCAATATACATATTAAGTTTCATTCAAGTGCCCTAACTATCCAGTTCACTTATCATTTCTTTGATTAATTCTAGCCTTTGTTTTTGCCTCAGTACCTTTCCAGTGGGTCCTACTAGTCTTTATATCCACTCTAATTCCTTCCACAGAGCTGGGGAAACTATCCATTCCCCTCTTCCCCTTCTACCAAACCATGACATCCATCTCACACTTCAACCTCCTGCCATTTGATTGTTTTACCAAGTCAAACTTTCACCTTCTGCCTAAAGTTGAGTTCCAGAGTCTCACAAGAAGCAACATCTCCACCTTCCACAAGATTAGACCTCAAGAAAAAAACCTGAGCAGTCTTCTCACCAGCACTGATGATCATAACAACAACTAGCATTTATGTAGCATCCTCTATGTATTTGACACTATATAAAAAGTGTTTTCCAAATGTTATCTCATTTGGTTCTCAACCCGGTGGGGTGGGAGGGTGTAGAGAGCCACAGACAGTGGGGGAACTCTGGGTGAGGTATAAGACCCTTCAGCCCAGAGGGAACCTACTGACAATGTCTGGTTCGGCTCTCCATCTCCCCTAAGGCTCCCAGCCTTCTTGAAAAGTCAGGGGGTGTGACATCCTGTGTTGTGATTAATAGCAGGGTGCTTATAGTTAGCACATTTGCAGTGTGCTGTGGTGATGTAATGGTACTATAGTTAGCACATGCTCAGTGTGCTGTAGTGATGTAATTGTACTAAGGTATTTAAGGGCTGAGAAGACTTGAAATAAATGGACTCCATCTTTGACCATCCACGTGAGTCTCCCACTTGATCACTCCCCCACTAAGACCAAGGCTGGTCCCAAGATCCTCCAGAGAGCTAGTCCAGACAGTATATTTTGGCACTCCAACTTGGGGGCTCTAGAAAGCAGACTACAGGAGAGGGATAGGTGCTATTATTTCATGCCTTTCTCAACAAATCCCATTCTCCAACTCTAACCGCTTGCCCCCTTATTTCACATCCCTCTCAAAGTCCCACTCCAGATCTACTCATCTGTGCCCTGTGGTATCTTTGCTCTAAAATGAACACATTTGCCTTCATCTTAAACTTTTTCATTTCTCATTCCTTTAATCTTTTGGCACTCACTGAGACCCTATTTCCTCTTGATGACACTGCATTCCTGGCCACCCTTTCTGTCACTCCCTATACTTTTGCTTCTAACCAGTTTGAATATTTTTTTGATTTCCATTGACATTAATAGACTCTGCCTCTGTCACTGTCACTTTTCAACACTTCTCCTTCAGGGTTTACACTGGCCAAATGCATACATCAATAAAGATCCTGGTAGCCATCATCTATCATATCTCAGGAAATTCTACCTAGTTCTAATTTGCTTGGGGCTTGGTTCACAGCTTTTCTCTCTATTCTTAATTCTTACCTTCACATTAATATTACATATTAAGGTTCATTCAAATGCCCTAACTATCCATCTCCCCTTATGATTTCCTTGACAATCTCCACCACTCCTCAGTGACAGAGATAGTTTCACTTTTGATAATACAATCACCTCCAGCAGAGTTCAACCTCTATGAACTCTGAAATTTCTTTATCTGATCATTTTTTAAAGTCACTTTCTCTCTCCTTGTTCTTTGTCCTTACTGTGACCTTTAATATAGCTACCCTCCAGTTTTTCCCCAAGCTATCACTCTTGCACTGATTACAATCTTCTCCCTTCCCTATCTCAAACCCTGGGCGAACCAGTTCAACTTTATGCTATTTTCTGACTTGAGTTGTTTATTTACTTATTCTAATACTGATCACCTATTTTATGGATTAAAAAAGAATAAGAAAAAGCCCTTTCTCATTGTAAAGTCAAACTAGAAGAAAGCCTGGGACTTTAATCTAAGCTGACATAAATTCAACCTTCTATTTGAATATTCTACCCTTGATTTGACTCATTTGTTCAAAATGTGATGCTACAAACTGGTAGAAGTGGGGGATGAGGAGGGGCAGGGTACAAAGAATATTGAAGAAAGTCTCTGCCTTCCAGATTACAATTTAGTAAAGGAAATAAAAAATATGCACAATAAAGAGTCCCATATGATAAGTGCCACAGGAATGAAAATATAAGAGGGAGATATTTCTTACATCTGGGTAACCAGGAAAAGCATTGTGAATGTGGCAGCAGAGTTGGAGCAGCTAGGTAGCACAACACACAAAGTGCCAATCCTAGAGTTAGAAAAACCTGAGTTCAAATTCAGGCTCAGACACCAGTTGTGTGGCCCTCAGTTTCCACATCTGTAAAATGAACTGGATGGAGAAGGAAATAGCAAACCACTCTAGTATTTTTTCCAAGAAAAAGCTAAATGAGCTCACAAAGAGTTGGATACAACTGAAGCAACTGAACAATAGTAAAGCTAGATCTTGACATATTAATGGGACTTTAATTAATGTAATTGGAAGAGGGGCCCTTTGTAATCTGGGATATGATGAGGAATATGAAGGAAAAATGTTTTAGAAGTTTGGGTACATAATGTTCTCTGGCTAGTTGAGAAAAAATTAATGCATGATATCCTTGCATTTATTGGATAGATACTATGATTAAATGAATGTCAAACCAGGCAGAGCCCAATGGAACATGGGTCTAGTAGTGTTTTAGAAACTTTTCCTTAGAACTTTAGCTGTGAGTTTAGTTTTCACCATTTTTTCCTTTTTTTAAATAATATTTTCCCCAATTATATGTAGCAACAATTTTTAGCATTCACTCTTTTTTTTTTTAGTTTTGAGTTTCAAAGAGTAATTTTTTCTTCCTCCTTTTCTCCTCCCCAATGGCAATAACAATACAAGTGTAATCATGTAAAACATTTCCATATTAGTCATCTTGTGGAAGAAAATTCAAAAGGAAAAAGAAACAAACAAAACAAAACAAAATTGTATTTCAGGATGAACATATATTGATAAAAACCAAATAAAACTTGGGACAGAACAGGGATCCTTATTGGGACCATGCCAGAAGACTAAAAGAAAGACCCTAGGACCCAGTTTAACAGTTTAACTGGTGTGAAGTGCAAACACCTCCAGGCTACCTCCAGAGAAACAGCAATCAGGGAACCCTGGAGCTAATTGGGTTTGGAGTTAGCTTCAGCCACAATCACAGGAACTTTCACTTCTTGGGAGGCTTAGGGAGTTGCAGGTCTGAGTCTGGAAAGATAGAGAGACCTTCTGATGATTAGAAATGCAAGGTTCAGCTGTGCTAAGGCATGATTCTGGGTAAGAAGCACCCAGAACAACCATGAATGCAGAAGCAATAGAGCCAGGTTGCTGCTGTCTGAGAGCACTTGTAGGAGGGTGGAGCTTTTGGTTTGGGGTTCCAGGTCACAGGGCAGAGCTAAATTGAAGCTAGAGGCACCATACCTCCACCCCAGGGATAAAGATACATGTACTAATAGTTCTCATTAAAAAAAAAGTGACCAAGCAAAGAAGAATCTAACCAAAGAAATAATATGGAAATAAGGAAGACATGAGTTCATCTTCTGAGGAGGAGAGTGAAGTAAAAAAAGCCTTTTCTACTTCAAAGAGTGATGTTAAAGGGTTACCTGTACAGAAAGAATTTATAAAACTCAAAAAAGGTTGGGGCGGGGGAGAGAACAAAAGAATAATCTTCAAGGAAGCAAAGAAAAGAGGGACAGTAATGAATATATAATCATTCTTATTATATATGCTTTCTTGAAAGCATATATTCTGCAGAGCATATGACAATGTTTTATTTTGTTTGTTTTTTTCATTTTAATTTTCTCTCTTTTTCTATTTTTTTCTCTTATTTTGTATTTAGTTTTAAATAAATAATCTTTTTTTAAAATAATAATAAATCTCTTTGGAATACGGACCTAGTAAGGGAATTGCTGGATCAAAGAATATGCATAGTTTTATAGCCCTTGGCACATAGTTTCAAATTGCTCTCTAGAATGGTTGGATCCAGTTCACAACTACATCAACAATTTAGCTTCCACATTCTAAATGCTTCTGGGTAAATTATATCAGAGCATATATACTGCTAAAGAAAGGTGTTCAGAGAACATAGTCCAGAAAAGAGGAGCTATCCCTCCCCATAAGTAAATACGGCTTCATTCCCTTCCTCCCTGTTAAATGAGTTCAACAACATGACACTGGGTACTTTTCAGGAAAGGATGAAAGTAGGAAAAGGGGAAAGGAAAGTTGAATGAAGAATGCAAGGAAGACAGACCACAAATTTAATAACAGTTTGTGTTTATATAACACTTCATAATTTTTCTTCTTTTTCTTTAAAAATGGATATAGTTTGTTTTTATGCCATCTTCATATCCTAATATAACCCACTTCTCCCCCTTGTCCAGCAAGTCATTTCATAAAGCAAAAAAAAAAAAAAAATTTAATAGAGGAAAACAAAAGTTTACCAAAACCAAATAACTTACAAACCACATCCAGCAGTGGTTATAGTAATCCACAGCTTTAGTATATATTCCTTTCAAAAAAGAGAGAGATTCTCATATTTCATATCTCTTTTTGAGGGCCAAGCTTGATCATTATAATTATACATTATCCACCCAAGGTTCCTTTTTTTTTTTTTTCATTTCCATTCATATCATTGTAATCATTGTATGTATCATTTGGCTCATATTATTTATTGCACTTTGGTTACATTTATATAAGTTCTTGACAAGATTTTTCTGTATTCTTCATACAAAAATCCTGCTCTGAGTTCACTCACCCAATATGCATTCAAATCACAACTTAGAATCCCTAGAGAGATGCTGACTACTACTGTCTCTATTCTATTCTATTCTCTTCTATCCTAGGAATAATTCTGAGGAAATATACTTTTGTAATGTCATTCACAAATTGTAATTTTTGCACTTATTTCCCAGGGTATTTCCTTGACAGCAATCACCCAGTTGCCTTAATTAGCTTTTAGAAAAGATATGTATTAAGATAATATATTAAGAGCAATTGATACAGGGACAGCTAGGTGGCTCAATAGATAAAAGTACCTGTCCTGGAGCCAGAAGGATCCAAGTTCAAAATCATCCTCAGGCACTTGACAGTTATTAGCTATGTGGTCCTGAACAAGTCACTTAATCCTGATTTCCTCGGGAAAGAAAGAAAGAAAGAAAGAAGAAAGAAAGAAAGAAAGAAAGAAAGAAGAAAGAAAGAAAGAAAGAAAGAAAGAAAGAAAGAAAGAAAGAAAGAAAGAAGAAAGAAAGAAAGAAAGAAAGAAAGAAAGAAAGAAAGAAAGGAAGGAAGGAAGGAAGGAAGGAAGGAAGGAAGGAAGGAAGGAAGGAAGGAAGGAAGGAAGGAAGGAAGGAAGGAAGGAAGGAAGGAAGGAGGAAGGAAGGAAGGAAGGAAGGAAGAAAAGAAGGAAGGAAGGAAGGAAGAAAAGAAGGAAGGAAGGAAGGAAGGAAGAAAAGAAGGAAGGAAGGAAGGAAGGAAGGAAGGAAGGAAGGAAGGAAGGAAGGAAGAGAAACAAAAAATGGTATAAATAGTCTCACACACATAAGGTCTCAAGAAATAGTGAGTTAAACTCAAAGTACAATGGTAATGAAGCACATGTGTAGGATGAACATATGACAAAAGAGAACTCCACTCAGTAACTTCAGGCACTTTATAGCCTGGAACTCCTTTCTTGAGTTCCTAGGTGACATTCTTCTCTGTTACAAGAGGTAGCGTCCCTTAAGCTATCGTCACTTTCAGATGACTGTCTTTCCATATCCTTACAGCTGTTTCCATTGCCATTAGTTATTACCATTCTACTGAAGACAATATTCAGTATCATTCCTCCTAACTCACAAGATCAATGCATGGACATATCCACCTCAAACATTCTGATCAATCATCTACTTAGAGAAACAAGCACATAAAATACAGAATTTGCCAGCTTTTACTGCTGCCTTGGCCAAGTGGGAGATGGGCCACTTCCCCCCAAATCCACCTATCAGAGGCACCTCAAAGTAGTATTTTCACCTAGTGGACACAAAGTAAAGAGAATAATGCAGGGATAATTCACCCTTTTTGTATGCTCAATAAATTCTAGCTAAGCAATCTCTGATTTATCAATTATTCTATCTCCATAGAAATTAGAAAACTTTTTATTTGGACACAGTATTAGTCACTAATGACCAGAATTAAATTCCCCAAATTCCACAAGGAAGATCCCTTCCCCCCCAAAAAAAAAAGAACTGGGAATATTTGTGAATTCTCTAAATAACTCCTTACCTCTCAGTTGTTTTCATATTTATCATTTTTTAGAGCACAGTAATGGGTCATCTCATTCAAGTAACATAAATTGTTTAACTATTCCCTAATCAATAGGCATTTATTTTGTCTCCAATACTTTGCCACTAAAAAAAAAACTTTTTATTTTATATATATCATGTATATGCAGATTATATATATACATATATATATTCACAACGAATCCTGTGAGATAAGTAATGCAAGAAATACTATAACAGATAAATAAACTGAGAATAAAAATAATAAGGAAATTGTCTAGAGATATATAGCTTAGAAGAAGCAAAATGAGAGTCTAAACTCAGATCTTTTTGTCTTTTATCTCCTAATCTATTGATCTTTCCATCAGTCACTTCATGTCACAGTTCGCTCATTTGTAAAATGGAAATAATGACACTACTTAAATTATATGGTTGTTGTAAAGATGGCATTTTGTAGATCTTGAAGCCTTCTATAAATATGAACTAATATCATTCAACCATGTCTACTTTTCTTTTTTGCTTCCTTCCTTCCTTCCTTCCTTCCTTCCTTTTTTCCTTCTTTTCTTCTTTCTTTCCTTATTTGTTTCTTCTTTTGCTGAGGTATATTCCTGGACCCAGTATACAGGAAGCAACTTCAAAAAAAAACAGGATATGCTTCTCTTTAAAATTCAACTTTCTTTACTGTTTTCGTTTGCATTGTTTTATACTGTGAATATTTTCACATAAATCCGGTTTTCAAAATGCACATTAGCCATTTTCAGAATCAGTTTAATTCATTATTGAAAGACTTCCTGATCATCAAAAGTCATGAATATGTAGCAAACTCATACAAGTATGTAGATTTCCTCCCTCTTCTGAAGTCAGTTGTCAGCCCACTGACACTGCTTTGTTGAAAACTTTACTCACTTGTAAGTACAAGGGATCCTCAGTGAATTCAGGATAGACATCATGGGATAGATAGCTGGGTCTGGAGATCCCAAGACTGGAGTATAAAAACACTGATATACAAAGTGAGTGCTGATAATTCCCCTAAGATTGGTGGCTACAGTAAAAAAGAATTTTGAAATAAGTCTGGGGAAAGAGGAGCAAATTTATGAACTAGACAAAACCCCAGAATGACAAACAAAGGAATTATTAACCTGCCTGAGGGCAGGGTTGTCAGTCCTTTATGAGAAATAGCCTCATATTCCAGCAATGAAAACAAGTAGAAGACATTTTTAGGGTTAGCTAAGAAATTGAATTTCAGCTCTTCTGTATGGAAAGGAGCTATTCTGTATGGCTTTTTGATCCTTCTTCCTCCTCTCTGCTCCTCAGTCCTTTCAACCTTCAAAGGCAAAGCCAAAATCATCTTCCTTTATGAAATCTTCTTTATCTGTTCTGGTACACTCTCCCTCCCTTTTTAATCTATGCCACATAAAGCAGTATTGTTTTATTTTCTAATTGTTCCATGCTTGTTGCACTTGCCTTCCCAACTACAAGCTCATTCTCCATCTCTGCAATACCCAAAATACCAGAATACTTCCTTACCAGCAGTCCCCAGTTGCCTTTAATTAGCTTTTAGAAAAGGTATGTATTAAGATAACCTTATAACCATATGATTTCAAAGCTAGAAGATTTTAAGTCATTTAGTCCAACTGCTAACCAAAGCATTAATTCCTTCTACAAAATCCCTAACAGCTAAATCAGGACCACAATAAAAACTAAATTATCCTTTGATAATCCTTTGATAATCTTATTTGATGGATATTTATCTGGTGACTGCACTAGCTCTCAGCATCATAGGAATTTAGAAAGATCCTAGAGATCACATGTCCAAGCTCTTCATTTTACAGATAAGAAGCCCAAATGCATGAAGTGAATTGACCAAGGTTGTAAATGACAACTAGGATTCAAATCTGAGTCAAACAATGAAACAACAAGCATTTGAGTACCTACTATGTGCTCCATACTGTGTTAGTACCTGGGGATATGAAGATAATAACTAAATTGTCCCAGCCTCGAGAAGTATATAAAGTCTATTAAGGAAAGAGCATGTACATATGGAAGGAAATACAAAATAGATACAAAGTAAATGCAAGAAATTTTGTGGGGAAAAAAGTAGGACCATCTGATGGGATCGAGAAAGATCTCACGTAGGAGGTCATACTTAAGATAAACCTGAAAAAAAGCTAGGCATTTTACAGTATAGAGGTAAAGAAAGAACACAATCTATTATACAAAGGCATAGAGATGAAAAGTGAACTATCATGTAAAAGGAAGAGCAAAATTGGTAAATGCATATAGTGAAATAATATATAACTAGTCTGGAAAAAATGAGATGGTTTAAGTGTCTTTAAATGTCCGTTATAGGCTAGGAGCCAAGATGGTAGAGTAGCAAGAAGAAATATACCCAACCTCCATGACTTCCAATACTTCCAAACAAATCAAAGAATTTATATTTGATCCCAGAAGCAAATGGGAGTCACTAGAGCTTATGGCAAAGGAGTAAGTAGCATAGTAAAACTTGTGTTTTAGGAATGCCTTTTTGGAAGCTGAATACTGTATGCATTAGAAAAGAAAGAAGCTGGAAGCTGGAAATGGTTTGAAAAACTATTGTAATAATCCAGGGTTCACGCAATTAGGACTTTAACTAGGGTACTTGCTCAGGGAGTGGAGAGAAGGAAGGGGATGTATCCAAACCAATCTAATAGATATTTATTAAGTGCCAATGAATGCCAGGTACTATGCTAAGTGCTGGGGATAAAATTATTATCAGTCTCTATTGTTAAGAAAAATTCCCTTATCTGGAAGCCTTTTACACAATTTCACAGATTTAGAAGATAAAAATTCCCTTTAATTCCAAAAGACAATGAAAGGATAAATAGCAGAAATAAAAGGACTACTACTACATATTCCCAACAATGACTATTGCACAAACATCTTTACTGTGAACATATCTTCCTGTAGATCACATATCTGTCCATCAGGTTCTATATCTATAATGTGAAGAGATTGGACCAGATGGACTTTGAGTCCCCTTCCTCTTATGGATCAATGATCTTTCATCATATGAAGAATGGTAAAAGAAAATGGGTCTATATGAACTGGAGAAGAGAGGACTTCAAAGCTATTTCAAATAGTAAAAGGTTGTTATATGAAAAAGGAATTGTTTCCTTCATTCTTTAGTGAAATGTCAGCACTTTGAAATAGATGACTGTCTCACTTCAAACCTGCATTCCCAGTGCCTGGCCCACAATCAGGCCTCAAAAAAGGAAGAAAATATTAACTCAATATAAGAGAAAATTTCCTAATAATTTGTCCAATTATAGATTGGCTAACTTTGGAAGAAGTTCCTCCCATAGCTAGATGAGTATCTGTTGGGTATATGATACAAGGCATTCCTGGTCAAACATTGATTGGATTGGATTTCTTCAGAGCTCATAGCCAACTTGTACACCTACAATTCTTGTAGTGATAAGGATATGTCAGAAAAGGGACAATGATAAATTTTGGAGTATCATAACTCCTAATTATTTAAATATTGTCATCTCCATTAAAATATACAATCCCTAAGAATAAAGACTACTTTTTAACCTTTCATTATATCTTTACTACATAGCACAATGCCTGACACATAGAAGACCCTTTAATAAATGCTTGCTTATTGATTGATTGATTAATTGATCAACTTACTGGAAAAAATTGTGACTTTGTAGATCTGGCTGGCCAAAATATCTTCTGAAAAGAGATTCAGAGAAATAAAATGCTCATATTAGAGATTCTGGACACCATAAACAGTGATCCAAAAAACAGTGGAAGGGGCAATTGTCTCAGAACCCACTCATCCTGTCCCAAAGTTCACTTCATATGGACTTTGATAAATCACTGTGTCCACGCATAAATTGTTGCCTCTATCTGAGAAACGAGCAATCTATCAACTTCAGATCATGAACATTATGCAAAATTTTAAAGCTCAGCAAATAATACGCAGGTGAGTTTTCAGTTGTTAGAGCCTGTGAAAAACACCACGATATGTATCTTTGTCATATCCTTGTGATAAGAAATGACAGGGGAGGTTATGAAGTGCTTTCCATTCCTTTGCTTCTCTCACCCTCTTTTGTGACAGGCATTTGCAGTGATTAATGTTATTTCGATGAACACCAAAAGAACTTCATGTGATTGACTTCTCCCTGGCAGAGAGAGAGAGACCATCATCATAGTCTCCTTCATTTGTAGTTCATTAACTCTCCACTTCCAAAATTCAGTTTTGCAATTACAGATGAAAAGAAATGAACGAACAAAAAAGAGAGTTCTCTGTTTGTTTGGTTAATTGTATGGCCTTTCTTCCATCAAAATCCAGAGTCATGCTGTTGCTGAGGAAATCTGAGTTTAAGTTTCATACAGGTGGCATTATTTTTAAATGTCAGATGTGTTTTTCGTTTGACTGCAAATGTCAGTGCTATTTTGTTGGAAATTGCTCTGTGTATGTATGTGTGTGTGTGTGTTTTCTCTTCCAGTCTGATGAATTCAGGCAGGCCTTCGATCTTGGCCTCCACCTGCAGACATTAATAACTTCACAGACTAAAACAGTATCATTTCTGGACCAGGCACCATGAATAAATCACAGATGAAAAGGAGGTTGGATGGGACAGTTCCTTCCTCAGATGGGTGGGGAGTGGCAAGTCAGAAATCATTCTAGATCAGTACTGTCACCCAGTTTCCCATGGTCTTACATCATAGTATCTCACACAAAGTAGGAGCTTACTATATCTTGAAATTATAGGCTATACTATGCTAGACACCTCCATGATGGTCAAAAATAGATTTATACACAGACATAGAGTGAGATGTTTTAAGGGGTACCAGAAAGGCTTACTCTCTCAATCCCAAAAATATCTTTCTCAATTCCCTGTCGGATACAGTGTCTGAAATTTTACCATTAGCATTTCTTAGGGTATGAATGAGAAAACAATGTGCTTACAATGTGCCAAGTACCTGCTAAATACTGTAGATTAAAATTTTAAAAAGCAATAGTCCTTGCTCTCAGAGAGCTTACATTCTAGAACAGTGGAAGATGATCAGTGATGATGGTGATGATGATGATGATGATGGTGATGATGATGATTGATGATGATGATGATGATGATGATGGTGACACCTGCTATTTATAACATGTTTTAAAGCTCAAAAAACACTTTGCATATATTTTCTAACTTGATCATTATAATATCTCTATGCAATAGACTCTATTATTAGCCCTGTTCATATATTAGGCAGTTGTCACCAAGAAGAATGTTTTGGTCTGTGAAGTTTCAGAAATGTTTGGAGGAAGCCATGGTCAGAAAACCTAATCTCAGAGTCAGGAGACCTATATTTTAGTATCTATTCAGGCTGCTTACTTACTAGCATTTGACTTTGGGAGTTATTTTATCTTTCTCTTATAAATCTCTGAATCCTTTGGGTTAAGAAATTTTTCTCTACTAAAATTGCAGCATGGCATATTGGACAGAGTGCTAGATTTGGAATCAGAAAAATGAGTTTAAATCCTATCTCTTGACACTAGCTACATTATTTATTTTCTATGTGATGTGATTTCTATGTCTCTTCTCAAGAGACAATAGTAATTTAAGTAGACTTTAGGGAAGCTAGTGGCTCGGAATCAGGAATACTGAGCTTCCTGAGTTCAAATCTGATTTCAGACACTTACTAGCTGAGTGACCCTCATCTAATCAAGTCACTTGACTATTTTCCTCAATTTCCTCTTCTGTAAAATGAGCTGAAGAAGAAAATGGCAAAATACTCCAATATCTCTGTCAAGAAAACCTTAAATAAGATCACAAAGCATTAGACATAACTAAACAACAACAAATGTAGACTTTTAAAGTTTGCAGAGCACTTTTTTCATAATCTTTTCTACTAAGTAGGGTAGTAAAAACTCTTTAATTTCAAAATCAATCTGTTTCACAAATGAGAAAAAAATGAGCCTGAAGAAATGCTAAGTGACTTGTCCAAGGCCAGAGCTAGTAAGTGGCAAAGGCAGGATACAACAAAGGTCTTCCAACTCTAAATCTACCCCTCTCTAAATCATCACAATACTTTCAATATTTGGTCTCTTATTTGCCTACAAGTTCATCAGCACAATTGGATGAGGGCTAAAGTAGAACTAGTCCCATGACTCTGCAGGCAGGGGTCCTGAAAATACAGTGTCCAAAGGAATTAAGTGGAATCAAGAAAATTATAGGCTAGAATAGAAATTTTGAGCCTGGAAATCTCAGCAAAATCATACTATTCCAGAGTGCTACTAAATTATCTACTTAATTCTTAGAGATGAGCCATCTCTGCTTGCCTAAGACAAGGGTAGCTCATCCATCATATAATCAGCTAGTCAGCAGACACATTTCCTAATCTACCCATCCCACAATTTTGTGATCCTGCTGGTATTCCTATTTATTGTATGGCAACCAATGAAATTAATGTTCTATTTTTAGCATAATTGTTACCCTATAAAAATAGAGTACTGAAAGGAGGTAGCACCTCAGATCAAGAGGGAGGTCTGGGATCCACTTAGTTGGAGGGGAGCCAGATTCCTCTAATAAAGTCTTTTTTGATTCAGAATCTTGGTCATCTGGGGTGATTGTTTTTTTTTTCCCACAAGTTTCTCCAATAAGAGATATGACATTCATCTCCTATTTCACTGAAATCAAGGGCATATAACATTATTTTCCACATCTCTCCTCACCAAGTCAATAGATTTCTCTGTGCCCTCAGAAGCTATACTTCTGCTTCTTACTAAGGTTATGCTTTCCACTGGCGTTCTCAGTCCCTTCTCCAGCTTCTAAGAAAGATATTGATTCTCCAATAATTATTTCTTTCTTCAGCATCTTAAACTTCTCTACAAATTCAACATTTAAAAAACCTAATTTATCCTCTTCAACACAAAATATATTTCCTCAGGTCACTCTGGGCATCATCCTATCTCTGGCTTAATTAGAATCTCAGAGACATATTTTAATGACCTTAGAAGGACCCTCGACCAAAGAGATCATAAAGAAGGGAAAAGGATCCACATGTGCAAAAAGGTTTGTGGAGCCCCCTTTGTAATGGCAAGGAACTGGAAACTGAGTGGATGGATGTGAATTGGGAGTGGCTGAATAAGTTATGGTACATGAATGTAATGGAATATTATTGTTCTATAAGAAAAAATCAGGAGGATGATTTTAGAGAGGCCTGGAGAGATTACATGAACTGATACTAAGTGAAATGAGCAAAACCAGGAGATCACTGCACACAGCAACAGGATGATTATGTGATGATCAATTCTGATGGATGTGGCTCTTTTCAATAGAAGTATGATTCAGACCAGTTCCAATGGTTTTGTGATGAAGAGAGCCATCTGCAACCAGAGAGTGGACTGTGGGGACTGAGTATAGATCACAACATAGCATTTTCACCCTTTTTGTTGTTGTTTGCCTGCATTTTGTTTTCTTTCTTATTTTTTTTCTTTTTGATCTGATTTTTTTTTTTTTTGTGCAGCATGATAATTGTGGAAATAGGTATAGAAAAACTGCAAATATTCACCATATATTGGATTACTTATTATCTAGGAGAGGGGGTAGAGGAAAAGGAGGGCAAAAATTTAGAACACAAGGTTTGCAAGGGAGAATATTGAAAATTATCTGTGCATATGTTTTGAAAATAAAAAGCCTTCATAATAAAAAAAAAAGGAGCCTAGACTGGGGACTTATAAATAAATATTTGCCTTCAAAGCAGAATTAATAAGAGTCCTGTCAAATAGGAAGAAAAATGAGACCAAGCCAAGTCAGATGGCAACACAGCTAAAACTAGCAAGTATTTTCTAAACCATCACATTTTGTATAATGCTTTTGATTAGCAGCTTTTTTTTAATCCCCTCACATTTCCAACAGAAAAATCTCCACGGAGAATCTTTAAAGGTTTGGAAAGATCAATGTAAAAACAAAACCTGTGCCAGTCCAAATGATCAAAGATGTGAAGAAAAACATTTTGAAAGGGGACTTGAAGATGAATGGAGAATAATCGAGCCCAATGTGACCTAAGAAACCGTTGACAAGTGTTAATTTTGTCTTGCTTTGGATTGGAGGAATTTATTACACGCTTCTCCTTTTTCTTATCTGTCTATCTTGATGTTTAAATGCATGTTGGCTTACACTGTTTTCTAAGCAATTCAATCTGGCATCATAGAAAGAGCCTAGGCAGTCATGTAGTCAGTTGACTGCTGCCCTGGTTCATTTAGAACTTTGCTGCCCTTTACCGGACCCTGTAAGTCTTGCAAGCCTAGAACATCCCCACAGCCTAAATTTAACCACCTAACTCCCAGTATTCCAAAGCAGAATTATGGACCTTTCTTTGATTTTTTTCACTGGGACTTACTTCTATGTCATTCATCCCCGAGCCCGATCTGACCTTGAAAAATGCCTTTATCATTTTAACTTTATTTTCCCAGAAAAAAGATACTGAGAAAGTTCACTCACACACACACACACACACACACACACCATATGCATGCAGCCCCTCCAAAGGGAAATGCATAATAAAAGAGCACATAGAGCCGAATGTATCATATGGGGAACTTCCTAAGTAGACATTTCTTGAGAGTTTAATGGTTTTCTTTAATGTCTCCATTTTGAAGGCTGAGTACAAAATCCTGCAATAAGGAGCGAGGCCAAGAATTCACTAAGTCACTGCCATGCTGCTGATGAAGTAGGAATAAAAACACAATAGTTATGCATGGTTAATGTGAGACTGTTACTATAATATGAAAAACCAGGAAAATTTGCCATGTCTGAGTGATTCAGCTGTAATACAATGGGAATAACTTGTGTGAATACATTTAAAATCTGTGATTAGCTCCTCTAATTCAGAAACAATGTACCATGAACTCATCATTTTTGTACCTGACTTCTTCAGAAGTCACCTGTTAGGTCACACATCATTACAACTAGATTACTGCAACTTCTAAAGTTTTATAGAAGAAAAGAAAAAGTCACAGTTTTAAAATATAATTTCAGGTAGTCAACAACCCATGTATTACTTCCTCTTTTTAGAAACCTTCCTTTTTTCTATCTGTTCATCCATATGCAGCCCTTTAAGGTCCAACTCAATACCTTCCTCCTACATAAATTTTTCCTGGGTCAAGACAGTCCACGGTAAACCCTCTCCTATGACCCCCATATGATGGCATAAAATGTAATGTTTGTTTTATTATTTTAGTCCCTCAACACATATTATTTTGAAATATCTAAATTGTGATCATAAAGTGATATTTAACTCTTGAGATATTGTTTAACTTTACATGTTCATAGAAGTAGCAGAAATCAAATGTTAAAAAATCCTAGATTTAACAGTGAAAGAGTCTTTGGTCATCTAGACCAGCTCCTTCATTTCACAGATGAGAAAACTAAGACCCAAAGGAATTAATTAACTTGCTCAAACTCACACAGTAAAGTGGCAGAGCTAGGATTCAATCCCATGTCTCTATATTTAGTGTTCATCTCACTATAGCTGGCTGTCAGAAAGGGTGAGGAAGAAGGGAGGAAGGGGAGGAAGAGGGGGGAAGAGGAGGAAGAAGGGGGAAGGGGAAGAAGACGAGAGGAAGGGGAGAAAGAGGGGAGGAAGAGGAGGAAGAGGGGAGGAAGAGGAGGAAGGGGGAAGAAGAGGACAAGAGAAATGGAGGAAGAGGGGAGGAAGGGAATGAAGAAGAGAAGAAGGGGAGAAAGAGGGGAAGGAGGGGAGCAATAAGGGAAGAAAGGGGAGGAGGAAAGGGAGGAAGGAAGGGGAGGAAGGAGGTGAAGGAAGGAAAGGAGGGAGGGAGGGAGAAAGGAAGGAAGAAAGGAAGGGAAGAAGGAGAGGAGGGAGGAAGGAGAGAAAGGGAAAGTGAAGGAGAGAAGAAGAGGGAAGGAAACCGCAAGACCTGGGATCAAATCTTATCTCTGCCATTTAATAACTATGTGATCTTGAATAAATTACTTAGCTCTCAGAATCTCTGTTTCATTGTTCATAAAGTGAAAGTTAGATTATATCAATTAATAAACATGTCTTAAGTACCTAGTACACACCAGATAGCAGTCAATCAATTCTGTGCTAGGCTCTGTGTTGAATGCAGTCAAAGAAACACACAAAAAAAAAAAAAAAAAAAAAAAAAAAAAAAAAAAAAAAAAAAAAAAAACAACTCTGCTCTCAAAATTACATCCAAATATGGTAGAAAATAAACAATAGGTATCATGAAAACAAAGTACCTAAATAGAAGGTAGTTTGGAATGAAAGTCATCAGCAGTTGAAGGCATGAGTAAGGGCTTCATGTAGAAAGAGATGTTCAAGTGGAGAAGAGAGGGGTTCTATTGGGCAGAGGTATGGAGGACTTGCATTCCCTGATCCTAAAGGACTAAACTAGAGGCTTCAGCAGACCATCTCACTTCATATTCCCCTGAAAAAAATGAAGTCATCCCTTCATCTTGAAATGCCAATCCTATGAATAAATAAGAATATCCTGCCTTTGAAATATGGAGGATTCATCAAAGCTGGGACTGGTGGCAATAGCCATAAGCAACTGCCTATTTCCCTCTCTCTGGGATGCCATGTTTCTTCCAAACCATTCCAAACCTTCTTTGTTTAGTTCTTGCCCTACTTATTTTGAGAAGGCTTCTCTGATTATTCTAATTATTGTTCTCTGCACCTATCTAAATACCATTGGTTTGGGTAATCTTATATTAATCATATATTTGTTGTTTTTGTTCGATCATTTTTCAATCATGTCTGATTCTTCATGACCCCATTTGAGGTTTTTTTTAGCAGAGTTACTGGAATGGTTTGCCATTTCCTTCTCCAACTTATTTTACAGATAAGGAAACTGAGTCAAAGTAAAATGACTTTCCCAGAGTCGTACAATTAATAAGTATTGGAGGTCAGATTTGAACTCAGAAAGATGTCTTCCTTGCCTTGTATTATTACCTGATTCATGATGGAGTTTTTGGTTTGGGTTTATTTTGGTTTTGTTTTTCGGGAGATGGGATAGGCAGGAGTGGATTATTTGTTTGTTTTTCCAATGACACTAAACTCTTTAAGAATAAGCATCATTTCCTTCACATGGTCTCACGCAGGGGTCCTCAAACTTCTTAAATAGGGGGCCAGTTCACTGTCCCTCAGACTGTTGGAGGGCCAGACTATAGTAAAAACAAAAACTGTTTTGTGGGCCTTTAAATAAAAAAACTTCATATCTGGCTGAGGGGGATAAACGTCCTCAGTTGCTGCATCTAGCCCGCAAGCCGTAATTTGAAGACCCCTGCGTAACAAGCATACACATAACTGGTGATCAAAAGTACTTGTTCATAGATTTGTTATTATTTGCCCTTCCTACGAAAAAAGGACCTTGACTTCAAGAAGGTGATGACATGACTTGCAAATGAATTGGATTTAAGTGAGTGCAAAGTCATTAGACTCACTTTCACCTCTGGAGCCAAAGGCAAGAATAAATCCGGATGACTGGAACTGGCTCTGGATGCAGTGGGAGATCGTGGATTTTTTAAGTCAGTCTTTCCTAAGTTTCAATTTGTCTGAGTAATACCCATTCAGTGATTAAGGCTAGACATGAAATGTGGCAGAGAATGGCCTCTTTTACCTAGTCAAAAAAAAATGAATCTGGGAAAAGAAGATCCTCAGGGTTTCTGACCAAAACAGAAGCAATGTCTTTCTTTTTTCTGAAGCAATTAAGGTTACACGATTTGCCCAGAGTCACACAACTAGGAAGTATTAAGTGTCTGAGATCATATTTGAACTCAGGTCTTTCGGACTTCAGGGCCAGCACTCTATCCACTGTGCCACCTAGCTGCCCCAACAGAAGCAATTTCTAATCACCTTCACTCTGTGAATTAGGGGCCAAACGATGATTTAGCTGACCTATACCCAGAGAATCTAAGTAATTTGCACTAATTTCCACAAAGTGGTAAACAACAGAGGAAGCATTTGAACACAGATCTTGAATATTTGCTTTTCTACTGCACAAAGATATTGGATTGAACTGAGTTGAAAAAGCTTTGATTGATAGCTTTAATAATGAAGTTTCTTTAGGGCACCTGGAAACTCTGATTCTAAAGGCTAAGTATAATGACAGGATATTATAAAAGGCAAGTAGAGCAGCAATTCAAGTATATGTATTGGTTCATTGAGAAAATCATTATGTAGATTAAATATGAATATTTTTGATTGCTGTACAGCTATCCTTTAAAGACTGAATGATTTCATTAGGATGTTTTGAGTTCAAGCAAAAGGTTCAATATATTTATCATCTTTGCTTCTTTCTATTTACTATCATTACCATTCAATCCTATCTCTATTTTCCCATTCTCAATTTGTGGAAAAGATGATTTTCCATTTAAATATATGCCAGAACTACAAGAACTGGGTTAGAATCAGATTTGGCTTTGGAGATCATTCTTGCTTTTGGTGTGGCCTGCTACTAAATCTTTCAATTCAGCAAAGTTTTATTGAGATCCTATCCTGGGCAAATCCTCTGCTAGGCTCTGCATTCGGTCCAAAATGATGTAACTTTGGTAAAGTGCTTGTGCTTCTCCACATAACAAAGAGACCCTGACCTATCAGCTCCCTCATAATAATAACTAACATTTATGTAGCATATATTATGTGCCCAGCACTGAGCTAAGTATTCCTCACAAAAATCTGAGGCAAGTGTCATTATTAGCCCCATTTCACAATAGCTTGCCCAGAGTCACACAACTAGTAAGTGCTTGAGATCATATTTGAATTCAGGTCTTCCTGACTTCAGATTCAGTGTTCTATCCACTTTAGCATTTACATGCTGCATATACTTCTTCATGTGGCAAGGAGATCAAACATTTGCTATTGGAGGCAGTTGCCAAGACTTTTTTGGTCTCCTTGTTATGACAATTTTTCTCTTCATAAATTAAACTTTTGTATAAAAATTATTGAAATTGGTGTTGAGATCCATATCCTTTTGTAAGCCTTGCATAGTGCCCTCAAAGAGTTTTCAGTATTGTTAAAATGAGACATTTATACCAATAAATATACTATAATGTAGGATGAATAAATGCCAAAAGACTGTACTTTGAAAAGACAATAACATTGCTTCTGGTGCACAGAGAGACCCTCTGTGCAGACTAGACTTCCTAGTGAAGGTGATATTGCCCTGAGCATTAAAAGGTTTCAACCAGTAGAGATCTGGGAGGAAAGGAATCGCATGTGAATGGAGCAGAAGCAAAGGCACAAAAGCAGGAAACCAGAGGGAATGTTGTGAAGTCCACCGAGAATGGCTTCAGACCAGACAACTTATAAACCAACAGCAGGAAAACAGAAGCTGCAACTTGCATAGAATCCCAAAGCCCTAAAGGACCCAAATATGACAGACTCTTAATGGAGGCTGATTGTATCCAACTCTGAACTCTGTGCAGGATTTAGGGACTGGACCTTCATTGACCCTTTCCTACAATTTCTCCCATAAACCTCGACATCAGTGGCTGTAGAATCTCCACTGACTTCTTGTTCCAGGAGTACTCTTCTGACTTTGTTTGCATTTTGATGTATCTGGTTCCTCTTTCTCAGCTGAACTTTGCTCACCAGAAGAATGGGCCTAGATGGTTTCCCTATGGACTTAAACATGTGAAAGATGTCCTGATGGCAAATTTATTCAGCCCTCCACAAAGTAGTTTCGACTCATCTTTGAAGGCAAATTTGGCGTCAGTCTTTATTGGACTGAGATTGACTCAGACTGGTCCCCTGATGGTTTATTTCTATATTAAAATAAAGTAAGGCCTCATAAATAATTCAAAAGTTGTTGGATTTTTTAAAGAGCTTTACTTAGCCATGGACAGCTAGATAGTACAGTAGGTAAAATGCCAGGACTGAAGTCAGGAAGATTCATCTGACCTTAGACAATGACATGTTGTGTGACTCTGGGTAAATCATTTAACTCTGTTTACCTCAGTTTTATCATATGTAAAATGAGTTGAAGAAGGAAATGCAAATCATTTTAATATATTAACCAAGAAAATCCCAAATGGGGTCCCAAAAGTTGGACATAATTAAAACAACTGAATAACAACAACAAAAACTATTAGTCACAGCATAGAAGGGATACTCCACAAAAACACAGTACTTAATTCAGAAACACTTACTACTACCTTCCTTTTCCCATATAGTAAGCACTTAAAAATACATTATATGAACATGTATTCTTTTCTATCTTATTTGAAGGAACTTTTTTTTCCTTTTTGTCTTTGTATCTTCAGTGTTAGTAGTGTCTCATACATGGATACAGCTTCCAATCATAAGATTAGCAACCCTGCCATGACTTCTCATCCCTTGAAACTCTTGCCCTTGTCCTCTAGTAAATCCTCCAGAAAGGATCATTCAATGTGCTTCGGCCCTTTTTATTTTACTTCATTGATACCAGTGAAAGATGTCAGGTGTCCATCATCCATCTCTCCATTCCTGCCACATAATCAATATATGTCTTTTTCTGGTGATATATCTCTCCAATGATATCTTATTTCCTACTTATCCTGAAATTCATTATTGTTAATAAATGGCAGTCTATTCAAATCCACCATGTACTTCTATATCATCCTTTGTGTAAATCAAAGCAATAATTTTTCAGAAACTAGTATTCTGTAATTCACAGTCATATAACATCAGCAGAAGAATTTTGATTTTTTAAATTGGTCTTTATTTTAGGGATTAACAAAAACATTAGTTTCCCAAAAGCAATCTAACTTCCTACTCTCTACCTATTTAACTTTGAACCCATTTTAGAAAAGATAAAAATAAATTTCTGTTCATTTTAAAATATATAGAGAAAGTAGAGATTAGGAGAAAATGTGCTAGAAATATGAAATGTTGCATGTACTTTTAAGTGAGATCGCTGTACTATTCATTTTATTTAATTGTTTTACTTAATCACAAGAGACCTTTCATGGGGTTAGAGTGATCTATAAATATATTCAGTATAAAAACAAAACATGTTAATGAGGTTAAACTCACTAAAAAAAATCTATTCAATAATACAAATCATAGACACTTCAATCTTTGTTGAATTGTTAAAATAAGGGTTTTCAATGACATGGTCATCCATTTAAGTATTAAATATGTGATACCTAGAGATTTTGTATATGGCAACATTTTGGGATAATCATGATTATTTGGGGAATAGGATTTAAAATGTCAGGGATAAAAAAACATCAAAACACTTGAATTGCATTCTTAACTTATTTTGAAGCAGCTCCCTACTACCCAAGGAAAATTTAATCCCTTTCTCATTGAAGAAATTGAACATTAATTTAGACTCATTGAACAAGCCCATTATGAGACAGATAAGTTTCTTGCCTATAAATTAAAAACTTAAAAGGAAAAATATATTTAAGAAAACAAGCCCATCTTTAAAAACAAATAACACATTATCTTTCTGGGTATCAAAAACCCTCACTCATGGAATTCAATTCATTTTTTTTTATGGCAATGATGCATTTATCTGTCATCATCAGGCTATGAGCTGTTCCACATAAATGAATATGATAAAAAAACTGAAACTTACTTCTCTCTCATGGGAAAACTTACATAATTTGCTGTACAAGCCATATTCAAAGCTTTGCCAGCACAGTAGAGCTACTAGATGTTGCGCTGTTGGCATAAATTTTATACAGACTGCATGCTGATAATAAGTATAGAAGATTTTGATGTCTGATGATAAAAACAGTACAAAATACCAATAGGATAGATAGGATTATTACTATTCTGGAAGTCTGTCATCTTTGATTTCACACAATCCATTTTGGTGCAGGCAAAACTAGTAATCATACTAGTTCATTATAATTAACAAAATAGTAACTGAAAATATTTGTCACTAAAATTTTATCATGGGAGAAAAAAATGTTCTTTTTTTACACTTTGATTTACACTTTTTTTTACATTTTTTTTACACTCCCAGTACATCAACTGGGAGAATAAGGGAAATCTTGATGGACAAGTTACCATTTGACTTGGGTTTTAAGGAATAGAAAGCATCTCTCAAAAGATGACAATCTTCCTCAACTGAACTTTATCCTAGATGTTTCTCCATGAACTTAGACATATGAAAGGTGTCCTGATGGCAAATTTATTCGGTTCTCCACAAAGTAGTTCCAACTCATCTTTGAAATTTGATATCACTCTTTATTGGACTGAGATTGACTCAGACTGGTCCTCTGGTGGTTTCATTTCTATATTTGAATCAAATGAGGCGCTCATAAATCATTCAAAAATTGTTGGATGTTTTAAGAGCTTTATTTAGTCATGGACAGCTAGATAGCATAATGGATAGAGTTCCAGGACTGGAGTTAGGAAGATTCATCTTCATGAGTCAAATCTGGCCTCAGATAATTACAAGTTGTGTGACCCCAGGCAAGTCACATAAACCTGTTTGCCTCAGTTTCATATATGTAAAATGAACTGAAGAATCTTAAACAATGTATTTTATTTGGAAAATACTACCTATATATACATGTACTTTCCTTTCTAAATTTGACCTCCCCCAAGATTCTGGTTTATGAAGATAGTTCAATCATTCATTTATCCATTCACACTATTCATTCATTCATTGAATAACTATATATTAAATTTAAAATTAAAAACAACTATCAATTAAATACCTACTATATACAAAGCCCTATGACAGGTGTTAGGAGAAATATAAAATCTATTAAGGTCTAATTAATATCCCCATGGAACCTGCAAATGGTAAATAAGCAATATTATGAAATAAACATATTATGGATATATACTTACTTTAATATAGAGTTTAGCATAATATGGACATAAAAAAGTAAGAATTCTATGTTAGGTCAAACTAAGGAACAGTTATTTTCAACTGGGAGAATAAGGGAAATCTTGATGGACAAGTTGCCATTTGACTTGGGTTTTAAGGAATAGAAAGGATCTTTCAAAAGATAACAATATTCATGAAGGTATTTCCAGCAGAAAGAAAGAAAAGTAGGAGTTCTCCATTGAAAAATATTCATAAAAGAAGAAACTACAATACCAAAAGAACCAAGTCTAATGCAATCTAATTGCATTCCACTGCAGTCTAATACTGTCAAAATAGGCTCTATGATATTATGGAAATAAAATATCCGTATGGTTAATTAAAGCTTGATTTATCTTGATTAAAGTAATTGAAGATTCTGCCCTTACATCCTCTGTCCCTCTGTCCTTTGTTCCTCTTACCTTTAATTAACCAATTCAACTTTCCATTCTCCTTTACTCTTGAATCCTATTCCCCTTTGTCCTATTTTCATTCATCCCTTTACAAACCCTAGTCCTTGATTCCTACTAACATTTGTTCACTTTAGCTCATGCCATTGACAGAAGTCATACAACCATGGTAGCTGACTCCCTTACCAAAAAAAAGTATGTTATTTAACCATAACTGGCTCCCTACTAATGTACACTAATTTTGACTCTTCCCTGATTGACTCTGCGTTCCAAACTTTCTATTTTCTTCCCAAGCCATCCTCAACATCCTGTTGAGTTTACCCTACTCAATACCATCTCCAATTCCAGCCCAGTAGGGAACTTTGCTTCATATTTAACAAAAAATAACTGAGGACATTCTCTTTGAGCTCCCTCTCCTTTCCATTGACACACTTCAAATTATATTAATACCATCCACTGTTTTCCTCCCATTTGCTCCCATCTTGGAGGATAAAGGGACCCCCTTATTTGTCAACATCAGCATCAACATCAACATCTCTACTTTTACTCTGATCAAATCCCCTTCTGTCTGCTCTGAAAGGTTACCTCTTCAATTATCCTCTTTCTGTTTCTTCAGTCTTCCTTTTCTACTGATCTTTTCTTTTCTGGCTATAAAAAAAAATGTGCACTCAAATCTTTTCCATCATTAAAAAAAAAGATTCATAAGCTTCCCCTCAAACTATCATTCTATCTCTCCTTCATTTCAGTCAAACTCCTAGAAAAAGCTATCTATGTATTTTGTCTCCAATTTCTCACTTATCAACTACTTACAATCTGATTTCATCCCCACAGCTTCACTGAATTTTTGCTCTTTAAAGTTACCAATCTCTGCATTGTTAAACGTAAAGGCTTTTTTTTTTTTAATTCTTCATCCATGTTGACCTTTCTATAGGGTTTGATTACATTAATCATCCCTTTTCCCAATAAGAGTAGGGGTGAAACAAGGATGCCCATTAATACCACTATTATTCAATATTGTACTAGAAATGTTGGCTCTACCAATAAGAAAAAAAATTAAAGAAATTAGTATAGTCAATGAAAAGATAAAACTATCACTCTTTGCAGATGATAGATGATATACTAATATATAATAATCTTAGAAAATCATCTAAAAACCTACTTAAAACAATTAACAGCTTTTGCAAAGTTGTAGGATATAAAATAAACCCACACAAATCATCAGCATTTCCATATGTTACTGACAAAGCCTAGCAGCAAGAAATAGAAAGAGAAATTCCATTTAAAATAACTATAAACAAAATAAAATATGTTTTGGCATCTATCTGCCAAAAGAAATCCAGGGACTAACTATTTGAACACAATTACAAAACAATCTTCACACAATAAAATTAGATCTAAATAATTGGAAGAATATTAAGTGCTCATGGGGTAGGCCTACCTAATATAATAATGACAATTCTATCTAAAATAATCTAGTTATTTAGTGCCACACCAATCACACTATTAAAACTATTTTATAAAGCAAGAAAAAACAATAACAAAATTCATCTGGAAGAACAAAAGATCAAGAATATCAAGGGAATTAAAAGAAAAAAATTACAAAGGATGATCACCTAGCAGTACCAGTCCTGAAACTATGTTATAAAGCAGTAGTAATCAAAACCATTTGATACTAGCTAAGAAATAGAGTTGTGGATCAGTAGAATAGGTTAAATAGATATGGCACAATTATCAATGACTATAGTAATCTAGTATTTGAAAAATCCTAAAACTCCAGCTTCTGGAATAAGAATTCACTATTTCACAAGATTGCTGGGAAAATTGAAAAATAATATGTCAGAAACTAGACATAGACATAACATTTCACATTCCATACCATAAAGGCCTCGCTTCTAAAGTATATAGAGAACTGTGTCAAATTTATGAGTACGAGTTATTCCCCAATTAATAAATGGTCAAAGGATATGCACAATTTTCAGATGAAGAAATTAAACCATTACTAGTCATATGAAAAAGTGATCTAATTAATATTGATTAGAGAAATGCAAATTAAAACAACTCTGAGGTGCCACCTCACCTCTCTCAGATTGGCTAAGATGACAGGAAAAAATAATGATAAATGTTGGAGAGTATGTGGGAAAACTGGGACACTGATTGGTGGAATTGTGAATGAATCCAACCATTCTGGAGAGCAGTTTGGAACTATGCTCAAAGGGCTATCAAACTGTGAATACTCTTTGATCCACCAGTGTCATTACTAGATCTATATCCCAAAGTGATCATAAAAGAAAGGACCCATATGTGCAAAAATGTTTGTAGTAGCTCGTTTTGTGATAGCAAAGAACTGGAAAATGAGTAGATGCCCATCAGTTGGAGAATTATGGTATATAAAAGTAATGGAATATTATTGTTTTAAGAAATTATGAACAAGCTGATTTTAAAACGGCCTGGAAAGATTTACACAAACTGATGCTGGAAAACAAGGAGAACCAGGAATACATTGTAAACAGTAACAGCAAGATTGTGCAATGATCAACTAATGAAAGATTTGGTTCTCAGCAGTTCAATGATCCAAGTCAATCTCAATAAACGATGGATAGAAAATGCCATCTGCATGCAGAAAGAAAACTATGGAGACTGAATGTTAATCAACACTTTTTTTTCCATTTTTTTCTTCTGTTTCACCAGAGTTTAGAGAAGTTACAAGATTACTTCACATCATCACTAAGAGTTATTTGATCTAAAGAATATCAGAATCTACCCTTTTTCTTGCTCTCCTCAGTGTCTCCCAATATCTTCCAGCCAATCTGCACACTCACCTCAGTCTCCAGATATTCTCTTCTAATAAGAAACTATGTCTTAACCCTTTCATTCTGTTTTCCATTACCTCCAAACTGTATATTAACTAGATAAAAACCAATTTTCTGGTTTCTTTCCTACCAAGAATCCTAAACTCAGTTTGTTTTGCAACTGAATATATTGCTCAATAAATCATTTGTCTGGATTTTACTCAGTTTTATTATTTAATTATGTGCCTCATGCTTATGTGCCTTTACATAATTGTCCCCAATTCCAAAATTATTTCTCTTCCCACTTCTACCTCTTGGAATCCCTCACTCCCTTCAAGGCTAATCTCAAATGCCAAGTCCTTCAAGAAAATAATTGTCAGTGTTTTCTATCCTGAAATATTACAAATACATATAAATGTATAGATGTAGATAAGTATCAATGTGTTTGTGTGTATGTGTGTATGTATATGCATGTGTATATATTTGCACATACATGTATACACGTGTAATTTATTTTAAAATAAATATATATAATTCACTAAAAGATATAAATACATTTACATATGTTTTATATTTATTTATCTTTGAACATGTTGCAATCCCTCAGTGGAATGTAAGCTCCTTTGAAGGCAAGATTTATCTCATTTTTATATTTTTATTTCCAGAGCCTAGTATAATACTTGGCACACAAGAGATCTAATAGACATCAAATTGATTGATTACTTAATGTTTTAAGATTATATAGATGCAATTAAAGTTTTTTGGAGGAAAAATACATCAATTAATAACAGGTTTTGATCGAATCTTCTGTTTATGCAGAACTGGACTATGTTCTAGGCGAAGAGAATGAAAAAAATCTAAGCATGGTCCTTACTCTCCAGAATCTCATAGTCTAGTTAAGATTAAAATATGAAATAATTAAGAAAAGCATAGTATTTATCCGTGTGATATAAAATGTAAGTATATTCAGAATTCAGAAAAGGAAGAGATGACTCCTGGCTGGGGTATACTGGAAAATCATACTGTAAAAGATAGGACTTGAGTTTTACCTTAAAGAATGATAAATACTTGTATTATTTCATGATTAAAAATAATGTTTAAAAAATGATAAAGATCCAGGTAATGTTGGAAGAAACAGGAAGGCACTTGGGGCAGGTAGAACAGAGTGAACCAGGAAGATCAAAATGAGTTCAATGTGTGTGTGTGTCAATGGCAATGGGGAAAATTGCCTGACTTAAAACAGGGTGAAAATTTCCATCAAGGGGCAGCTAGGTGGCACAGTGGATAAAGCACCAGCCCTGAATTCAAGAGGACCTGAGTTCAAATCTAGTCTCAGACACTTAACACTTCCTGGCTGTGTGACCCTGGGCAAGTCATGTAACCCCAATTATCTCAGGGAAAAAAAAAAAAAAAACTAAGTGTCCATTAAACTTGGAAGGCACCTTACAGATCATTTAGTCTGAGTGATTCATTTTAAATTGAGGAAACAAAAGAGAAAGTTTTAAATGTTTGACTAGATGACAAATTCAAATACAAGGCTAATTACTATTTATATTACTTCTTACTTACACTCTGAGAGGTGGAGTCAGGTTATTACATAAGACCTTAAATGAAAGGCAATATAACTACTACCACATTGCAACCTGAAAACATAGCACATCAGAGCATCCTTTTCCAACATTTTCCTGCAACTTTTGAACTACATGCAGGGAGTTGAATTTGAATGAGACCTTAAAGATCACTTAATCCATTCTCCATCTGTTACAAATGAGAATATTAAGACCCAGAAATGTGAGATGACTTATCCTCAGTCACACAATTAGTCTTTGACAAAGCTGAGACTTCCTTAAAACCAGGTCTTTGGTCTTCATGTAGAGCATTCTTTCTTTTACATTATTCTTTAGGATGGGGCTAGCGCTCATCCCAAACCAATCATTTTGTCCTTTAGTCAGAAAGGTCAAATCAAGAATGCTGGATTTCATTTGATTCACTTGGCAAAGCTTCTCAAGTGCAAGAGAGCAGGTAAAACAGTCGCACTTAATTTATAATTAACATCTTTTATATTCATTCACTTGATAGTGGGGAACAAATAGCAGCCAGGGCTTGTGGTCTGTGTCCTCATGAATGTCAAAGCTGTCAGATGAGTTTGACTTCGATGAAATGCAGCAGCTTTGATTTATTGGTCCCTGCAAGTTTGAAATAGAAAATCACAACATTAAGAATATTATGCAGAATAAATTAACAAGCTCCATTTTTCTCACAAGATGCTGAAACCTACCTGCCACCTGTCATTAAATTCACTGTTGTAATAGACACAAATAATGGACTAAACTGGAGGGCAGAGCAAAGTATTTAGGGATTTCAGGAAATTTAACTAGGTGGGTTAGGTTTTAGCAATTTAAAAAAAAAAAATAGAAAGAGGAAATGTGGCAATGTGCCCAATCTAATACGTACCCTTTACACACAATACAAGGTCTCACATAAAGAAGTGGCCCATTTTCCATTCCATCCTGGGTTTTCTAGATTTCTGCTCTATCATCTACCCTCTCTCACTCCTATTACTTACAAATGCACCCTTGTCTTCCCCATCAAACAAAACAAAACACTTTTACCTGAACCAACCACCCCTGATAACTATTGCCTTATGTCCCTTTTTTCCTAAGTGGCTAAACTCCTCAAGAAAGCTCCCTCCAACTGGACATTACTGTCTATCCTCTCTATTTTAAACAGCAATCTAGCATTTACTTTCATCATTCAATTGCAACTGTTCTCTCCAAGTTACTGATGATTCCTTAATTGCCAAACTTAATGGTCTTTTCTCAGTCCTTATCCTTCTTGATAACTCTGCAGACTTTGACATTGTCCATCAGCCTCTTTTCCAAGATTCTCTTTTCTAAGTTTTCACAACCCTACTCTCTTGGTTCTTCTCGTGCCTAAATGACGGTTCCTGCTCATTTCTCTTTTGCTGGATTTTACTCCAGGTTGTGTGGAGGGTTTCTCCTAAGATTCTATCCTGGGTCCTCTTTTTTTTTCTCCCTCTGTATTATTCTACTTGGTGATGTCTTCAGTTTCTGTGGATGCAAATATCAGATGATTAATGTTTATATATCTCTCTCTCTCTCTGTGTGTATCTCTTTTTCTCTGTCTCTCTTTTTCCCTCTCTCTGTATCCCTCTCTCTGTCTCTGTTTCTCTCTGTGTGTCTCTCTTTCTCTCTGTCTCTGTGTCTCTGTTTCTATGTCTCTGTCTCTGTCTCTCTGTTTCTCTCTGTGTCTCTCTTTTTCTCTGTCTCTGTGTCTCTCTCTTTCTCTCTGTATGTCTCTGTCTCTGTCTCTCCCCTTCCCTCTCCCATTCCTCTTTCCCTCTCTACATCCCTCTCTTTCCATACACACACACACACACACACACACACACACACACACACTCTCTTATAGCTATAAATATGGGCATCTTGAGTCCCAATCTTTCATGACCAATTGCTTCTTAAATATATCAAATAGAATGTTTTATAGAGATCTCATATTCAACATGTGCCAAACAGAATTCGTTCTTTTCCCCTGAATCTTCCCTCTTCTTCAAACTTTCTTAATACTCTCAAATTTCTTAATACTGTCAAGGTCCATTACCTTCCAGTCATCCAAGTTTATAAGCTGTTGTTATTCTTGACTTCTTCACTCCATACACATGTCCCATACATCTAATCTCTAGTTAAGTTTTCTCATTTCTATCCTCATACTATCCCCCATGTAAGTATATGGGAGATAGCCCTTCGTTCCTCTCACAGATGCAGGCCCTCAGAATCTCATTACTGGATGATTGACATTGCCATCTTACTTGTCTCCCTCTTTCAAGTCTCACCATACCAATTTATCTTTTAATCAACTTCCAAAGTCATTTTCCTAAAACATAAGTCTTACCAACCCTCCCCCCAACACATACACACTCAATAAACTCCAATGGCTCCCTATTATCTTTATGACTAAATATAAAACCCTCTGTTTAGTTTTTAATGTCTTTAGTGACCTGGCCTCTGCCTACCTGTTCAGCTTTCTAAGGTGTTACTTACTTCCACATGCCCTACAAACCAGAACCACTGAGCTCCTTACTGTCCTTAGCACAGACATCCCCTCTCCCAATGCTGTGCCTTTGCACTGGCGTTGGAAGGCTCTACCACTCCCTCACCTCTGTCCCCTTGTTTCTGGGGCTTCCTTACAGGCTCAGCTCAAATTTCACCTTCTTTAGGAGTCCTTTATAGCTCTGGCTTGTAGCGCTTTCCATCTGAGATGACTTTCCATTTACATTGTCTATAACGTAAGTTCCTCCGCTTTGAAGGTAGGTACCACGTTTTTACCTTTCTTTGAATCCTGTCTCAGTCCATTTCATGGCATTTAGTTGGTGGGGTAGGTGCTTAATAAATGCACACTGACTTACTGACTGTTAGATAAATCTGTGAAAAGCAAAAAAATTATTTTTCTTCTAGGTGGGGTTGACAGAAAAAAGACTGAAATACTGATAAAATTACTCCCTGAGGCAAGCAGGAAAGGACACTGATGGGAATCAAGTCAATCTTACAGAACCACCCTCTGTGGAAGTCAGGGGTAGCTCCAACTTGCTGCGTCCAGTCAGAAATCCAACTTCAGTCCAACCCCTGAGGTTAAATGTCCCCTCTAAATCTGTCCTTGGCTCAGGCCATCTTAGCTGAATTCCTTCTGCCTCATGGTGTCTTTCTCCTTCTTACAGCTAACTAACTACATGCTCTCCCAACTATCTCATATTTACCATTCCTGATGTCTATTGTATCTTTTCTTTTTATCTGTAAGCTCTGCTCCTAAATAAGCATACCTTTTGTCAAAGACAAAGGCCATTGTGAATTCTTCACACGACTGAACCCCCACAGTTGGTGCCTGAATATTGGTGCTGTACTTCAAAGATATCACAACTACTTGAATTCACTTGATCTTAACTGTATGTGCACAGAGGGAGAGAAAAAGTTAACCTTGATACTTCACCTCTGCTCTACTATCTGCCTCTCTGGTTTAGTGTTAGGGTAGGATAATGAACTCCAGAACCTCTGTTTAAGGAAAGAACTCAGCTCCTAGATCACATTTCTCACTTGGCTGCTATACTTTAGGACTTCGTTGACTAGATCTCCTCTCCCTCCCTCATCACCTTTTACAATTTCCTTTTGTAGGCTGTCTTCCTCCATTAGATTGTAGTGTAATGTGAGAGCAGGATTTGGCCTTTTCTATCATATTTGTATCCTCAGTACTTAAGATGATTCCTGGCATACTGGATACTTAATAAGTATTGATTAATTGATTGATTGATTGATTGAGCTGAGACTTGAAGAGAACTAGAGTTTCCAAAAAAAAACCTGTTTTTGAGTGTTCTTTTTCAGATAATTGTTGTACTAGATCAGTGTCAAATATGCATCCCACTGCATATGTCCTCATCAGTGCTCATTGCAGTCTGAACCAGATTAAAATATAACTTGGAAATGTTTAACAAAGTAAATGAAAATATAGTAGCACATAGATAATGTTAAGATATGATTTTCTAAATCAATATGTGGGCAGCTAGATATCACAATGGATAGAGCACTGAATTTGGAATGAGGAAAACCAATTTTTCTGAGTTCAAATCTGGCCTCAGGCACTAACTAGTTGTGTGATCCTGGGCAAGTCATTTAACTCTGTTTGCCTTAGCTCATCATTTGTAAAATGAGTTAGAGAAAGAAAAAGCAAATCACTCTAGTATCTTTGCCAAGAAAACTCCAAAAATGGGGTCATGGAGAGTTGGACACTACTGAACCACAGCAACAAAAATCAATATATGGCCCAAAGGGATCCTTATGTATAGTTTTGTGGCCCCCAGTTTCAATTTGAGTTTGACCCCATTGTCCTAGACAGTCTCTGATTCCCCTTGAATTCTGAAATAAAATATAACAAGCTGCTGGAGGATTAATTGGATCTATGTTTAATACAAAGGCACTTTGTTAATACTAATTATTATGGTTTTACCTAGATCCATTGAATTAATTCAATAAACTCAGCAGGTGAAATTGCCCAGAATTGATGATAAAACTAAACACTTAAATACTCTTTTTCAAGCAAGCATTTTTTTCATAAATGAACTTTGGGATATGAATGTAGCCATATCAGATGACCCATATCACTGTATCCCAGAAAGAAATGGAAAAAATATAGTGAAATAGTTCAATATGCAATCAATAAAAGCCTGGGCTTGGATAATATGGATCATAAGGTGCCTCTTAATGTGAACTCTAAATGAGCTCATTTTGTCTCCATTGTCAAGAATAATGTAAATACTAAACAAGCCCATCCTGTTCCCATTATCAACCATAATCACAATAGGAGGTCAATTTCCTAGGATATTCTTGCTAGCATATTTAAAACTAACTCAACTCTCATGCAACTATACACATAAACTCTACAAGCATGTGAGTTTGTTCTTGATAGATCCTTCCCTGGCTCTTCCCTAACTCCTCCTTAATTCCCTAGATCCTTCCCTTACTTTTCTCTCCTTTGTTTGACTTTACAAAGCCATGTCATTGAATCATCTTGCTTAATTGTATATGATTTAGCCTTGTTTAATCATATTTGCTTTAGCTCATGAGCTGTTTCACATTAACAAATGGCATCCTTTGTAGCTATGATAAATTTATCATGAATTTTATTACATTATGAAATGCTTTCCTACATGGTACCTGGGTACTTCATGTACCTGACACTTCTTCACCTTTTATACTCTTACCTCCATATTTCATTTAGTGCTC
Source organism: Antechinus flavipes (assembly GCF_016432865.1). Lineage (NCBI taxonomy): Eukaryota > Metazoa > Chordata > Mammalia > Dasyuromorphia > Dasyuridae > Antechinus > Antechinus flavipes. Next base: position 335,723,262 of record NC_067400.1, on the reverse strand, counting down.
ATAATACTTCCAAGCCAACAGCAATGTAGATACTATATCAGGAAAATCTAAGACCCAAAGAGGTCGTGCATATAACTTTTGTTATACAATAATATATAGTTACATATTTAAGTAATACCAGAAATAGGACATAAGGAGTTGAATACTAATCTGGATTCCAATCCTGCCTGTTTTCCTTAGTAGTGAGCCATTGAACCTCTCTCAGATTCAGTTTTCTCATCTGTAAAATGAAAATAATACTACCTGCAAGTAGCCATCTCAGAGGACTGTTGGAAAGATCAAATGTGAGAACAGTTGTAAAGCATATTGCAAGTAGCAAAGTGATATATTAGCATCAGCTAGTGACAGCAAGGACAGGAGCAGCAGCAGTAATAGTGGCGGTATATGTCTTGTCTAAGTCCACACAGCTAATCAGTGATGTAGCGATCAGAGCCCAGATTTCCTGAATCCTCGCCCTGTGCTCTTTTCACAAGACCATAATTCATTTTTTTCTGTTAAATGACAAGACATTTATGGCAATGCAGGTCATATCCATGTACTGTTGAATCACTGGGTCTTCCTCCCACTGGATTTCAAGGAGATGGATATGGAGTGTAACCCTAGAACTTAATAAGCCTTTAAGCCTCTGTCTCCCACTAAGCTATTTCCCACTAAGACTCAGCTCTGGACACATATTTCCTTTGACAGGAATGAAGCCAAAACACCCTCATTTTCTGGAGATGTCCACAAGATTCATTGGACGCCTGATAAAAGTAGATTCTCCACCCTCATAAGTTTTGATGGATTGGCCATGAGGTCATGCAGCCCCTCTTTCTTACAGCCAGGGTGACTGACTTATTCCCAGATCCATCAAATCTGTCTGTGCCTCGGCACATCACCTTCATCTAAAACATAGAATTAGGGAGGTGGGGGAACCCACACCTGCTAAATCAAGTAAGTTAGTTTTATTTGATTTGCCAAGTATAATAACTCACAGCTTCCTGCCAATGCTGGTCAGAGTCCTCTCCGTGAATGTGCTCAACGGCTCCTAAAGGTGCCCGGCACAAAGCAAGGCTCCTTGAATGATCTCATTAATCCCAGCATTAACTGGGGCTACAAGGTAGCCTTCTTTTTGTAAGAACCATGGAGCTGTCTTAACAGTTTCTGATTTGACATATTTATAGGAATCTCTATGTGTGGATGGAGGGAGTGGGCTGCCTGTAAAGGATGATGTAAGAGGAACCTCAATCCCTTCACATTTATAGTCTTCCCAAATAGGCTGTCAGGAGACCTTAATTTCCCATGGATCACTCCTTTGAGTCAAGGTATTGTCTAAAGAACGTATTTAAATGTTAAATAATCCACAAATATCCACCTACTACTGCCAAGCACTGTTGTTCTCAATGACATCATGAGGATAGGTGCCAGTTATACAAATACAAAAATAAAATAAAGGAAACCATCCCTACACTTCAGGAACTTACATTCTAACAGGTGAGACAATGAGCATACATTTAAGAATGTACAGAATACGTTTAAAAGAAGAAATGAAAAGTAGTTCAATATAAGGAAGTTTGAGAGGAAGAATTCTAGCATTTGGAGGAATAAAAATTAGACTGATTCAAGGCTTCAGGAACTGCTTGAACTCTGTCTTGAAGGCAGCAAAGTTTCAGAGGGAGGAAGGAGAGGAGGGGAAACAGAGAGATAGAGAGATAGAAACAGAGAGATAGAGACAGAAAGAGGCAGAGAGAGAGAGAGATGGGGAGGAAAAAGAGGAGAACAAGAAGAGAAGAAAAAGAAAAGAAAGAGAGAGAGAAAGAAAAAGAAAGAGAGAGAGAGAAAGAAATAAAAGAAAAGAAAGAGAGAAAGAGGAGAAGAAAGAAAGAAAGGTGAATGCCAGTCCAATTATATCACAGAATGATCTAAGACAAGTAATAATCACCAATCAGAGTGGGAAAATAGGTTGAAGTCAGATTGCAAAGGATTTCTTTGCTATCTGGAGAGCCTGGTTGAAGCTTATAATGTATTAATCTGAATGTTTGTATAGTTTCCTTCATCTCCATTAAGCAGCATATCAGGAGAAGCAAAGGAATTAAATGATGGGAATAATCCAAGAGGTTTAGCAAGACATGAGCAGTTGGAGGACAAAAGGAGTAATTTATTCATAAATAGAGGTAATGTAAAATTGAATTGGCTAAGTCTATATCTAATGGGTTACCAAGAAGGTGGAACACCTTCCTCCATTAGCATCCACTATTGTATCAGCATAGGTTGGTGTACCAGATTCTCTTCATAGAAAACAAGAAACCTAAAGGAATATAATACTGGGCAGTAAAGTTTTATGGGGAAGAAATTTCCCAGACAGGTCCAATGCACAGAACATTGCTCAGTGAAAGTAGACTTGGATGGTGCACTACAGCATGTCAGAGAGGGAAGGAACAGAAAAAAGTTAGGAGGACTTTGATCTCAGAAATCACCTACTCCACAAATTTGACTACGGACAACCCAGCAAATATCTCTGTTCTTCAGTGTCCCCTTGATTGACACTAACATTTTCATCCATTTTCACTATTAATATTTCTTGAAGGAATTCAATTGAGACAATTCAAATTAAACAATCCTCTAAAGGCACTACATATGAACAAGCACTCAAAAAATACTTATGGAATTAAAAAAAAAGCAGATCTCAGTTAGACATGAGAAAATATAAGAAAAACAAATGTCCTGTTATAGTTGTAAGAAAATGAAATGGGATGCCTTGGGAGCTAGTGAGTTCTCTACTAGGAGAGGTCTTCAAGCAAAAATTGTAGGATGACTTGTTTGTAAAGGATGTTGTAGAAAAGATATATGCTTGGGAAAGGAAGAGAGGGAGGGAGGGAGGAAGGAAGGAAGGAAGGAAAGAAGGAAGGAAGGAAGGAAGGAAGGAAGGAAGGAAGGAAGGAAGGAAGGAAGGAAGGAAGGAAGGAAGGAAGGAAGTGAGAAAGAAAGAAAGGAAGAAAGGAGGGAAGGAAGGAAGGAGGGAAGGAAGGAAGGAAGGAAGGAAGGAAGGAAGGAGGGAAGGAAGGGGGAGGGAAGGAAGGAAGAGGGGAGAGAAGGAAGGGGGAGGGAAGGAGGGAAAAGGGGAGGGAAGGAGGGAAGGAAGGGGGAGGGAAGGAGGGAAGAGGGAGGGAAGGAGGGAAGGAAGAGGGAGGGAGGAAGAGGGAGGAAAGGAAGGAGGAGGGAAGGAAGGAAGGAGGAGGAAAGGAAGGAAGGAAGAAGGAAGGAAGGGGAAGGAAAGAAGGAAGGGGGGAAAGGAGGAAAGGAAGGAAGGAGGGAAAGAGGAAGGAAGGAAAGAAGAAAAAGGGGAAGGGGGAAGGAAAGAAGGGGGAAGGGAAGAAGGAAGGAAGGGGAGGAAGAAGGAAGGAAGGAAGGCAAGAAGGAAAGAAGGAAGGAAGGAAGGAAGAAGGAAGGAAGGAAGGAAGGAAGGAAGGAAGGAAGGAAGGAAGGAAGGGGGAAGGGGAGAAGGGGGGAAAGAAGGGCGAGAGGGAGGGAATGGAGAGGGAGAGAGGGAGGAAAGAAGGAAGGGAGAGAGGGTAGGATGGAAAGAAAAAGGAAGGGAGAAAAGAAAGGAGGGAGGGAGGGAGAGAAAAAGGAAGGGAGAAAAGAAAGGAGGGAGGGAAAGTATGGTCAGTGATACAGATAGAATGTATTAGAAAGGTTGTGTAAAGATAGCCACATTAATGCACACTGTTGGTGGTAGTGTAAATTAATCTAACAACAACAACAAAAAAAAAATTCTGGGAAGCAATGCTGACTGTGAAGAAAGTGATAAAATATCTGTATTCATTGACCTAGAGATCCTATTGCTATGCATATACACTCAGAAAATCACTGTTAAAAATAAAGGCTCCATATACCACTTTTGTGAATAAAGTAGATGCCCACATGGAAAAAAAAAATTAAACATGTTGTAGTTCATGAAGATGACAAAATATTAGCATGCTATAAGAAACTATGAATATGATGAATACCAATAAACATATGGAAAACTTATATGAACTGATGCAGAATGAGCAGAACCAAGAAAACAACATGCACAGTGACTACAACAATGTAAACTGAAAAAACTCAACAATAAAAACTGAATTCGGTGAAATTACAATGGTCAAACTTAACCTCAAAGAATAAATATGAGAAAGCATCACTCTAATAATCTTTACAGAAGTATAGGATAGTTGATATGGAATACTGTATATATTATAGTGGGTTTTTTTTTTGTTTTTTTATGTATTGGTTAGATTTCCTAAATATTTTTTTAAACTCTTTTTATTCTTCATTATAAGATATGGTTTCCTGGGAGTGTGAGAGAGAGGGAAAGAATATATGGTGGAAATAGGAGATATAAAACCAAAAGAAATCAATAAATTTTATTTTTAAAGTAAAGTAAAGGATTCCCTTGAGTGTGGATGAAGGTAAGGAATTGCCTATAGATCCAATTTTTATAAACCTTTGCTCATAGTGAATACCCTACAGGAGTTTGTTATATCAATAAGTCCTGTGGTATATTCTACAAAGTGAAGAACTCTTTGGAAAAATGAATCACAATTTCACCTTTTATCACTACAGATATTTAGATTATACATCGAGATATTAAAGCAGCAGATTTGCTCAAAGCTAGATGCAATTTACCCATCTGGTTTGTTTGATCACAAAAGGAGATTTAATAGAGAAAGACCTACAGTCATTGAATTCTTGAAATATTTTTTCTAGTTTTGTATCAGCCTTTCCTTATTTTGATTTGGTAGCAAAAATAATCAAAATAACTCACTTTTTACAGAGCACTTTCCCCCAACAACCTTGTGACTTAGGTCTTTGATATTAGAAAGATTATTCAATTCACAAAGTAAAAGACCTACTTTTCATTCCAGGTTATACCTCTTTTGTCTCTAGGTCTCAGTCTATTCATCTATAGAATGAAAACAGTAGAATAGGTGGTGGTGGGAATGAATAGCTCAAACATTCTATGGTTCTCATGTTGAAACCACTTCATTGGTGAACCTTTTATAATATTCAAGTCATCCAACAACAGAATGAGCTGCTTGTGAAGTAAAAAATTCTTCATTACTGAAAGTATTATTATAACATCATAGAACCGGAGCTACAAGACACCTTAGTTCAAACTTCTCATTTTATTAAAAGACCAATTATCTTGCCTCAGGTGACAAAAAATGGCAGAACTGAGATTCAACTGAGGTCCTCCAATTTCAAATAGAGCCCTTTTTTTTCCAGGACGTGGTCCAAGTCTTATGTTATAAAAAAAAAAGAAGAAGAAGAAAGAAACTGGTTTATTTGCATCTTTGGCATCCTTACCTTTCCTTTCTCTATTCTTTTCCTTTATCAATATTCCTAACCCTCAGGAGCCCAGTGCTCTCCTACCCTGTAGTTCCCTATCCATGAAGATGTATTTGATAATTTTATTCACATTTAAGATCCCAAGTGCTTCCATACCTTTAGACCCAGAAATTCTATTATTATATTTATAGAACAAGGAAGCTATTGATAAGAAAAAAGTCCTCATATATGTCAAAATATTTTTAGTAACACTTTTTATAATATCAGAGAATGAGAAACATTCCTTTGATTGGAGAATAGCTAAACAAGTTATAGTACATAAATGTGATAAAATATCATTATACTATAAAAAATGATGAATATGGAAAATCATAGAAACTTTGACATGAAGTGATGCAGTTTGTAGTGGGCAGAATCAAGAATACAATACATACAATAACTACAACAATGTAAAAAGAAAGAACATCACAAAAACAGTGAATGTTGCAAAATTATAAAAAGCAAGCAAGATTCAAAAGAAAAAATATTCTTACATTGTAATGGACTTTAAATTTCCCCAGCAGTTGAGAAAGAAAAGGGGAAATAATCTTGATAATTAGCGCTATCCAACAACCCAAGCTGCTTTGTTAAATAGTGACTCACATCATTGCAAATATTTAAACAAAACCTAGATAACCATCTATCAGGAATGTTGTAAAAGGGATTCTAGTGTGGGATGGGAAATTGGACTAGATCATAGTCTTTGAACTTAGTATCATAGAAGAGTGGAAAGAATCTAGGGTTAGAGAACTGGATTCAAATCCTGACTCAAACACTTTCTACCCATGTGATCTTGAACAATTTGGCTAACCTTTCTGGGTCTCAATTTCCTTATCCATAAAATAAGAGGATTAGGCAAGATGATCCATGAAGTCCTTTCCATCTCTAACATCTATGAAATCTCTGGAATCATGAGTAGTAGAATTTCAGACATAAAATGGAGAAAAAATTTTGGAACAAAGGGGCCTAAAATCACACTAAATAGACAAGTACCCTGAATTCCAATATTACTGCAATTTTACAAATTCATATCTACCATTCATTCCTTTTCATTCATTCATTTAAGTGCCTGTGGCTTATAACTCTATAGTACTTTATTGCCTTATGCTAACACTATCCCCTTTTGATTTCATCTTGTCATGGCATAATGATTTGAAATAAAGAACATCTGTATTCAGATACCATCTTGGATATTTTTCTAGCTATACTGTCCTAGGAAATCACCTAATTCTGAGTCTTGTTTCCTACTGGGAAAATAGATGAACTCAATGCTCTCTAAAAATCTCTTTTAACCCTAAATCTACTCAATTATCCCTATTTTCCTTAGTCCTCTCTCCTCCCATGGATTAGTGTTTTACCCATAGAAAATGCTTAATAAAAAGTACGTTTAATTAAATTTAATGGATTCATGATGGCATACTTCAAATCCAGCCAAGCATTCTTCTTGTATTTTCCCTTTGGTCTACTAGTCACCAGTCTATATATAGTCTATAAACCTTGCTTTCTCAGTGATATGTTAAGGCATTGAACATTTTATTGTGGGCTGTATAAGTGATAAACAACATCAATAACCTCTGAAAAAAAAACAATCTCTCCAACACTAATAGATTTTTATGGACTGTTTGTTGTACCTACAGAAAAACTGCAAACCCCAAGATTTAGCCAAGAACTCAAAGTGTATTTGTTCTTCTGAAGTATGAATTTGCCATTGCTCTAGCTGACTTCATTGGTCCCTCCCAACTCAAAGACCCTATGATTCTCGGCACTCCTCACCACTGAAAGCAGGACACTGACATTTCTAAAAGATTTTTGCTTGTTTAGTGCCATGACTAGGCTTCAGGATTTGCAGAAGAAATCCTTGTCTCCAGCCTCTCCTTGGCAGTAGCTTTCTGTTGATGGCCAATATTTCACCTTGGAACAAGTTATAATTGATTGGTTTCTAGAACTAAAAACATTCCTCAGCTGAACAAAGGAGTCACATATTTCTAAAGCTGCAGTGAGTTTGTTTGTTTGTTTTCCACAATGTAGTTTCAAGTGACTATTTGGACTAATTCAAAAGATCTCAATTCAAGAAGGGAAAATAGCCCCAAGACAATCAATCTCTATCAGATCAGGTTATAGGTTCTGCCAACTGTAGAAGAACAACATATTGGTTGTTTATACAAGTGTTTGACTTGTGTGGCAGAAATCCCTTCATGAAAGGCTGATGGAAGTGAAGTAGTCTGATTTTCTACAGCTATAACCCTGACCATTTCCTCTTTTGACATTGATAACTGGGATTTTTAAAATGGCTTACCAATAAACTAAAGAGGATTGTGAAAGGTTATTTCACAAAAAGAATTCATTTGGCCCAAAGAAATGAATTTGGACTCTATTATCTAAAGATCCTTAAAATCCTATACATATGTACATAATTTTTTTAAGTTATGAAAGTACAGCATTCAAATCATAAGTGAACATCTGTTATAAAAAGAACCATTATCAGGGGCTTTTGGTGATATTCTGTTTTACAGAATGTGTGTAGATCACATTAGGAAAGATGGTGGTAAAAGAGATTGTGTTAGATTAGGATATCATGTTAACAATCTTCAGGTTTCCCTTTCAGAGCCAAACTACTAAAATATCAAATCACAAGATTCATTTGATGAATGGTCAAGAGTTGGAAATGATGATGACCTCTAAAAAAAGAAAGTAATGTGACTGAACTATAGCTTTCTCCATTTTTTCACTCCATCTCTAACCTAGTTCATTCTAAAACTCAGAATGCTTCAGAGCTCTAATTTATAAAAGTTCTGTGAGAGCATGTGGACTAATTAGGAGAGGAAGAAGACAGAACACAAAAGAAAAGGTAAGAGGATGGGAATTTTAAATCTGCCGCGATCAACTATGGTTCATTCATTTTGCTTCAGATTTTAATATTTTTACATTTTTCTTTCATTTTTCTTTTGATAATCTCCATTTAATCTAAAGCAGGAATTCTTTATCTGGGATCCAAGAACTTATTTTTGTTTAATATTTTGATGATTGCATTTCAACATAATTGGTTTTTTGGTAATTCAATGTATTTTATTCTATTTTATGCATTTAAAACCCATTAATGTTAAAAGGGCTTACCAGACTACTGAAGGCATTCATGACACATACACACAAAAATTAAGAACCTCTGAGCCTCTCATTTTTGTCTCTGTATTCCTAGCAGCTTCTAGCACAGTGGCTTGTTCACAATGGATAAATAATAAGTATTTATTGAATTGGATTACGAAATAAAAGAAAGTTGGTCAAATTGGAATTTTAAAGATAAAATCATCATAGATTTAGGACTAGAAGAGATATTAGAAGCCATCAAATCCATACTTCTCATTTTCCAGGTAAGGTGAGGCACAGATTAGTCATACAATAAACGTCAGAGGAGAATTTGAACCACTCTAATTACTGACTGCCCCATCTTATGTAAAGTCCCACCATCTAAAGGAAGTTTTTCCCAATCCTCTTAATTCTAGTGCCTTCTGTTAATTATTTCCCATTTATTCTGAATATAACTTGCTTTGTATATATTTGTTTGCAGGACTAACTTTTGCCTGTGTTTGTATCACCAGGGCTTAGCACAATGCCTAGTATGTAGTTCATGTTTAGTAATGTTGATTTGTAATTCACTTTATTATGCTGCCTCAAAAGAAGGCAGAAATGCCAAGGAAAAGTTTTCACTTGAGTTCTAATTGAATAATCTTTCTTGAGCTCACATTGCATTCTCATCCCTGGCTTAAATTCTATAGGAAATACAGTAAAGTTTCATGACTGGTTTCTTCCTTCATCAACCTAGTCATCTCACTAGATAAGTCACCAAACTTTAGTTTTTTGGTTTTTTTTTTTTTCATCTATTGAATAGAGATGATAATCTCTGTCCCTATCTTCCACTAGCAGGGAAGGACTTGTGAAGCTTAAAAAACTCCCTGATAACTGGATCAATCCACAATAGAACAGTCTGTCTCAGGAAGTAGGAAATATTTTAACATTGGAGGTAGATAAGCACTTATCAGGATATTATAGATCATCACTTATCAGGGATGTTATAAAAGGAATTACTATTTGAGTACAGATTGGAATGGACCTCTGGAATTTCTTCAAATTCTGTGATTCTATTAAAAAAAATTATAAGGCTTGTTATTTGTGAGATGAAAGGTACAAAATAAGTTCAAATCATTATTGATTAGAGAAATGAAAATTCAAACAACATTAAGATATCATTTTACAGTTATCAGATTGACTAAAATGATCCAAGGGGAAAGCAACAAATGTTGGAGTGAATGTGGAAAAATTGGAATACTTTTTCATTGTTGGTATAATTGTGAACTAATCTATAATCATTTTGGAAAGCAATCTGAAATTATGCTCAAAGTGATATTAATCTGCCCCATAGCCTTTGATCCAACAATTCCACAACTAAATCTATTTTCAAAGATAATGAGTGAAAAAGGAAAAGAGCTTATATGTTCTAAAATATTTATAGCAGCTCTCTTGGTGATGGCAAACAACTAGAAATTGAAGAGAGAAATTGAGAAATGATTGAACAAGTTGTAGTATATGATTGTAATAGAATAATACCATGCTATAAGAAATGATGATACCAATGATCTTAAAAAACAGAGAAAGATTTGCATGATGCTATAGTATTTCAAAAGAGGGAGATATTATTACCAACTGCAATGATCAAGAAAAAATTTAAAAATGGGTTAAGGCTATAAATTGGCTTTAAACTGTCAAGGATTTTACTCAAGATGGGCTAGTGTATTCACAGGAGGGTGAATAGTATAAGCAAAGGGGAAAAAATATGGGATGAGAAAAAGAAGAGACAGTGAACAGATCATTATATAAGAACAAAGGATCCATTGTGAGAAATGGGGGGTCAATAGGAAACAATTAGCTCCACAGCAGGGGACTAACAATAAAAATTATGTTTTAGGAAAATCAGGAGCTCAGTAGTATGCATGATGTATTGGGATTGGGGAAGTTGGTGGGAAAAGCTTGAAGAGAGATAAGGCTAGAATATACATGAAACTAGACAATATAACAAAATATTAATGCTTCTTATCCCCAACCACATTTTACATACATACACACACACACACACACACACACACACACACACACGCACTTGGAGTCTAGAAGACTTAAATATGGATTCTGTCTCAGACCTTTACTAACTGTGTATGTAATTATTTAAATCCCCCAGCCTCAGTTTCTTTTTCTCTGAGGTGAGAATAATAACAGCATTTGCTTCAGAAGACTGCTGTGAGAGTTAAATGAAATAACAAATGGAAATTGCTTTATAAACTTCCTAACACCATACAAATTCTAGCTATCATCATCATCATTGTCAATCAAAGAGAAAGCATGACCTAGAGAATAGTCATACTTAAAATCAAGAAAACCTGATTTCAATTCTTGTCTTTGACACATATTGACTGTTTGATACTGGGCAAATCACTTGATCTCTCTAAGATGATAAGACTCAGAAAATATGCTGACCTGCATTATTAAATTGGGATATTAAAAAGAGTGAAAGGTTGGTGAAAAGAAAAACTAGGGAAATCAGGATAGCATGATCCACCAAAAATGCTGTCACAAAGCACCCACTGTCTTTATGATATAAATAGGATCTATAGGCCCTTTCTGCTGGGAGGAAGCTTCATCCAGTTGCATAATTTTCCAGAAGAGGAAATTCAGGTACCTAGACAGAATGTGACTGACCTATGGTAATACAACTAGTTAATAGCAAAGTCAAGACTACAGCCAGGGGCTCTTGCCTTCTGGATTACTATTCCTTCTAATTCACCAATCTATCTCGCCTCATTTAGGAAACAAAATATTACCCAATTTTCTGTCACTTTTCCCAAGTAAAAGAAGAGAAGATATAATGGCATCCACCCCACTGGTCAATGGCTAAGTATGAATAGAACTGGCTAAATTTAAATCGCTGTATGTAGAATATCCAGTTCAAGTTTTTTTAGGAAGGAAACCAACCTCACTGTTACCTTCCCTACACACCTACTCCCAACAAATGATTCCATAATCGTGGGGCAACTTGATTCCTGAGAAGCCAGATATCTTTGAAAATATATACCATTCTTTGAGAAAGAATATTCCTCTCTCTGAAAAGTTTTGCATCATACAGGTAATGGCACAAGGTCAGTGTTAAACTTATTATAAGAAAATTACACTTGGTAATGAGCTGAACTTTAAAAAAATCCATTTTCCATTTCAGAAATGAGAGAGCTCAATTTCTCCCTACATTTCATTTGTTTCATGGCAAAGATTGGAAATAGTATCAATTTCCTGCCAGCATATTAAAACATGTTTTTATTAACAAGTAATTGCACAAAGTCTGGGAAATCAACTGCAAAATGCTTCTGGAGAATTGAAAAAATATGTATATATATTTCCATTTCCTCCTAATAAAAATTAAAGCTCTTCTAACTTGCTAAAGTTTCTTATGTTTGTCCATCCTAGCACAGCAATACATGATTGAAAATCTCTATAGCAATGCAAGACAACTTAATATTAAGAACAGTAAGATCCTCAGTGATGGAAAGAAATATTAGTTATTACCATGGTAACTATATTTCACTCATATTAAGTAAACTAATTTTTCAGGGTGGCTAATGCAAATATAGAATATTATCAGAGATATGTAAGACCAAAAAGAGAATTAGGCTAGTTGATGCAGCAAGAATAAAAAATAGGGAGCACATGCAGTCTAGGGATATCCATTCAGTGCTAGGGGAACTAGACAAAAGCCCTCAGCATTAGGAGTGAATCCCTTGTGGAGGACTTATGAGAAATTTTGGACAAGAATTGCATAGGAAAAGATGGCAGGAACTGGTCACAGTTTGTACCCGTAGAGGCGATATCCATGTTATTGAGATCACAGGGACCTCAAAGTATAGACTTACCCAAGTGATACCTCAGTACTCCAATAGATTTCTGATTCCATGGCTGTATTCTCCCTGATTATGCAACTTGTTCCCTGTTTATGACTGTTTGTAGAGTAACTTTCTGATTTGGTGTCTCAACTGTGGCATTGAGAGGTTAGACCTATGAGTTTATAGAAGGGCTTGTTTCATAGGAAAGATTAGAAATATTATCAATGTCCTGTCAGCATTTTAAAATGTTTTTATTAACAAATAATTACACAAAGTCTGGGGAATCAACTGCAAAATGCAATTCCTTTCTAGACCTTTATATCCAGGACAGAGGCAGCTACACCCAAAGAAAGAACACTGGGAAATGAATATAAACTGCTTGCATTTTTGTTTTTCTTCCCGGGTTATTTATATCTTCTGAATCCAATTCTTCCTGTGCAACAAGAAAACTGTTCGGTTCTGCACACATATATTGTATCTAGGATATACTGTAACCTATTCAACATGTAAAGGACTGCTTGCCATCTCGGGGAGGGGGTGGAGGGAGGGAGGGGAAAAATCGGAACAGAAGCGAGTGCAAGGGATAATGCTGTAAAAAATTACCCTGGCATGCGTTCTGTCAATAAAAAGTTATTAAAAAAATAAAATAAAATAAAAAATAAATAAATAAATAACACAAATGAATAATAATAATAAATAATAATAAAATAGACCTTTATATCCAGACTGCTACTCCAGGTTTAACTTTATGCTAAGTTATCCAAAGAAATCTGGTTTTCTGGGCAGTAAAGATACTCAAGACTCCATCCTCCATCACTTTCATCTTTGACTTCAATAAGTTTTCCATCCTATCCAGAGGATTCATCCAATATTCTCTTCCTTGAGTTCTCTTCATAATCATAAAATTTCTATAGAATATTTAAGCTATCCATTAGTTTATTCTTTAGTTTTGCTACATAACCAACCCATCTTTCATCACATTTAAATAATATCCTTTTAAAAAATATAGCTTTTTGGAGCAGCTAGGTGACCACTCAGTGGATAGAGCCCTGAAGTCAGGCAGACCGGAGTTCAAATGTGGCTTCAGACACTTAACACATCCTATCTGTGTGACCCTGGACAAGTCACTTAACCCTAGTTGCCTCAACAAAAACAACCAAAAAAAAGCAAATATATATATAATATATTGTTTTCTTCTTAATAATTTCTTCTTTACACTGTGCTACCACCTGCTCACACCTACATGTACCTTTCCATTGCCCTTCAGATGATTTTCAATTTTAAATCTTTGAGATTTACCATGTTCTGTGACTCATAGCCATACAACATCACCAAAATAATATTGGTGTTAAAAGACAAGTCTTTGTCATCAGTAAAAGTTTTGGATCTCTAAAAGAAATCTAAAATGTCCCAAAGAGACTCTAGCTCACTTTTGTCCTATTCAATTCTGAGCCCAGCTCATTTTTTTCATTTATAATATCTATCTAATATATATACACACATGCATATATATTTATATAAAGGCATAGATATGTATTATAACTATATCTATATAAGTATGTTTATGCAAATTTATATTTAAATATATATTTATATACAGACATAATATACAAACATTTATAATACACATATCTTATATAAACATATATATTTATATTGTGTATATTTTATATGTATATACATGCATATATATCTGTGCATTTTTTATGTGTATACATATTGGTAGATAAGCTCTATAAGTTGTCCATTGAGCTGCATATAAAATTTTGAAAACAGGATTCTTTATTGAGTGTTGTGTGTGCTTAGACCATATTATTAAGAGTTTGGATCTCATGTAGGACATTATGTAGTATTTTAGGGCTTGATGCAGGAAACATAAATCCATCTGCAGACAAAAGACTCTTCCATCTACAATCTCTTTTTGAATGGATCAGGTCTATCATCTGTAAAATGGGTATAATTACAGTACCTTCCAGGGTTGCTTTGAGGGTCAAATGAGATAATATACGCAAATGCTTTGCAGACCTTGAAGCACCAAGTAAATGCTAGCTATTATAATAATTATTACTAGCTTGAATATTATAATGTAAGGATAGGATTTGATATATAGAAGCTAATTCCTCAAATTCAGGAAATTTCCAAACTGACAGCACATAACATGCCAAGAAGCATAAATGAACTCTGCCAAATATGACAGAAACCCAGACAAAAGCCACTTAGCTGTCCCAAATGCATCCTTATGATATTTACATAAACATAAAAATCCCTATGCCCAAGGGAGCAGCCAGGTGGCTCAGTGGGTGGAGCACCAGCCCTGAAGTCAAGAGGACCTGAGTTCAAATTTGACCTCAGACACTTAACACATCCTGGTTGTGTGATCCTGGGCAAGTCACTTAACCCCAATTGCCTCAGCAAAAAAACAAAAAAAAAACAAAAAAAAAAAAAAAAAGGAAGGGAAGGGGGAAAAAAAAAAAAACACTCTACTAATATAGAATAGCATTACTGTATGACTTATAATCTTAAAGAATCACCTGAGGACATTGAGAGGTCTAGTGAGCTCTCCAGGGTCACACAGCCTATGTGGGTCAAAGAAGGCCTTGAACTTAATCCCAGAACTTCCCAGCTCTGAAACCAGCTCTTTCCTCTCTGTCTTAGTGCCATATGCATCTATACAGGAGAGACAGAGACAGACTTAGATATAGAGTGATAGAAGTAGATAATGTAGAGATGATAAAGATAGAGATTAGACATAGATAAAGAAAATATAGAGAATAAATAGAAGTAGAAGATAAAGATATGAGAGACAAAGATAGGAAGACAGAGACAATTAAATATAGACAATGATAGAAGTAGAGATAAAAAAAGTAGAGAAGAGACAGAGATTAGACATAAAGAAAAGACAAAGACTAGAGATAAAAAAAATATAGATATCTAATGTTTTAAAAAATATCAAATGCATATTGCTTCTTCATGAGAATTCTTATCTGCTATTAAAACCATCCTCCCATCCCCACCCTCCATAAGAACTACTGTTTCAGGATATTTCATTAATCAAGTTTGACCAAATATATACACTTGAATTAATAAAACTGTTAAAGAAGAAAATACAGCACAATGAAAAGAAAATAGCTTTTGTAATCCAGATATCTACATTCTACCCCTGACTCTAAAAATAACTTGAAATCTGTCCTTGAACACTATAGTGTAGTAGATAGCATGAGAGACTGACAGTCAGAAAGACTACAAATCCCATTTCTGGCATTTATTAGTTGCATGACCTTGAGCAAATCATTTTACCCATCAGCCTCAGTTTCCTCCTGTATAAAATAAGGAGTTTGTATTAGATGTCCTCTGAGGTCCTTTCCAGCTCTAGATTCAGATCCTAAAACAGTGTGAGAAAGAGGTGTCACAGTGTGATGGGGAAAGTCCTTGAATGGGAATCAGAACACCAAATTTGGATCCTGGTGTAACTTTAGGCAAGTAGTCTTATTTCTACGGCACTATTTCCTCATTTGTAGAATAAATGTATTGGACTAATAACTTTTAAGATCTTTTCCAGAGATAAACTTATGACCCTATGTTCTTTTTTAATATTTTTTGGGGGGATGGGAAACAGGCAATTAGGATTAAGAGACTTGCCCAAAGTCACACAGCTAGTAACTGTTAAGTATCTGAGGTTGGATTTAAACTCATGTCTTCCTGGTTTCAGGGTCAGCGTTCTTTCCACTGTGCCATCTAGCTGCCCCAATCTTATGTACTTATAAATAAATCATTTGATCAAATCTAGGTTCTTTTCTTCATTGATAAAGTTCCCATCTGCCCACCACAACTATCTGATATTGTATAACTCAAATAGTATAATACTTATAAAACCCCTTCAGAATTATAAAGTATTTTTCAAATGGGAATTGTTTTTTATTTTAAAATATCTTATAGTGGCTTTGCACTAAATCAGACTAACTTTCTTCTCAATTAGTCTGAATTAATGAGGATTTTTCTGTGCTATATTTAAAATTGAACAGTTCCTATTTTCTTATAACTTTCAGATAATAGATTTCAATATATTTTCCCAATATAATGGGCCCTATGAATTTTAGCAATCTACAGTGTTTTTCAGACATTGACAGATGCTAGAAATTGATGTAAATATAATATTCAGCCATTTCCCTCCTGGTATGTATGGGGAAAGAGATATGGATCTAGAAGACTGACATTGGAAAAAAGAAGACAGTAGTAATGATGGACAGGTGGAGATTTTCATTCAATAAAAAAGGACAATCCTTCTTAATAAACCAGGCTGTTTGGTGAATTTATTGTCATTTCTCAAGTACCTAAATAGTTGGAAAAAAAAGAACAGTCTTGATAATGAATGACATCTAAATTAAGGACATAAATTGAATGACAAGAGAAGTTAATATAGGACATTTATTAGGAAAAGTTTAGTTAGTTGCTTCTCTTAGGTCAGAATTGTTCCTAAGTTTGACATCACTAGAAGGTGAAACTTAAGAAAAGCCTAAGTATTCCAAACAATAATCAAAAAGGGTTTTTCTTTTGTCTTTCTAGGGAAATTTGAAAAAACCTCAGAATGGTTTCTATGCCTGAAATTATCGCTTCTCTGCATTAAAGATTCATTTTCTTAGTATATTTTTAACAATTTTTCCTTGGGCTACAATCTGAACCTCTGAAAGGGGTATCCACATTGATGAGTTTTCAGAGCTAGGAAAATAGAGAAGTGTCCCATAGGGTAAAGAATTATTTCTAGAAAGTCTCTAAGAAAATGAGAATATCTGGTCTTGGGAATGACATATTAAGCCACTAATGCACCTTAGAAAGTGCTAGTTGGGATGGTTTTATTTGCTTAGTTTGTTTTTGTTTTGTTTTGTTTCAGAATACTAGAGATGAGAAGAGATTCTTAAAGAAATGGGACATATATCAGAGAGAATTGTTTCCAGCATGCTAAGCAGGGGTCCTCAAACTACAGCCCTCGGGCTAGATGCGGCAGCTGAGGATGTTTATCCTCCTCACCCAGGGCTATGAAGTTTCTTTATTTAAAGACCCACAAAACAAAGTTCTTGTTTTTACTATAGTCCGGCCCTCCAACAGTCTGAGGGACAGTGAACTGGCCCCACTAATTAAAAAGTTTGAGGACCCCTGTAAGGTTCAATTGTAAAATGGGGATAATTATATTACCTATCTTGCAAGATCTTTTCCAGATCTTAAGATCTTTTACAGAGATAAACTTATGACCCAATGTTCTTTTTTAAAATTTTTTGGGGGATAGGAAACAGGCAATTAGGATTAAGCAACGTGCCCAAAGTCACACAGCTAGTAACTGTTATTGTGAGAGCTCTAATGAGACAATAGTTCTTTAAAAAAAAAAAAAGTGGATTTCTTTGACAAAGAGACCTGAGTTTCAATTGATAAATGACGGACAAAAGCAGCTACACCCAAAGAAAGAACACTGGGAAACGAATGTGAACTATCTGCATTTTTGTTTTTCTTCCCGGGTTATTTATACCTTCTGAATCCAATTCTCCCTGTGCAACAAGAGAACTGTTCAGTTTTGCAAACATATATTGTATCTAGGATATACTGCAACATATCCAACATATAAAGGACTGCTTGCCATCTAAGGGAGGGGGCGGAGGGAGGAAGGGAGGGAAAAAAAAATCAGAACAGAAACGAGTGTCAATATAAAGTAATTATTAAACAAAAATTAAATTAAAAAAAAAGTACTTAGCACAGTGCCTAGCACATAGTGAGTGTTTTATAATGTTTATTCCTTTCCTCTCCTCTACTTATATAGGATAATGTGAAAAAGGCTAATTAATAACTGCCAAAAGCCCAGGCTAGTTACAGAACAGCTCACTTACTATCTTCACAGAATGTAAGCTCCCTGAGGGCAAATATTACTTCATTTCTGTCTTTGTAACTTCAGAATTCTGACACAAAATGGGCATTTAATAAATGCTCATTGATTAGTTGATTAATTAATAAAATATGTATTCCAATTGTCCTATCACATTATGTTAGATCCAAGGAAAAGGTGCAGGAATAATTGTAGTTTGTAGACAAAGTGATTTACAGAGAGAGAAATAAAAGATGGAAATTGGTCAACGTATTGTGAAAATTAGAATCAGAAAATAGTGGCACAACCTATAATTCCAGGTACTAAGGAGACTGAAACTGGAATTTTTCTTGAATTTGAGAGTTCTGAACTTTCATGGGCTAAAGCCAAATGGATATCCTTACTGTCTGGCAACAATGTGGTGGACTCCTGGGGGCATACAGCCACCAGGTGCTTAAGGAGGAATAAACCAGTCCAAATTAAAAACAAAATTTGTCAAAATTTTCATGTTATCTGCAATGAAGTTGTTGCATGAGTGGCTACTATACTTCCAGCCAAAAAGAGAGAGACAGGAAAACCCAGTCTCAAAACCTAATTAATTCAATGATAGACACAAAGTAAGAGAGCACTGAATTAAACTATCTTTGTCAGCAAAGAAAAAAGTGGTAGTCTAAGTAGGAAGATTCATGACTTCAAATGGAAGAGTCATGTAAGACTTAGTACATAGGACTAAAGTTTTCATCTTGAGAGAAAAAAACTTGAAAATATGGTCATTAAACCTGTCTCCAAACTCCAAGCATATGCTCATATTTCTTTATTAACACTTACTGGATTAGTGTCTTCAACTGTGTCATTAGCAAAGAATGAATTGTATTCCTTTATATCACCATGTATTTGTGACTCAAATATTTGAGGGTTTGGGGAATCTCCTTGATTTGGATAAACTCTTCAATGATGCAAATTGAAATCTAACCATGCTTTTTCAAACTGTGCAAATAATATTCCAAAGTAGCATGGGAACCCATTTTACCCGCTCACCTCTTTTAAGTAAAGAATATGACATGTACATGCAAAAGGAGATTGAAATATTGCTATATACATGGACAATCTCACAGCAAATAGAATCCTAGGCTGCAGGCTTCTAGGACATTTCTACCACTTGGCTAAATCCCTTCTTCTCTTAGAAAGACCCTTCCACCAAGACTTACATGGACTGAGGATGAGTAAAGTGAGCAGACCCAGAATGTTGTACACAGTAACAGCAAGACTGTGTGATGATCAGCTATGATAGATTTGTCTCTTCCCAGCAATGCAGTGATCTTGGATAATTCTAATAGACATGTCATGGAAAATGCCATCCACATCCAGACAGAGTACTATGGAGACTGAATATGGATTGAAGCAGAATATTTTCAACTTTTATTTCTTTGTTTTCTTCTCTGATTTTTCTTGTACAGCATGACAAATCCATATTGGATAGCTTACTGTTTTGTGGAGGGGATAATGAGGAAGGTAGGGAGAAAAAAATCTGGGAGAAAAAATCTTACAGAAAATGAATACTGAAAACTATCTTCACATGTATTTAGAAAAACAAAATAATATTGAGAAAAGTAAAGAAACCAAAACCCTTTCCATCAGCCAAGGCTAACCCCTCAATCTGAGCACTTGATTCTATCATTCTCTTTCTCCTTACAGATTTGGTTCCATTGATCAACTTTTCTTTTTCTTTCATTTTCAAACTTCCCTCTCACCACTCTCTTTTTCCTATATAGATATTAATATCGACATATAAATATATATTGATGTATCTTACACACACACACACATTCCCTCAAAACTACTTGATCTATTGTCCAATATTGTTTCTTTTCCTTACTACAAAACTTCCTGGGATCATAATTTATAATACCTGCCACTACTTTCCCAAAACCCATTTATTACTTTATCCCTTGTAACATGATATCCATTCCATTACTCAAAAGAAACCTCTCTCTAGGATCATCATTAGAAGTATAACTATACTGGTGTACCCCCCTGACTTTGTCTCAAGAATTGATCCTGGCATCCCCACTGGTTCAAAGATTGTCAGTCCACACCCCTGTAGGAGTTGGGACAAAAAATAGATTTTAGAAAGGGTAATGATAAGGGAATCACTGGCATTCAAGTTTAGGAGAAGAAAGAAAAAATGGAATGCCCTCTTCCAGAACAAAATTAACCATAAATAGATTATCACTCTTAAATCCCCTGACTTCTCTATCTTCTATACCCCTTTTCCAACTGAAGAACTCTGATTAAAGCAATGACTAACCATGATTTCAAAGACCTCTTAATGAAACATATTACCTTATTTTCTGACAATGAGGCAATCACCTAAGGCTGCAAAATGAGAAATATATATATTTTTGGACACGGACAATGAGAGAATTTGACTTGCTTGACTTTTTTTGTTTTTTGTATATTGGGGGGGGGAGGGTTGCTAGGAAATTGGAGTTAGTTTAATTGAGGTTAATTGGGATTAAATTAAGGTGTCTGAGGTCAGATTTGAACTCAGGTGCACTGGTTCTCTATCCACTGCAGCTGCCTTTTGTTTCATGAATTCTATTTTTTTTCTTTTTTTTTTCCAGTGAGGGAAGTGAGGGTGGGAAGAGGAGCACCTGGAGGATATAAAAATAAATTTTTCTAAAGAAATCCTTTTCCCTTCTTCCCACATTCTCATCCCTCTGCTCCTTGACTCTAGCCTTCTCCAGTCCTTAATTCCCTTCTTCTCCTACTCTCATGCCTCTTGAGATAGGGCTAGAAAGAATTGTCACATTCTTTCCTTCTCATTATGGCTTTTAGTCTTTCCACCACCAACATTCCACCCTTATCTCTCCTTCTTTAAAGTTTACACTATTCTAACTAGATCTGTTGTCTTTGGGCCTTCTTTTTCTCCACTCTTTTCCTCACTCTTTTTCTCCACCCCAGCCTTTGTCTTTTTAAACCCACTGACCCTTCCATTTCTCCTCCGACTCCTGAAGTCCAGCAGCCTGGAATTGTACTGTGAATTGTACCTTGTTTATTCGTTGCATCTCTCCCCTGCGCCCAGCATAGTATCCTGTTCTTACCATGTGCTTGAGAAGTGTTTATTGAAATGGGTTGGATTGAAATGGAATAAAAAGAGCAATTTTGTACTAGAGTGGCAGCAGAAACAATAGGGGGAAAATAGAGACTACAGTAGACAGTCCTTACCTGTACATTCTGAATGATCAATCGATCCAGTATTTATTAAGCAAAAACTATGTGCTGAGCACCAGGTGTAAACTACAAAGAATAAAATAAATTCCTCTTTGAAATGAACTTATATTTTAATGAGAGACCCAAGTACATGAAAAAACATACACAAGAAAGGTTGAAAGAGATAGCTCTAGTGATTGGAAGTACTGAGAAGAAGATAGTGACTGCACTGCATCTTAAATGAAAAGACAAATGATTGACATCAAAAGTTAAACAAACAGCATTCCAGTGCATTGATTATGGATTTCATTTTTAGTTTAATGAAATCTATTCCCAGAGAATTTACAGAGCTAATCTGCATTACTAGGCAGAGCTACCAGATAGGGCTGTCTATTTCTAGGAGTATAGAGTGGAAACCCAGCATTATCTGTATTATATAGATGTTCTGGCCTTTGTTTTACATGCCTTTCAAATCTTGCCTTTATATCCACAATTCATGTCCTCAGAAATCAATGTCTCTAAGAATACTGGAGTTTTTAAAATAAGATCAATTTTTATGATGAGAACTTTGTTCCAATGGATATAAGTATCTGAATTTGGGACTGTGTGATGTCAAATATCCCTTTAAAAAATGAAAAATATCATCAGTCAAATGTTCTTAAATTTACAGCTGTTTGGCATCTTATAGCCGTCAAAGAATAAGTGTTCTTGAAAAAAGAAGGAGAAAGTTTCCAAAGAAACACCAGACATTTGAAATTCGATTGTAATTATTCAGTTGTTTTTAAATGGTGCTGTTAAGCAAATCTACTAAAGTGGAAAGACAAGGATAATAAGAATAATATAAACTAGAAAAAAATGAACATTCATTGACTTTCTGTCACTTAGGAAAATGCCCTCCAATTGTGTATCCACTTTTGTCAGTTGTGAAAAGATATCCAATTAAAGTTTGGTCATATTCATTTTTTTAGGAATGCTAATAACTAGCTTTTGAAATAGATAATTTAGGCAGAGTAGAACACTCATTTTAATAGAATTTAACCTAGAAACCAAGATAAATCCAAATTGTTCCATCTATTTAAATCATTCTTTTATCTGGCTCCCTAAAGGAAGCTAATTTAATTTGAAAAGATTAGATGTATTGATTCCGACATGGTTCCCCAGGGATTTCATAGCAAAATGAGATCATAGAAGGGAAACTTATCTTTCATATTTGTAACCTCTTGAATGGAGAGGTTTACAGGCAAAGATTTAATATTGCTGGTTAGTTTTAAAACCAAATGTTTCTCAAAGAAAAAAAGCTGTTTTTCATTAAAACTCTTAGGTCAAAGTAGATTTAGATTGTGAATCTGAACAGCTTGTGCGAGACACTGGAGTCTCTAGCTTTGTTCCTGGCCCTAACCCTGGAATAAAGTAATAGCCTAGTTTTTAGTCTTCCAGACAGTGTAGAAAATAGGAGTAGCCCTGCAGGTGCTTCAATGATACTTCAAGACTTTGACCATCTGGTTTACATTTTTAACAATTCAAGAGAATGCATCATTTCACATGAATGGCAGTTGTGCAATGGAAGAAGAAGATTCTCTTATGTAGTAGAAGAACAGAGTTTTCCCTCAGAGTGATAAGAAGGTTCTAGATTGACAATAAGCCATTCAAATAATAAATATTGATTAAGCCCAAAGCAGATAGAGTTGGATTTAAATATCCCACAACGTCTCTTCTCTTCCATCTTCCATATCAAGACAATCCCTCCTTATAGCAAGAATCCAATAACCTATGCTGTCCCACTTGTACTAGGAGTACTCAAAATGATGTCCAATCCAGCATAGTCTTCAAGACACCTGCCTGAAAGTTTTTTATTCTAATTTCATTCAATGACAATCCCCCTAAAAATTAAGAGCCCATTATGTACAAGTCATTGTGCTATGGATTAGAGATGTGAAGAAAAGAAAACCATTCCTGTCCTCAAGAAAGTTACATAAAGAGGGAAAAGAAGGGACAGAGATATCATGAATAAATAGATAAATACAAGATATTTTAAGGAAGAAAAAATTATTGTCAGCAAAGAAAATAAGGAAAGGCTCCAAAGTCTTGAAGGAGGGGAAAGATGCTTAAAGTAGAAATGACAGAGGGATGCCTTCCAAGCATGGGTGACAGTTTGTACAAGGGATGAGAACAGAATGTCTATTTCAAGTTAAAACAAATAATCTCATTTGGTTGGAGTGAATAGAATGGTGTTTCATGAAAAGAAAATGGTATACAAATGTAGGAGATGGGGAGATGGGGAATTAGAATGAAAGATAAATTCCATTTTTGATTTGCTGAGCTTGAAAAGCCTTTGGGAATATAAAGGTAGTGATATCCAATAAATAGTTTCTGATATGGGACTAGAACTCAAGAGACTAAAGACTAGATCTGTAAATCTAGTAACTTTATAGAAATAATAATCAAATTGATGGAACTAATGAGATCACAAGAGAGTATAGAGAAACAAGAAGGACCAGGAATAAGTCTTGAGAATCCTACTCACAATTAGGAAGTGAGATATGTTGAAGGGACAGCAAAAAACAAAGATTCTCTCAGTCCAAAATGTTGGAAAGTATAAGAGAAGGGAAACCCAGTATTTTCTACATAAGCCAGCTATGTCATATCTTTCTAGAAAAGCCAGATTTCTATTAGCAACAAAAAATGTAGAGTATTAGGTGAAGAGACCTAGAGCAAAAATGAGTGTTCAACTAAAGAGTTCTAGAAGGCATAGATGGTAGGAGCCTGATAGAGATAAGAATACTAAGCAAAATATTGCTTCTTTTCCTCTGTTGAGGGCTGGAGGGGAAAGCTCCCTCTCTTTATAGAGAAGCCAAAATGCAAACTTCCTTTAATTTGCCATGTGTTACTCTGTTTCATTTCAGCTTCACCATCATGCCCTTCTGCATGATAATACTCTCTGGTGCCCCTGTCTTTTCAGTTTTGGGATATTGTCTTCCCTTAGTTTGTAAGCTCTTTGAGGACAGGCAGTGACCTTCTTTTCTTATTTGTATCTCCAACACCTAACAGTGCTTCCACATAGTAGACACTTAACAAATAAAGAGAAAAAAAGGATTTTTGTTCTCCAGGTAACCAATCTGAATCACAGAAAAGGAAAGCAACAGCTGAGCATTTTACAGTCATAGGATGGGGGAAGAACCATCTATCTGAGGCTCCTAGGTCCCGGAATTCTGAGATAATAGGTGAAAGAAGGCACCAAGTGATATGGTAAAAAGAGTCCTGGTCTGCTGGACTAGTTGTTCAGTCATGTCTGACTCTTTCTCATACCATAGACCATAACACACCAGACCCTCCTATTTTCCATTATCTCTCAAGGGCTGTCCAAGTTCATGTTAGTTGTTTCCATAACACAACATATCCATCTCATCCTTGGCCAATCTTTTTTTCTTTTTGCCTTTCATATACCATTTGAATGGACTAGCAAGAATTAGATCGAATAGAATGAATTTGAATTGAACAGGGATTGAAATAATAAGAGTTTAAGACTCAGTTAATCAGAAAATTTAATTAACCACAATCCCCAATGACCCAAAATATCTGGGTAATTGAAGTTTGACTGCAGTTCATTTGCTTTCAGGATCCTAAAGTATTTAGTGAAACATTTTTTACTTGATGGGGTAGAATAAATGCTATCTTATTATTTGTATGCCTGAGATAATGAAAAAAGAGCTCAATTGGAATACAACCATAGGAGGACTAAGACATACCCTGGGATGATGCTTTTAGTATTCTCCCAATTTTATCACTTAAGGAGAAAGCCCCTAGTTATGATTCATGTTCTTGTAAAATATACATTTGTTTCTACACTCAGGGTCTATGCACACCAAACAGGTAGAAAATGATTAGTTGAGTTCAGTCAAATAAGAATTGATAGATTTTTAAATGTAACTGAATTTCATTTTTTCACCAAGCTAGCAATCAGAAAAAAAATCTGTATAATTAGATTATTTATTATCCATAAAAAAATCAATAAATATTAATTAAAGCATCTATATTTTATGTCCAATTTTCTACTAGACACTGAGGGAGATCTCATAGAAGAACCTAATATGGTCCTCTTTTCTCCTTTAGGAGCTTACAGCTTATTTGAGGAAGCAAGACATATACATGTGAAAAAAACTAGAAACCACAAGATAAGCTATAATCAAATGTAAATAGTTCAATGAATACTTTGAATGCTATTGGAGTTCAAAGAAGGCTACATTATTCCTGATTCTACCTATTTGCTTAAATAAAAAATGAAGTTAATAACACCTTCCATCTTTCCTCTTTCTTAAAATTGACTTGAGAGATGCATGCCATCATTTCTGCAAGGAACTCTGCCCTCCTTTCTCCAGGACTTTATAAAGATATAATCATTGCTGGATAATGAGACAATGATTATTTTATGTAAGAAGAACATTCCTAAGGCTTCATATATTGCTAAATACACATCCAAAGTGAATGTATTAGTCCTTGTCCCCAGACAAGCTCCAAAAAAATATTAAGAGTAAACAATGAAATAGATGCAATTTTCTAGGTTTTATCTTTTCTGTGTGATAACTAAGTCTGAGCCTCTATTGGCTCAACTGTTTAGAGAAAGGTGAATAGCAAGGACTTAATGTCAAGATCCTAAGGTCAAAATCCAGAGGGCCCACTTGCTTTACAAAATAAAATTTTTTTCTCCAAGTAAATTGGCTATATATTGATCCCCTAACCTAGGTGATTTATTGTACCTAAACCACAATCCTAATCCAGGACATAGACTGATTCCTAATCTTATAACAATCCAATTTTAAAAATTGTCCTTGTGATTACCATGAGGTCCATGTGAAAAAAAGAAAAAAAAAAGAAAAAAGAAAGACGCAGTACTTTCTCTCTACTAGAGAAATAAATCAAGTGACTTGCTTTATAGTTTTTGTTTGAAATACATCAGACAAAAGTAGATAATGCTAAAGCAGAATCCAAATTATCCTGGAGTCTTTAAGAATTGTGCATTTTAAGTGAGCTCTAGATCTAGCTTTCCTTCTTACATCTACTCCCACAAATACTTATAGAATGTTTACTATAGGTCTGCTCCATGCTTGATACTGTGAAGCACATTATAAATGTGGAACAAGGTGAAAACAGTCACTTCCATCAAGAAGCTTACAAGTTAGTTAGAGAAAAATACTCACTGGCTTTTTCTTTCATTCATTTGCTACAGACTGCTCTCCTTGGTTTCAACTCCATAATCATCTTCATTATGACCAGAAAAACTCTTTACTTGAAGTCGTGGATACTGGGTCAGTTTTGCCACTCACTTCAACTGTGCCCCTCAATTGTTTCTATTCTTCTAACTGGGGGCCTAGAGGGCAAAGCTAGAAACTCCCATAGCCTCCCTTTGTAAAGAGCCCCAAATTCCAACATTCTCATCATTTTCTCCCAGCTGCTCTGCTTGGTTTCAATTTTCCCATCTTTATTATGCTCTCAGTCCAAGTATCCTCTGGTATCCCTCCCTTTTCAGCTTATGGCTATTGTCTTCTCCCAATAAATTGTAAGTTCTTTGAGAAGATACTAACTTTATTTTTTCTTATTTGTGTCTCCAGCACTTAATAGAGGACTAGCACATATTAGGCTATTAATAAATTTATCATATTTTATCATATTCTTCTTTGATGGCTCTACGTTAAATTCTGCTTGAGAAGCTTCAATGACTTCCCAATGCATTTTGGACAAAATGCAGATGTCTCTGTTTGGAAATTAAAGCCCTTCACAATCTAATTCCAGTCTATCTTGCCAGACTGATAATATTATGTCTCCTGTATTTTAAATACCAGACAAGCTGGCCAGTTTGGGGTCTTCTATATATGACCTTCCATCTCCTTCTTCCACACTTTTGCATAAGCTGTCTTGTATGACTGAAATGTTCTCCTTTTCATGTACCTGCCTCTTAAAATTATTGCCTTCTTCTCCAGCTCAAGCTACCACCAATTTCATGAGCTATTTTCTTGGTTCCTCATGTTGTAAGTAACTCCCCAACTAAAATTCCCATGTATATATTTTGGATACATTAATATAATATATTTACTCATTTGTGAACATGTTCTATTCTCTTAGTAGATCAGAAGTTTCTTGAAAGAAGAAACTCTCTGTATCTAGCCAGTGCCTAGAATATAGTCAGCCATTAATAAATTATTTGTTGATAGATTGACTGATCTTATTGATCTAAGTACTCTATACCCCAATACATATTGTAAAACCCTCAGTAATTCTTCACTTCATGTGATTCTCATCCATTTTTTTCTATAAATCCTCCAAAGATGTCTATTCCATGGGAGAACTACTATTTCTTTAAATATTTGATGGAAATATAATTAAAATGACAATTCTACCTAATTTAATCTACTTATTCAGTTCCTGCTACTCAAACTCCCAAGAAATTGTTTTATAGAGCTAGAAAAAATAATAACAAAGTTCATCTGGAAGAACAAAATGTCAAGAATTTCAAGAAAATTAACAAAAAAAAATGAAGTGAAGTGACTTAGACTAAAATTATATTATAAAGTGGCCGACATCAAAACCATTTGG
Source organism: Antechinus flavipes (assembly GCF_016432865.1). Taxonomy (NCBI): domain Eukaryota; kingdom Metazoa; phylum Chordata; class Mammalia; order Dasyuromorphia; family Dasyuridae; genus Antechinus; species Antechinus flavipes. The sequence continues at coordinate 335,695,344 of NC_067400.1, read as the reverse complement.
TATTGGCTAACAAAAATTTAGTCCATCAATGGAATAGGTTAGTTCGCAAGACACAATAGTCAATGACTATAGTAAGCTAGTGTTTGATAAACCCAAAGACCCCAGCTTCTGGGATAAGAACTCACTACTTAACAAAAACTGTTAGGAAATTGGAAATTAGTATGGTAGAAACTAGGCATTGATACACACCTAACACCTTATACCAAAATAAGATCGAAATGGGTTCATGAGTTAGACATAAAAATGATATTATAAGCAAATTAGAAGAACAAAGATAGTCTACCTAGCAGATCTGTGGAGAAGGAAGGAATTTGTGACCAAAGAAGAACTAGAGTACAATATGTAATACAAAATGGATAATTTTGATTATATTAAGTTCAAAAGTTTTTGTACAAACAAAACTAATACAGACAAGATTAGAAGGGAAGCAATAAACTGGGAATAAATTTTTATATTCAAAGGTTCTGATAAAGGCCTCATCTCTAAAATATATAGAGAATTGATTCAAATTCATAAGAAATCAAGCCATTCTCCAATTGATAAACGGTCAAATGATATGAACAGACAATTTTCAGAGGAAGAAATTGAAACTATTTCTAGCCATATGAAAGAGTGTTCCAAATCACTGTTGATCAGAGAAATGCAAATTAAGACAACTCTGAGATACCACTACATACCTGTCAGATTGGCTAAGATGACAGGAAAAAATAATGATGAATGTTGGAGGGGATGTGGGAAAACTGGGACACTGCCACATTGGCGATAGAGTTGTGAATTGATCCAACCATTCTGGAGAGCAATTTGGAATTATGCTCAAAAAGTTATCAAACTTTGATCCCTTTGATCCAGCAGTGTTTCTACTGGGCTTATACCCCAAAGAGATACTAAAAAAGGGAAAGGGACCTATATGTGCCAAATGTTTGTGGCAGCCCTGTTTGTAGTGACCAGAAACTGGAAAATGAGTTGAATGCTCATCAGTTGGAGAATGGCTACATAAGCTGTGGTATATGAACATTATGGAATATTATTGTTCTATAAGAAATGATCAGCAGGATGATTTTAGAGAGGCCTGGAGAGACTTACATGAACTGATGCTAAGTATGAAATAAGCAGAACCAGGAGAACATTGTATACAGCAACACCAAGATTATATGATAATCAATTCTATCAGAAATGACTCTTTTCAATAGCAAAGTAATTTAGGCTATTTCCAATGGTCTTATGGTGAAGAGAGCCATCTGCATCCAGAGAGAAAACTGTAGGGACTGAGTGTGGATCACAACATAACATTCTCACTCTTTTTGTTATTGTTTGCTTGCATTTTGTTTTCTTTCTCATTTTTTCCTTTATGAACTTATTTTTCTTATTCAGCTCGATAACAGTGGAAATATGTATAGAAAAAGTGCACATGTTTAACATATATTGAATTACTTGTCATGTAAGGGAAGGATACAAGGTTTTACAAGGATGAATATTGAAAATTATGTATGCATATATTTTGAAAAAAGAAGCTTTAATTAAATAAATACATATTTGATGGGTACATGACCCGTATTCAAGCTATTCATCTGTTATCTCTCACTGTTACTGCTTGACTACCTACATATTTTTCCTAATCATTCATGTTCTTGATATTGCCTCTGTAGTGGTATATATTGTAGTGATATAAATTTCTTGAGGGCAGGAATTTTTTTCTTTGATATTCCCAGCACCTAACACAGATACATAGTACATAGCAGGCACTTAACAAATTCCTTTTGAATAACAGGGTTGCCTTTCCTGCCAATTCTCTCTCTACCTCCAAATCATTGTGGAAAAAATACTGCAATCTCCTTATACCTATATCACGTGATTACTCAGATCACTTGTTACTTCGATTTTGCTAAGCTCGTGGTATTTCATGATTCACAGTCACAGAGTATTCAAAGTGTTTAAAGAAGTCAATTTAGGGGATTGTGACTTGGCTTAGGAGTCAGTATATGTCTGGTATGGGGAGGAGAGAGTACAGGGGGAAGAGGTCAGCCTGTGCTTAGAGTCAGGAGAATGATAAATTGACAGAATTAGATCAATCTGAGTATATAGCCTGTTCATGTGGGTAAATTTATCTTTGCAAAGTTATTGAACCTTTTAAGTGTTGAACTCATGATTTTGGCAGTACCCAAATGGCTACATCCTACGCCTTCCTTTCTATACATCATCCTCAATCACTTGAGGCCTTTTGCTGGAAGGAATAGTTAGGAACATTGAAAAATTGGCATATCAATACTGATCATTGTTTAAGAGATCAACAATACATGATGGAACATCAGTATGAGAGAAATCCAAAATGATCAGTACATGCTTATTGGACTGACAATAATATTACAGAGTAAGAGGGAGTAGAGAAAGGTGATTATAGAGTAGGGTGTTTGGTAAAGCTTCTGGAGAGAAAGAAAATTAAGATTTAGAGCATTAAGAAAGGTCATCTAATTCTCATTTTATAAATAGGAAAACTGAGGATCCGAAACTTGTTAGTTTGCCAAGGTCAGGGATGAAATTCTAGTCCAGGAGCACTATCGTAAGTAGAATTTAAGTTATCTTGAAAGATACAAAGAAATTTGGAACAAACTTTTAAAACTGGTGAAAATGTCCATTCTATTTGATTTCTCTCTCTCTCTCTCTCTCTCTCTCTCTCTCTCTCTCTCTCTCTCTCTCTCTCTCTCTCTCTCTCTTTTTCTCTCTCTCTCTCTCTTTCTCTCTCTCTCTCTGTCTCTCTCTCTCTTTCTTTGTTAAACAGAATAATGGGATAAGTTTAAGGGATATAATGAGAAATGAAGGTGACCAAAAAAACCATCCACAGGAAAAAAAAAAATTTTAATCAGCATGAATAGAGAACAGAGGAAGAACTATGTAGTATAGAACAGTGGTTCTTAGAGGTTATGTTGAGCTTGCACCATGGGGAATCATCTGGAATGAACATTGGCAATCATGTGAATATTCGCGACTATCCTGATGCTCCCTAGTGAACTCAATTCCTCAAGGCAAAAAAAATAGTGCTGTGAGCAAAAATAGTTTAAAAGCATCTAGTAAAGAAGCTTCTTTCCTGGTTGAAATTTATCTTTGAGTTCCCCTTCATCCAAGCCCTTCATTTTTCAGATCTTTTTGCCCTGTTTATTTAAAATGAGCTCTTTTTTCTTTATTATAACCATTATTGCCAATCACTATGGACTGTTAAGGAGAGATAAGGGATTTGAATTTTACAAGTAGGTGAAATGCACAATTCCCCATCTGTACTCAATAGTTTCCTTCATAATGACAGCTCTCAGGAAGCTAATAAATGAGGCTTCCTCCCAATGGAACTTTTAAAAAATACCCTAATAAATGAAAGTGCTAATTACAGCTCCTCTGGTATTAAGACAATAGTCCAAATACCCCTTGTACTTGTTAAGCAGCCTTTAGGATTTTTTCCTCTTACAGATAAGTTAAACTCAGACTAGTATTGACTGGATTTAAAAGGCTCCTTACAATAAAAGTGCTCTATTCATCAGTTACTCGTCATCCCATAAGCATTTATTAAGCATTTGCTATGTGCTACACATTGTGCTGAGCACTAAGGATATGGGCAAAAAACAAAACAAAACAACAACAACAACAACCAGTACCTGACTTCAAGGAGTTTTCATTCTAGGGAGAGGAATAAAATGTAAATAATTTAATTTAATCTTTATGAGAGACATACAGGGTAGATAGAATATAACCTTATATAGATTTCAAGTGACTTGTGAACTTGGATAAGAAGAAAATTATATCTTTATTGTCATTAACTTCTAACTGAAATTTAGCATTTCCTTCAATTATTTAAAAATCTTATTCTTAGAAAAGGTTCATCAATTTCACCAGAAGACCACATGAAATTTAAAAAAAAATTGAGAAAAAAACAACTCTTCCTTAGAAAAAGGTCCTGGAAAGGACCTCAGGAAGAAGGTAGAATTTGGGATGAGTCTTGAGGAAATCTAGAAAAATTAAGCCGCTAAAGTAAGGAGACAAACCATCCCAGCCAAGAGAGACAACCAGGACAGTGAGAAAGAAAGTAGAGTATCATAGGGAGAAATGTTAAGGAGACCAGTATAGCTAATTCTTAGGGGTTCATGGAGGGAAACTTTTAAGAAGACCAGAAAAATAGGAGGAAGCCAGGTTGTAAAGAGCTTTAAATGCCAAAGAAAGGACTTTCCATTTGATTTTGAAGGGAACCATTGAAGCTTATTGAGTGGAGATCAGGGATGACATGGATGCCTGCTTTAGGAAAATCACTTTAACAGTTGTGTGGAAATCAAAGACTTAAGGCAAATAAATTAATTATAAAATTGTATAGAACACTTGTCTGAAGAAGAACAAAGGAACAAATGTAGCAGACTTTATAGTGTAGGTGAAAAGATAGGGCATACACATGTATAGAGGGATCAGAGAGGTTGTGATGTAATTCGGGAGAAAGTGGGGAAAGGGGCGCAGTATCATAGAATTCTCTAGCCAGCACAGTAGTAACTATTTTTCATTGAAATAAAGGAGATGCTGAGGTGAAACTAAAATAGTTTCCTTATCACTGTGTTTTTCAATCCTTTTCCTTTCTTAGGAAGTAGAGCCCAGGGAGATTTTCCTCAGTCGGGCAGAATGATAACTCCTGAAGAAAAGATGGGTTTCTGACCATAAATTAGATGACAATCGAATTGACAGACTCAGGAGAGTGAGTTGAGTTGAATACTCACCAATGGTTTGGAAAGATAACTAAAAGAGCTGGTAAAAAAGGTGTAACACAACTTCTGGGGATTTGTTTCACAGGGTATTAAGTTACCACTATAGTGATTAGATTTGATCACCAGGTGGATCAGAGATTAGTACTTTTGGAAAAACACTGGAACACAACTCTATGTGGGGAATTGTGGTGAGCAATGCTTAGTGGAGAGCAGATTCAACAGAAAATAATATGATGACATCAGTAGAAGTAATTGGCAATTTTACAATAGTAAAGGCAAGTTTCCCATTCATATTCCCAGAAAATGTTTCTGAGAATGTGCATCCCCTTACATCCTCCTGTGTGGTAGTCTCACACATAATTTCCATTATTGTCCACTGAATGTGTTTGTATTTTGAAAAAAAAGATTCTAGGTTGCTGTTGTTGCTGCTTCTGCTATTACTATTGTTTGAAGGAAAGGACAGTTAGTTTCATAGCTACTTTATTCTTGTTTCTATTCAATTAAAATGTCTTTAACTGTGCCCTTTGGTTGATAGGTTGAAGAAAACACAGATTTATAATTGATTCTGACCCACAACATACTCTATTCTGGGGTAATTTATTAGAGATTTCAACCTGAGGTGGGAATCCTCCCTCAGGGACTACCCTTGAAACTACTAGAGAACAATATAAGTGTTTTAAAATATGGTTTTTAAAAAAATTTAATGGTAATAAAAGTGATGTGAAGTTGTAGGTGACGACCCAAGTTCAGTGATCCCATTTAAATAACAGTGACAATGCAAGCTGATATAGTAAGAAAAAAATTAATGGAGAACATAGAATTTGCTCCAGAGCTTGAAATACTGAATAAAATTAATATAAAGATAACTATTCCATGGAGCAGCAAGTCAGAAACCAAAAAACAATAGACCTCCCAAGTCTATAAGATTTTACATAGAATTTTAAGTCACTCCTTGTTTTTTTCAAATCCCTTTGGAGAAACAGAAAAGTTTCAATGATTTTCAAGGTAATAATCTTCTTTACCCCTACATGGTCACTATGCTTATAATCTACCTTTTCAGATGTCCTATTCTGATACCTCCTTCTGGAATGAAGGTAATTCTGGCTTCTTAAAAGCTTGACATTGTTGACTGAGAACAAGCTGTTTCACCTTTTACAATTCCAAATTAAAAAGTATTCAAGTGTTGGTCTGGACTAAGAATAGAAATCAAAGGTAAATCTAATTCATCAGAAAGTCTACTCTCTAAAACTTTCATTTTAATTCAGAAATAGGTTGAAGTCTGTTTGGGGGAAGAAGTTCCTTTCATAAAATGCAATCGCAAAACAAAGGAACAATTATCTATTATTCTTAGATGGCCCTAGTTATAGTGCACCTGTGTGATCTAAGTTAACTAAAGATAGGATCTTAGAAAGCTCTTATAAATGTTTTTCTATTAATTAACATACTAATAAAATGAGTTGAATAAATTAATTCAATTTAGAAGCACTACTTTCAAGGGAAAGTGGGGAAGTGGAGATACATTTAAATAAGACACAGTCCCAATTCTGATAATACTTTATAGTCTACTTGGGGGAAGGGGATTATAGTAGCTAATTATCACCTTGATAATCACAGGAAACAGAGACCCTAAAGAGTTGAAATATGGGACTGAAAGAAGCAGAAATAAAAGAAAAAGAAAAGCTTGGCCCAGGAAGCCTGGGGTGGTGGAAAGAAGGGTTCTCAATACAGGCAATAACTTGAAAAAAAAAAGGCACAAATGGCACACACAAGTAAGGATTCTGTGCCTTTGGCATGGATTGTAAAGGATAAGATTGGGAGGGAGGAGGGGAGAGAAATATGAAAACTCTAGGTTTAAGCCACACTTGCTTCTAAGGCTCATAAACCTCATCCAAGAATAAAGAAATCTTATCTACCTACCTAAAGAGCTACTAGCCATTCCCAAACTGCTAGCTAGTTGTTGAAATCTGAATTAGTTTGAGATACTAGCTTAGAACAATAGTTGAAGAAATTACACTTCACTGAATCTTAAAACAAGAGTTGTGTTATAATGGTAAGGAAACCAGAGTTGGGGTAAAAAAAGCTGAATTCAAATCCTAGAACTACTACTTACTAGCTATATGATCTAGGATAAGTCTTTGAGCTATCATTGTTTCCATGTTTGACTGTTTCTGATAGTTTTTTACTAAAAGTTCTTTTTAAAAAATAAATATGGGAAGTAGAGGATTGTGTGTAAGTTATAAAGTTCATAGGTGGCCATATGCATGTTAATAAGAAATGGGACTGGATAATCTCATGAGTCAAAGGACCCAAGACAGATAAAAGTAAGAATTAATATAGAGTTGGAGATCCAATGTGATCTCTTTACTCTGTCCCCTCTTCTCTGTAGCCACTAATTTTAAATGATTTCTCAGATGAGAAGTGAAATGTATATGCACTAACAATCTTCCCTGTTCAGAATTCATTTGTCCACTGAATTCAGCTATACAAAGCTTAAAACCCAGAAGAAAGCAAAAAACGGGTAAGGGAGTCAATAAGGTTATATGTGTGTATGTTTGTAATCTAAAACTCTCCGGTAAATTCAGTGAAACTCGGAAGTCTTAATAGAGGTTCTTAGATATAGCCATAATAACCACAGTAAGACTTAAGTGATAGTAAAGGCAGCAACAAAATAATTACAAAAGAATACATAAGAATCTCTTAAACATATAAATTTGGGCCCATTTAGTGTAGGGTGAAGGGTCCTATACCAAAAGGGTTCTTAAGAACTCTATGAGTCTTTTAATATAGAATACTAAATTATCTATTGGGATGACCTTAATGATATCTTTGTCTTCAAAAACTAAGAATAGTATGCCCAGTTTAAGAAGGAAGAGGAATGTATCATATATTATTGAAAGATACATCCCAAATGACTAAATTTTTAAATCTCACTTAAAATGGCAAGCTTAAATTTGTTCAGGTCTGAGTAGAAAGAGATCTTTAAGGTCTCTAAAATTCTACAATTATATGATCTTAAAACATTAATTCTTCTGTATCAACTTCCCTAGCTTGATTACAAGCTCTTTCTGACTTCTGCCTTGCCTTTGGATTTTGTCAACTCCAGCTTGAACTAGAATATTATTTTTGTGGACTTTATCAGATCTTAACATGGCTCAAGCTCTTTATTGTAGGTCATACCTAACTCGGGGCAGTCTTATGATTCAGGTTTCTAATGGGAACAAAATGAGACTTTTGAGGGCTATCAGACAACCCAACCAGAGCATGATCTAGATATTCATTGAGAATACAGTGAATAAATAGATAGCTAGAGCCATCCTCATCTTCATATAGAAATGTATCTGGTCAGAAGGTTATGTTGACTCAAATAGAAATAGAACATCAATCCATTCCAATTCCTTCCCTCTCTTAAATTATTTCCTATTTATCCTCTATATAGCATATTTATACAGATTGCTGTTGCCCCTCTCCTTAGATTGTGAGCTTCTTGAAGGCAATAACTATCTTTTGCCTCTTTTTCTATCCTCAGAACTAAGACAGTGCCAGTACACTTAATAGGAGATTAATAAATGTTTATTTGACTTAATGAAGTCTTAAGTATACTGACTTTTTGGTGGATTGCCTTTTTTTAAGCTCTAGGCAATCAGGAAGCCTGTATCAAAGCTCAATTCTTGGAGGGAGGTGGAAAAGAAGAAAGGCCCAGTAGTAATCAAGTCTCTCATAGAGATTTTTACATCTATTTTATGATAATACTTTTTATTTTTCAAATACATTAAAAGATAATTTTCAAAATTCACCCTTACAAAACCTTGTGTTCCAAATTTTTCTCCCTCCCTTCCCAATTCCCCTGTTCTCTAGACAAGAATATTCCAATATAGGTTAAACATGTGTAGTTCTTCCAAAGATTTTTCCACATTTATTATGTTGAAAAAGAAAAATCAGCTCAAAAGGGAGAGAAGAAAGCAAGCAAGTAAACAACAAAAATGTGAAAATACTGTGTTGTGATCCACGTTCAGTCCTCATAGGCCTCTCTCTGGAGGCAGATGGCTCTCTCTATCCCAAGATTATTGGAACTGGTCTGAATCACCTCATTATTGAAAAGAGCCAAATCCATCACAGTATCTTGTTGTTGTGTACAATGTTCTATTGGTTTTACTCACTTCACTTAGCATCAGTTCATGTAGGTCTCTTCAGGCTTCTCTGAAATCATCCTGCTGGTCATTTCTTATAGAACAATACTATTGCATAATATTCATATACCACAACTTATTCAGTCATTTCTCCAGCTGAAGGGCATTTACTCAGTTTTCAGTTCCTTACCACTACAAAGAGGGCTGACACAAACATTTTTACACATGTGGGTCCTTCTTCCTTTTTTATGATCACTTTGGTACATACCCAGTAGAGACACTGCTGGATCAAAGAATGCACAGTTTGATAGCCATTTGGACATCCAAATTGTTCTCCAGAATGGTGAATCAGTTCACAACTTTACCGATAATATATTCAGTGTCCCAGGTTTCCCATATCCCCTCCAACATTTACCATTATCTTTTCATGTCATCTTAGTAGTGTGAAGTAGTACCTCAGAGTTGTCTTACTTTGCATTTCCTTAATGAATAGTGATTTAGAGCATTTTTTCATATGACTAGAAATGGCTTTAATTTCTTCATTTGAAAATTATCTGTTCATATTCTTTGACCATTTATCAACTGGAAAATAGTTTCTATTTTTATAAATTTGAATCAGTTCTCTATATATTTTAGAAAAGAGGCCTTTATCAGAAACATTGGATGTAAAAGGTTTTTTTTCCCCCAATTTCTGCTTCCTTTCTAATTTTGGCTACATTGGTTTTGTTTGTTCAAAACTTTTTAATTTAATTATATTAATAATATGTATGTTCTAACCTTACCTTGGTATAGAGTTTCTACATCTTTTAGGGGAAAACTAGCTCATCTGATATGACAAGATCTTAGAAAAAATGAACAAAACTAGATGACAAGACTTTAGAAATTGCTACCATATCCTCTTTTTCTAGTTTTCTCTCTCAGAGCTTGTTAATTGCCTTTAATTACTAACAATAGTACTTACCAACTAGGAGCAGGAGTCTGAAAATATTTATGGGAACACATTCATTAACAGCCTCAGATAAATTAAACATTATCATACCAGAAAAAAAATACTTTGCATTAAAATATAAATCAAACTATTTGAGCAGCGTATTTGGCAACCAAAAGGTTAATATGTAGTTTATTTTTAAAAGATTAGTCTTTTTGTATTTTTTTTAAGCTTTTAACTTATTGGAAAGAAACTTAGTTGTCTCATAATAGGCTTGCTTAATGAGTCTAAATTAATGCACCATTCCTTCAAAGAGAAGGTGATTTAATTTTCCCTGAGTAGAAAAGAACTACTTGGAAATAAATTCAGAAAATAATTCTAGTGCAATGATAGGTTTCTTTTTGATACTCTTTAAGCTTGTTCCAAAAATAATCAAAATTAGCCTGGAACTTCCCCAAATGCCTAAAGCTCTCACCATTTTCAATGTATTTTCTTAGTATATTTATTTGGAATTATTTGGGGAGATTGTCTGAAAGATGATAATTTATCATTATTTGGCTATAGAGAGAGGTTACAAATATATGACTATTAAATTTCCATCCAAAGCTCTTAACTACTTGAAATAGACATTTAAGAGAAATTGAATTAAGAACCAATCAGTCCAGGAAATAAATCCAACAGCAGGCCTGATAACTGAGAAAACAAAATCACATTCACCAAGATGCCTTTCTTCCAAATATCTGTCGGAGTTAGATATCTAATTGCCTTTTAAATAAAATTTGAAATAGGAGTTATAGTTTCTGACACCCATATCGATTGGTCTGAATCACCATTTAATGTATAATTAACAAGGGTCAGCTGGGCAGGCACCCAAGGAATTAGATACTTATCTGCAATGTGAGTCAGGTTTCTGTAAAGGATCTTGGTGCATTCAGCTTTTGACTACATAGAAAAAAGCAATCTTGTTATTAGTGGTCTTCACTAAAAATCAGGATATGAATGAAACCAAGAAGATAGACCTCAATCACCTAGCTTTCAACCTTTGATTATTCCTAATTATTCATGGTTCAGGGAGATATAAGCTTAAAGTTCTATACAAAATACATGAAATGCATGTCATATGGCTTTTAATTCATAGCATTTGCAAAGTATCTAATACTATTCAAAATATTTTCATATCCATTATCTCACTGGATTGCCAAACCATTAGTAGAATTATTAATTGATTGATTAGTTGTTACCCAGATAAAGAGAGAAATTCTTCTGGGAGGGTTTCTTTCTATCCATAAATCCATTGCCCCTTGCTCATTCAGGGACAGGAGTGGCTATCAGTGATCTATAATCTCAGTCCTTGTGCTCTTAGTTTATGACAAAGGGAATGGGACCATTAGGAGCTCCTTTTGGGTGGGTGGGGAAGAAGGGGGAAAGGGTACAGTCAAACAGAACAAAAAAAATTTTTTGGATACTCACAGGAAAAGAACACAATGGCAACAAACAATGAGTAATATTTCAATCATATTTTAACAAGGCACAGAGAGTAAAGAGGCAAACAGTACAGAAAATGCAGAAATAAAGGACAGGTGGGAGTAAAGCTGGAAAGGCAGATGGTAGGAAGTCAGATGAGGTAGAAGAGGGAGAATGACAGCAGTGGAAAAGAGAGTCAATAGAGGGAGGGGCAATACAAGCATGCAAGTAGCATGGACCCTTAGCAAGTGGTGAAGTGAAGGAAAAGGGAGAACAACGAGCATTTTTAAAGGGTTTTAGTAATGGGAGACTATTCCTCCTTGGGGTTAGTTCATTAACATATCCACATCATCTCAAAGTTATCAGTAATACGTTAGGATTGGTTAGTTATTATAATGATTTGCTGGTGTTTTGCTGCTCTTACTGCTCATGTCTGGAGTTTATATGAAGTTTATAGACCAAGAGTAATTAGCAGAAGGGACATTAAGGTTTCATGGATTTCCCCTAATTTAACACATAAACTCAAAATGGGGCCTTAATTTCTGAGACAGTTTACAGTGGCTCCTATGCTTCCCTAATTTATGAGACAGATCACTAGAAACTATTATCTTCCCTTAATTTATGGAACAATGTTTAAGTAACTTCTAGGTTCCCTTTTGCAACATTACTTCCTATTATTGTGTCTTATACTAGCTCCTTATTACATTAAGTGGATAGACAGATGGTCAGAGGGACCAGAACAAGATACAATTTCAACAAACACATTATAATCAATAACTCAACTTGAACAGGTTTTCTTTTCCCAAATTTTAGAATTTGAAACTAAGAAAGGTAAGGTGATTTGCCCAAGATTATTGGGAAAAAAAGAAGCAGAGTGAAATTTATAAAAATAGAAATCATTCCCCAATTGGTTAATGGTCAAAGGATATAAAAAGGCAGTTTTCAACCAAAGAAATCAAAGCTAACCATAGTCATATTAAAAAAATACTCTAAATCACTACTGATTAGGGAAATACAAATTAAAACAACTCTGAGGTATTACTTCATATCTATCAGATTGTCTAATATATTAAAAAGAAAAATGTTCAATGTTAGAGGGAACATGAGAGAACAGGAACTTTAATGTATTGCTGGTAGAATTGTGAACTGATTTAACAATTTTGGAGTTCAATTTGAAACTATGCCCAAAAGATTATAAATGTGTGTATACCCTTTGATCCAGCAATACCAATGCTGTGCCTATATCCCAAAAACATCCAAACAAATGAAAAAAGATCCATGTGTACAAAAACATTTATAGCAGCTCTTTTTGTGGTGATAAGGAATTGGAAATTGAGAGACTACCTATGAATTGGGGAATGGTTGAACAAATTGCAATATCTGAATTTAATGGAATACTATTCTTCTATAAGAAATAATGAGCAAGTAGATTTCAGAACAATCTGAAAGACTTACATGAACTGATGCATAATGAAGTGAATAGAAATAGGATAACATTATACACAGTAACAGCAATATTGTTTGATGAAGAACTGTGAATGACAACTATTCTCAGCAATACAATAATCCAAGACAATCCCAAAGGACTAATAATAAAGTATGCTATCTGCCTCCAGAGGAAAAAATTGATATTGTTTGAATACAGACTGAAACTTCCTATTTTTCCACTTTGTTCTTTCATTTTTTTTCTTTTGTTTGACTCTTCTTATACAATATGACTACTGTACAAATGTTTATGTAATTGCACATATATAATCTATATCTACTTACTTTATCAGGGAGGATAACAGGGAGGATAATAGGAAGGGATAGAATTTTGAACTCAAAACTACAAATAAAAAATTTTTAAAAACCATGAAGTCCAAAGTTAAATAGGCTGGACATGTGAGTATATAAAAAAGAAGCAGACCTTCAATAGCTTAGAAAAAGAAGTGCCAAACCTTATAGAAGAAAATAAATCATTGAAAACCAGAATTGGTCAGGTAAAAGCTAATAATTCCATGAGACACCAAAAAATAATAAAATTAAGTCAAAAGATGGAAAAAATTCAATTAAAAATATGAAATATATGAAAACTGCCCCCAAAAATATTTTATACAGCTAGGAAAAATGACAGAATTCATCTGGAAGAACAAAAGGACAAGAATATCAAGAGAATAACTAAAAAATACAACTGATGGTGGCCGAGAAATACCAGACCTAAAATTCTATTATAAAGCAGCAGTTATCAAAACCATTTGGTACTAGCTAAGAAATAAAGTGGTAGATAGATCAGTGGAATAAATTAGATACACATGACACAATAATCAATGACTATAGGGTATTTGACAAACCACAAAACTTCAGTTTTTGGAGTAAGAATTCATTATTTCACAAACATTGCTGGGAAAATAAGTAAATAACATATTGAAAATTTGGCATAGATCTACATCTCACACCTCATAACAAAATAAGGTCAAAATGGATGCATGATTTGGGAGGAAGGGGTGATATCATAAGCAAATTAGGAGAGCAAGAGATAGTTTACCTATCAGATCTTTGGAAAAGGAAGGAATTGATGGCCAAAGAAGGAATAGAAAACATTATGAAATGCAAAATTGACAACTTTGATTACATTAAATTAAAAAGGTTTTGCACAAACAAAACCAATGCAAGCAAGATTAAAAGGGAAAACTGTGAAAAAAAAATTTACAGCCAATGTTTCTGAACAAGACCTCATTTCTAAAGAATATAAAGAACTGTGTCAAATTTATAAAAAAACAAGTCATTCCCCAATTGATAAATGGTCGAAGGATATGAACAGACAATTTCAAATGAAAAAATTAAAACTATTTTTGGTCATGTGAAAAAATGCTCTAAGTCACTATTGATTAGAGAAATGCAAATTAAAACAACTCTGAGGTACCACCTTATACCTCTGAGAATGGCTAAGATGACAGGAAAAGATAATGATAAATGTTGGAGGGGATGTGGGAAAACTGAAACATTAATACATTGTTGATGGAGCTGTGAACTGATCCAACCATTCTGGAGAGCAACATGAAACTATGCTCAAAAGGCAATCAAACTGATCCAGCAGTATCTCTACTGGGCTTATATCCCAAAGAGATCATAAAAAAGGGAAAAGGGCCCACATGTGCAAAAATGTTTGTAGCAGTCCTTTTTGTAGTGGCTAGAAACTGGAAACTGAGTGGATGTCCATTAGTTGGAGAATGTCTGAATAATTTATGGTATATGAATGTTATGGAATATTATTGTTCTGTAAGAAAGAGACTTACATGAACTGATGCTAAGTGAAATGAGCAGAACCAGGAGATCATTGTACACAGCAATAACAAGATTATACAATGATCGGCTCTAATGGACTTGACTCTTTTCAACAGTGAGGTGATTCAGACCAGTTCTAACAGATTTATAACAGTCCCAGAGAGATGAGTGTGCATCACAACATAGTATTTTCACTTTTTTGTTGTTTGTTTGCATTTTGTTTTCTTTCTCATTTTTTCCTTATTATCTGATTTTTCTTTTGCAGCATGATAAATGTGGAAATATGTTTAGAAGAATTGCACATGTTTAACCTATATAGGATTACTTCCTAGCTAGGGGAGGAAAAAGAGAGAAAGGGAGGGAGAAAAATTTGAAACACAGAGTTTTATAAGGGTGAACACTGAAAATTATCTTTGCATGTATTTTTAAAAATGAAAAGATAATTTTAAAATATTTTTAAATAAAATATTAGCATAAATATTAGGATAAAATGTTGGACAAGGGAAAACTGGGACACTAATGTATAGTTGATGGAGTTGTGATTTGATCCAACCATTCTGGAGAGCAATCTGAAACTATCCCCAAAGGACTATACAACTGTGCATACCCTTTGACCCAGCAGTGCCATTATTGGGTCTGTATCCCAAGGGACTCTTAAGGGAGGGAAAAGGACCCACATGAGCAAAAAGGTTTATAGCAGCAATAAATCTTTTTGTGATAGCAAATAAGTGGAAAAGGAGCAGATGCCCATCAATTGGGGAATGACTGAACAAGTTATAATACATAAAGGTAATGGAATATTATTGTTCTATAAAAAATGATGAACAAGCTGATTATAGAAAGGCCTGGAAAGATTTACATGAACTGATACTGAACAAAACAAGCAAAACCAGGAATACATTATACATAATAACAGCAAGAATGAGAAATGATCAATTCTGAAAGGCTTGGTTCTTCTCAGCAATTCAGTGATCCAAAGCAATACCAAAAGACTTTGGATAGAAAATGCCATCTGCATCCAGAAAAAGATCTAAAGAGACTGAATGAATGTAAATCAACACATGCTATGTTTACTTTTTTCTGTTTTTTTATCTCTCCCATGGTTTTTCTCTTTTGCTCTGATTTTTCTCTCTCAACATGATTCATAAAGCAATGTTTATTAAAAAATAAATTTACTACAATAAAAAAATAAAATATTAATAAGGAACCTACAGTCATATATCACAAATATAATGCACTTTGACCAAGCTGGAGTTATACTAAAAGTGCAGGGCTAGTCCTATATTGGGAAAATTATAAGTCTAATTGGCCATATTAATAATAAAAAAATCATGATTATTTTAATAGATTCAGAAATATTCAATAGCTATTCCTATTTAAAGTCCTAGAAAGCATAGAAATAAATGAAGTCTTCCTTTACAAGATTAGTGGCATCTAACTATAACCAAGTACAAGCATTTTCTATAATGGGAATAAAGCAAAAGATTTTCCAGTAAGATCAGGAGTGAAGCAAGGATTATTCATTATGGCCAATATTATTCCATATTGTACTAAATGGATATAGCATTCAGATAAGGGGTGAGGGGAAGGAATTGAAGAAATAAGAAAAAGCAAAGAAGAAACAAAACTATCATTTTTGTATATGATAAGATTTATTTAAAAACTCTAGAGATTCTACTAAAAAAATCTAATTAATAGAAATAATTTATAATTTCATCAGTGTAGCAGGATATAAAATAAATCCATACAAATCATTAGTCTACTGGCCAAGAAACACACAGGAAAAAAAATTTACAAAATACTCTTACAAAAGTTACAAAATACTCTTCACACAAAGAAAGTCCAAAATAATTTTAAAATCTTACTTATGAGTAAGCAAACCAGAATAATAAAAATGACAATTATACTTAAATTAATTTACTCATCTCAATTAAACTTCTAAAAATTGTTTTATTAATCTAGGAAAAAAAAATACCAAAATTCATGTGAAAGAACAAAAGGTTAAAAATATCAAAAGAATTAAAGGGGGAAAATTAGAGAAAGGAAATTTAATCATACCAAATTTTAAATTGTATTAAAAGATAGCGATTATCAAAACTACCTGATACTGACTAAGAAATAGAATGGTAGATCAAAAGAATAGAGTAAACAAACAATACAAGTATGTCTAGTAACATAAATTTTATGTAATAAGTTTTATTTTTTACAAAAAATATTTAATACTGAGATAGTATATAAATTGAATTTTGCAAATTAAAAAGAAAAATTTTTGATGTACAGGAAGTAGTTTAAAAAGAATATTGGCTTTGGGTGTTAATGGTGGGGCATAGTGCCTGTAATAAATGATTATACTAGGTTTGTGTTTAATAAACATCAAGATCTAAGCTTTTAGGATAAGTCACTATTTGGTTAAAAAAAAAATTTCTGGGAGAATCAGAAAGGAGTTTGGCAGAAACTATGTATAGATTAATATCTTACACCACTTACAGAGATAAGATCAAAATGGATTTATTACCTAGACACAAACAGAAATATAAGTAAATTAAAGAATATGGAACATGATGCTTAGATTTGTGTATAGAAAAATTTAGGAATAAATGGCAGAAAGCATTTTAGAATGCAAAATGGATATTTTTGATTACATTAAATCAAAAAAGATTTGATACAATAAAACTAGCGTAGCCAAGATTAAAAGGAAAGCAGAAAATTGGGGGAAGGGAAGAATTTTTATAAACAATTTCTTAGAAAAATACCTCATATACCAAATATATAGAGAACTGAGTCAAATTTATAGGAATATAGGTCATTTTCCAATTACGAAATGGTCAAAGATGTGAACAAGTAATTTTTGGAAGAAGAAATTAAAGCTACATATATATATATATAGCAATATGAAAAACACTCTAAATTATTATTGATTAGAGAAATGTGAATTAAAACAACTTTGAGGTATCACCTCATACCTATCAGATTAGCTAACATCACAGAAAAAGAAAACAATAAATGTTGTAAGGAATATGGAAAAATCAGGACACTAAGTATACTATTGGTGCAATTGTGAATTGATTCAACCATCTTGGTGATTGCTTAATGCTTAAACTTAAAGAATTATAAAGCTATGTATAACATTTGACCCAGCAATACCACTATTAGATCTGTTTTCCAGAATCATTGGAGAAAAAGAAAAAGAAACTGTGTGTTCTAAAATATTTTTAGCTCTCTTTGTGAAAGCAAAAAACTGGAAATTGATAAATAGCTGAATAAGCTGTGGTATATGATTGTAATGAAATATTACAGTACTGTAAGAAATAATGAACTGATTGATTTTAGGGAAACATGCAAAGACTTACCTGAAATAATACAAAATAAGATGAGCAGAACCAAGACATTGCTGTATATTGTAACAGCTATATTGTTTTAAGAGTAACTGTTCTATTCTAATTTGAATATTTAAAGCAACTACAAAGGACCTATGAAGAAAGTTGCTATCCACCTCCATAGAAAGAGCTGATATATGGAAGTATGTGTTATATGATTCAAAATATATATATGTATATCAAATGTTGTGTGGAGGGAAAGAAACAACTTGGACCTCAAAATATAACAAAAAAAAAAATTAAATAAATCTTTAAAAAGAAAACTACAACAATAATCTCCCGGCTCTGAAGCACTTTCCACTGTCCATTAGCTAAGATAATATGTGGGCAACTAAAAAAGACAACTTCACTTTATGACAGATAACATGAGGGGTCTGGTGGGTCAGAAATAATATTCTAATACAGAAGGAGGGAGAGAGGGAGAGAACAGGAAATGGCTTTGGGCTTTTATGTTAAGGCTGAGTTGGAAGGCACTGTTACTTTGCTCAGCTCAGCCTGCCACTTTGTTCAGTTCAGCCCTTAGTGGGTTGTAAAACACATCAGAATGAAATATGTGTATGTATGAAAATACCCATAGGTAGCATTGGAATGCTCA
Organism: Antechinus flavipes; assembly: GCF_016432865.1. Lineage (NCBI taxonomy): Eukaryota > Metazoa > Chordata > Mammalia > Dasyuromorphia > Dasyuridae > Antechinus > Antechinus flavipes. The sequence continues at coordinate 335,676,856 of NC_067400.1, read as the reverse complement.
CATTAGAAAGGGGGTAAGATGTGGGGGGAATTAATAATATTCATTTTCAGCTTCACAATCTCTAAAGCCATTTGATATGTTTTCTACCTTTATAAAAAGGAGGAAAAAATATTCCGTTTTAATCCCTCTGGCCTCACATTTGAAGAGGAAGAAGTAGGTTTTTTTTTTTTTTTGGTTGGTTGGTTTTTAGAAAGTTTATTTCAATTCTAGTTTGAAGGGATACACAACATAACTTTTTGTTCTGTTGCCTTTTGTTCCTTGCAGTGTTATAGAGTAGCATGAAGTCACAAGCCACTTGAGGCATAGGAAAAACAAAGTTTTCATCTCCCTCTCTATCCAAGTCCCACCAAGCCACCAAAAGGGCAGTTTCTCTGAAAATAGGACTTCCCAAGTTTCATTTAAATAATAAAGAAATATTTCAAGAGAGCCTGTTTGTGTACAAACCAGTCAGTGTAATGCCAGAGAGAATTAATACTGGAAAATCGTAGAGCTATAAAGGATCCGAGATATTTCGTAGTCCAGCAATTCTCAAGGTGTGTTTGTCAGATCCCTGGGATTCACCAAGCTATTTAGGGAGCTCCTTGAAGTCAAAATTAGTTTAATAATAATATTAAGATGGTATTTGTCTATCAAAATACTCCTCCATTTTATGATTATGTATCTGTTGTAAGGCCAGGTTTTCTTCATATACTTCAACAAAATATTTACCCTAGATGAAATATAGAAGCAGATAAGGAGAACTTAGCTATCTTTATTAAGTTAGACATAAAGAGATTTGCAAAAATATCTAAAATGATGCGACTCAACTTTTTTTGTTTTAGAAAATAGTTTATTTTTATTAAAATGCTATTATTAATGTTAACCCGTAATGTGTTTTATTATTTTTATTAAAATATTTTAAATGCATTGTTTTAATTTTTAATATGGTTAAGCATTTATAGGTATAACACATATAAACAAAAGCCTTTTGGAAAGTTTGATTTTTAAAAGTCTTAAAACCAAAAAGTTGGAGAATTGCTAGTCTAATTCCAACTCTGTTTATGAAACTAAACTCCAAAGAGACAACTGCATAGATGAGATTAGATGATGGAGAATAGCTTAATTCAGTTAATTCTATTCAACAAACTTTTATTAAATACTTACTATGTTCTAATATCAAACCTTGTGCAAGGACCTAGGATACAAAAGCAAAAAAAGAAACAATGCCTTTTATTAGGTATTTGCATTTGAGTGCTGGACTTGGAGTCAGGAGTTTAAATCTTCCCTCTAACACTTATTAGATGTGTGGTTCTAGGTAGATCATCCTCAGTTTCTACATCTGTAAAATGAGGATAATAATAGCATCTATCTTCTCAGATTGTTCTGGGGATGACATGAGATATTTGTAAAGTGCTTCACAAAGCTTAAAATGTCATATACTCTTATATATTACATACATAAATATTATTGTACACATAAAATGTATTATACATATGTAATAAATATTATTTATTCTATATAATTATCAGTGACTCACCTCTTGAGTACAATTTTTTTTTTAAAAGGGTGGGGAGGGAAAGATGCATCATACAATGGATAGAACACCAGCCCTAGAATCAGGAGGATCTAAATTCAAATCTGGACTCAGACATAAGTCACTTAATCTCAATTGCCTCTCAAAAAAAAGCTTTAAAAAAAAAAAGGAGGAAGAGTTTCTATAGAAATGAAGATTAACGGAGGCTAATTGAGATTAAATGACTTTGCCAAAGTCACATAATATGTTAATATCAGAAGCAGGTTATGAGGTTAGGTCCTACTTATACCAATTCCAATACTCTATTAAATTACTTGTTCTAGGAAAGGAATAAAAAAATGCAAATAAAATAAAATAACAGTCCCAAAAAATAAAAATGGAAGGGGAAGATAGTAAGAGGAATCATTTTTTTTCTGAGTTCTCCCTACATACAAACATATCCTCTGCATGATCTAAAAAAGTCTCAAACCAAATTCTAATCAGAAAAGCCAAGAAAAAGGGAAGCTTAAGGAAATAGAGAGACCTATAAAATCTGCAGTAAATGCCATTATAGTAGCAGTGCCACAACAGGGAAACTGGAGTGGGCTACAGAAGCCATAATAGTGATAGGAAGCAGGCCAGCATCCAAGAATGGTAAGGGAATCTAGCAACTGAACAAAAAGAGATTTCAGGAGACCCTTGCATAAGGATAAGATGCAGGATCAGGTGCCATCTGGCAGTTCTGTTATCCATTACCTAATTCTGGATTACAGTTCCAAAATGGAAAGGAATGAGCACATATTGAAGACGCAGAGGTCCTCCTTTGTAAAAAGTAAAGAACAAGTTTCAAAAACTTAATTGTGTAACTTTGAGTCCAAGTACAGAGTAGGAATTCAATTCTAACTTTTATTACTAAACAAAAGCTTACAGTGGAATACTCCATATTAGGAGATCAAAACCATGAGGAAGCCAACAATTTATTCATTCTGAACCTTCAATACCTCCAAACAGACTAATTGTGATTGAATTCAATAGTAGTCTATTGGAAACAAACCACATACAAGCCAGCAGACACAAATCAGATGAAGAATTTACAAGGCTCAGACCAAAAAGGCCATAAACAAATCACTCCTTGGTTTGTATCACTTTAGAAACACTTAAAACTTTCAGGCCTCTAGACTAAGTGATGAAAGCAGTAGAAGGACATAAAAGACAGAAGCTCAGGACAGCCATCCTCTCCTCAGAGGTGAGCAGAGTCCAACACAATTTAAAATCCAAAGTGAATGAGTAGGCTGGAAAAATGATTAAACAAGAAAAATTTTATCATAAAAAGCTTGGAAATGGGATAACTGTAATGCTAGAGAAACTGAGGCAAGGTAGAGATTACAGAGTTTTTAGTATTTTATTTGGATTTCTCAGAGGGAAAAATTTTCTGGGACCAAAAAGATCCATTTTTGGTCGCAGGGCTGAATCAGATTTTTGTCTCAAAGAATCCAGCAGTGAATGTGAGTTTCCTATGAAATATATACATGGGGCTCTAAGCGACCCGGGTAGACCAAGACAAGGGGTGGAGTCCAACATTGAGAGTGGGAATGGACCATTAATCTAGTTCTGACAAGGTAGGGTGTGAGGACCTCAAATTCTTGATAACTTAGGAGGAATTAGGAGCCAGGAAGTCTGAACTCCTCCTTATCTTGAGTTTACACATTTACAATATAAATTGTACCTTAGAGTAGGCAGCCCTAAGTTATATCCATCCTAATGATCAGGAGCGGGGAGGAGGGGAGTTGCAACCAGGGGGATTGAGGCAGAACAATTCAAGGAACTGAGGCAGAATAATTCAAGGAACTGCAGCAGAACAATTTAGGGAAATTGAGGCAAGACAATTTAGGGAAACTGAGGCAGGACAATTCGGGGAAATTGTGGTACAATAAACTCATGTTTTGGACACAATTATTTTTAAAAACCTATAATTATAGCAATACTTCAAAGAAAATTGGAAATTGGATACCAACCCAAAAGACATTCCTAAAAGAATTAACAAAAAAAATAAGGATTTTAAAAATCATATATGAGCAGTGACAAATAAATCAGGGGAAGAAATGAGAGCTGTGCAAGAGATTTATGAAAAGAGAATTAACAGTTTGGTTTTTAGAGAGAGAGAGAGAGAGAGAGAGAGAGAGAGGTACAAAACCATGTTGAAGAAGAAAATAACTTCTTGGGAAGCAGAAAACCAGGAAAAAAAAAAAAAACTTACATCCAAAGATTCTGATAAAGGCTTCATTTTATAAATATATAAAGAATTGACTCAAATTTATAAAAATGCAAGCCATTCTCCAGTTGATAAATGGTAATAAATAAATAAGAACCGACAATTTTCAAATGAAGAAATCAAAGTCATTTCTAGTCATATTTTAAAAATGCTCTAAATCACTATTGATCAGAAAAATGCAAATTTATACAACTCTGAGGTACCCTTAGACATCTCTCAGAGTGGCTAAGATGACAGAAAAAGATAATGATAAATATTGGAAGGGATATAGGAAAATTGGGACACCAATACATTGTTGGTGGAGTTGTGAGCTGATCTAACCATTCTAGAGATCAATTTGGAATTATGCCCAAAAGGCTATCTAACTGTGCATACTCTTTGATCCAGCAGCATCTCTACTGGATCGGTATCCCAAAGAGCTCATAAAAAATGGAGAAGGACCCACATGTGCAAAAATGTTTATAACAGTCCTTTTTGTAGTGACAAGGAACTAGAAGCTGAGTGGATGCTCATCAGTTGGGGAATGGCTGAATATGTTATGGTATATGAATGTAATGAATATTACTGTTCTATAAGAAATGATGAAAAGGCTGATTTCAGAAAGGCCTGGAGATACTTGCATAAACTGGTGCTAAGTGAAGCTAGTTTGACCATCACAGCAACACAACAACAACAAAATTATACAATGATCAATTCTGATGGACATGACTCTTCTCAACAATGAGGTGATTCAGACTAATTCCAATCTGGCTGGAGACAGCCATCTGCATCCAGAAAGAGGACTATGGTAACTGAATGTAAATCACAACATAGCATTTTTGCCTTTCTTATTGTTGTTTGCTTGCTTTTTGTTTTCTTTCATCTTTTTTCTTTTTTGATCTGATTTTTCTTGTGCAGTATGATAATGGTGGAAATACATATAGAAGAACTGCACATATTTAACATATATTGGATTACTTGCTGTCTAGGAAAGGAGGCAGGGAAAGGGAAGAGAAAAAATTTGCAACACAAGATTTTGAAAGAGTGAAGCTGAAAACTATCTTTGCATATATTTTGAGAATAAAAAAGTTATTATTTTAAAAAAGGGAAAAAAGAGAAAGAAAATAACTTCTTTAAAAATCAGAATTGGCCAAATGGTAAAAGAGGTACAAAATCTCACATAATGGAGGAGAAAAGGTTTCTGGTGAAGTTGTATGTATGTATATATTCTAGCAATAATTCTGCAGAAATATTATTATGCTCATTTTACATTTAAGAAAACTGAGACCCAGTAAGACTTTCTTAGTAAGTGTTAGAATTGATATTGAAATCTTGAAACAATCATTGAGTGTGCAAAATGTAATGAATTTAAGTTAAGAAAGACAATTCAAAATTCTGGTTTTGCCATTAAAATAATTGTGTGACCTTGACAAGTCACTTAATATCTTTGAGACTCAGTTTTCTCACCTGTAAAATAGAATGTTTAGATGATGTCTGAGATTTTTTCAAACTCTAAATTCTATAAGCTTCTTCACTAGGAGTCAAAACTCTTTTAAGTTCCCATGGTCTCATATCACAGTATGGCTTAAATGACAGAAAATTAAATTAGCCTTGTGTTCCTTTGTTTTAGCCTAAACCAGCTCTCTCTCTCTTTCTTTCTCTCTCTCTCTCTTTTTCTCTTCTCTCTCTCTTTCTCTCTCTCTTTCTCTCTCTCTTTCTCTCTCTCTCTCTCTCTCTTTCTTCTCTTTCTCTCTGCCTATGTGTGTTTGTCTCTCTGTCTTTCTCATTCTGTCTGCTTCTTTCTGTCTCTCTGTTGTTCTCTCTGTCTCTTTCTCTTTTTTCTTTCTTTTTCTCTCTCTCAATCTCTTTCGCTCTCACTTTCTGTATGTTTACTTCTCCATCTCTATCACTGTATTTATCTCAGTGTTTCTGAATATTTCTCTCTATATATCTCTCTGACTCTATCTTTCCCTGTCTCTGTCTCTGTGTATGTCTTTCTCTTCCTCCTCATTCTATTTTTCTTCCTCTTTCTTCTCTTCCTCCACTAACCTCCTCTCTCCAACTCAGAAACTCAGTATTCTTTATGTGTTTCTTTGTACAAATTCTCAGAGTTTAAGTATTAAACCAGCATTTATGAAATTTCCAGTTTGGTGATAGTATTACTGCTGCTGCTATTCTGTCAAGGATTGTCTTTACTAAGAACAATACTATTTTATTTTATTTTTGTCTTTTGCCTCTGAGTATTTTAAACATTATTTGCATAGAGCACACAGAATTTGGGACTATACCAAGTCATTTCTCCTCACTGTACCCTTTCTCCTTATCTTCAAATAGATCTATGTCTGTTTTTGTTTGTCCCCATCTACAAATAGAAAACGATTGTTAAAAGTATCATAGGATAATATAGGAGCTAATGGAAGCCCAAACCTGAGCTTTGAGCAATTAAGGAAATATTGCTGGCAGCAATGAGATCACCAGCCTTTGGCCCCTCTGTGGCTGCTAATGATGATTAGTACACAGTCTAAAGAAATCAATTACTCATCAGACTTGGCTCCCAAACCCAACTCTGAATCCCATTTAAAATAACAATAATTTTTTTTTTAAATGACAGTCCTTTGCATTTGTAAAACATCTTTAATTTTTCAAAGTGCTTTCATACCCATTATCTCATTTAATATCACAACAATCTTGGCAGTAAGGATATCATTATCTCCATTTGACATATAAGGAAACTGGAGCTCAGGAAAGCTTGTCTCTTCCTCCCAGGTTTCTTGACTTTTATCCAGTGCTCCTTCCATTGTATCATTATTTAGTAGAAACACTTTAAAAGCAATTCATTGTGTGAGCTTTAGAAGTTTCTGTCTTCCTCCTGAGTAGTAGTCATTCTCCCCTGAATGGTGGTGGCAACCTGTTCTAGATAATGTTCTAGTGAAACTAAGAACTCTCAGTATAGAAAAAAGGCTTATTTGGTAAGATATCTTATCATTCTACTCCCTCAAAAAAAGTGTGGAATCTTTCTAGATTAGTACTGGACAGCTCCTAACTCCATTTTTGGATTTTCTAAGGGCTAGGAAAAGTATTCAGAGGAATAGGATGTAGGAATTGTCCTAGTTAAATTTGCATCATATAATTTAACTTATACTTCAACATATTTAATATGTATTGTTCAACCTGCCATCTGGGGAAAGGAGAGGAAAAGTTGGAACAAAAGGTTTTGCAACTGTCAATGCTGAAAAATAACCATGCGTATATCTTGTAAATAAAAAGCTATAATATAATTTAAAAATTTGCATCACATAGAAGAAAAACACATCTATACAAATAAATAAAATATTAAATGAAAGGGGGGAATTAGAAGGGTCATTTTTAACTGGAAGATCAGGGCATCATGGAGCTATTGGTGGTGAAGAAAAAACTAAACCTCTCTCTGACTCTACTTTATGGATCCCATTTCCCTCATAAAATCCCATTCATCCTGAGAAGTTTTTGAAATAACATTCGGTATGAAGGGGCAGTTGTTAGAAACATTGTAGAAGAGACAAATTTGGTCTTTACTGCATAATTCTCTCAGGAATTCAGTATCCTGTATTCTGTTTTCCCAAACTTCAGATTTTCTCTTCAAGAACTGCAAATGTTGAAGTCAATAAAATTTGTTTTGTTAGTACTATTTCATTTTTTCTTCTTTTTTAAACAGGGTCTTTTGAAACTCTGTCAAATCAAATATTGTAAAATGGTACTTGATTTCTCTACTCAGTGGGCCTCCATTTCTTCAATTATAAAATAAGGGCAGAGATGAGGAATATTACAACAAAGTGGAAAGAACTCTGACAGCATCAAAATCCTAGTTCTATCACTTAGTGCTTATGAGACTTTAATCTCTTTAAGTTACTGTTTTCTTATCAATAAATTGAAGGTATTGAACCTCAAAAGTCCTCTTCAACTCCTATTATTTCCAGGTCCCTTCCAGTTCTGAAATTCGAGTATTGTTGCTTTCCACTTTTATGATTGGGGGGGGGGGATGGAATTCCTAACCTTCATTACCAATGCAAGTGAGTATCTCATTTATAAATTTTACGTTGCCTAGGATATTGAGAAGTTAATATCCTGTCACCTGTGATGAACAGTTAATAATATATGCCAGAGGTGGGACTTGAATCCAGATTTCTCTTCAGGTCTTCCCTGAAGAGTGCTTTATTAATTCTACTCACAATATCTCTCTACTCTAATGATATACGTTCTTTAAAAACAATAAGGAACTGGTTGAAAGTTCTCAGAAAAGAGTTGAAATCAAAGTTATGGAATTTCATAGAGCAAATCCCAAATCATTTAAACTCTTCAAAATTCCCAAGATAGCCTTTTATCACTCATTAATTTCAAAAAATCTTTAATCAATAATCCCTAATTACAAACATACTTCAGATAAGTATTTGTCTTAAACATTTTGTTTCCAGTTTACATATTACATAAGAATATTTACTGACCCAGTCAGTACTTTACCCAATAATTATTAGGTCAAGGTTAGAAGCACTCAGGTGTGAATCATGAGCCCAAAGAAAGAACAAATTAGAATGATGGATTTTTGCTGTTTATAATTCTGATATTTGAGCCTGAGAAAATCCAAGGCCATCCCTAGATTTTTTTCCAGATGATTCACACACACACTGAGCAATATAAATTGCAATATGTTAGAAGGATCTAGTTTCAAAAATGGTCTTCACTCAACTTACTTTTGATATATCCAAAATGAAAGAGAGGAGAGGAAAAATAAAATTGGATAGTAAGTCTCTCCAATCATGGGATGACTACCCATTCTTCAAGAGACAGTTAAAGGCCCACCTCTGTCAGGAAGCCCTTCCTGATTCTTATTTCTCAGATAACACTGATTCCCTGCCTATATGCTCCAAAGGGACCTTTGCATTTCGTTATAGTGTATATACAGCATAAAGTTCAAATTCCTCAATCTGAAAACCAACATTTTCTCTGAGAATTACTAGCATTGTGAAGCTAGATAAGTCAATGAACCTCACTATTCAGAGCTTCATTTTCTTCATCTATAAAAATGTTGGAGGAAATCGTTTGATAAACCATGGGATTATTGTATGGGAAAGTGATATTTAATCTTAAGCTATTTAGAAATCCAAATGATGATTATTACTGAGCAGTATCTCTTTATGGGCTAGCTACCATTAGCTCACATATGTAAGTTGAGTCCCCCAGGGGATGAATACCCTAGATTTAAAATATTATGTGGTCTTTAACATATATTGGATTACTTGCGATCTAGGGGAGGGGGAGGAGAAAGAGAGGGGAAAAATTTGGAACGCAAGGTTATGCAAAGTGAATGTTGAAAATTATCTATGCATATGTTTTAAAAATAAAAAGCTTTAATAATAATAAAATATCATGTGGATGTTAACATCTATAAAAAAAGAGTGTCAAAGCCCTTTCCAGTGGATGCATCTTGATAATCTGCCAAAGAACAGAATAAGCTCAATGTAAAAGTATTTACTGAGAAAGCAATCTAGGGCAAATTTTCTAACAAATATACACAGTATCAGTGGAAACGAGTGGACATATGGAGAGTACAGTAGAAAAGAAGCACATTCTTAGGAGAACACATAATCCATACAATTTATACCTCTGGTGTTTCAGAACTTTGAGATTCCCTTTCTTGTCCTAGTGATTTCATGCTGCTCCCACAAGTACAGTATTTCTGTTGAGGTTTTTGGGCTGGACTCCATGAGATTGTTCATCTCTGATGCTCAGTTCTCAAAAGACCAAAATTAGTTCTCATTTCACTTTCTTTTCAAGCTTCAGTAGCTGGACCTAATCTCAATATCCAGAACTCATACTCCTCGGAGCCATCTCCTGTTTCAACCAACTCTCTATCTTGCTTTTTTTAAAAAGGATATCAGAACAATTTATAACTAAACAAGAGATATAGTACATTGCAGTATATAAAATGGATAATTTATCACATTAAATTTTAAAAATTGCGCAAACAAAACCAAAGCAATCAAAATTAAAAAGAAAACAAAAAGTGGGAAAGAAAGGTGAGGAGAGATTTAAAGCAAGGGTCTCAGAAACGTCTAATTTCTCAAAAAAAGAGAGAATTGAGTCAAATTTATAAGAATATAAGTCATTCCCCAATTGATTAATGATCAAAGAATATGAACAGGCAGTTTTCTGAAGAAGAGGAAACCAGAGCTATCTATAGTCATACAAAAGTTCTCTAAATCACTATTGATTAGAGAAATGCAAATTAAAATAACAATCTTATAGATGAAGAAAATGAAGCCACTTCACACTTATTAAAAGGAAAATAACAAATGATGAAGGGAAAAAATGGGATGTTAATGTACTATTGGTGGAATTGTGCACTGGTCTACCCATTCTGGAGAAAAATCTGAAATTCTTCCCAAAAGGCTGTAAAATTGTACATATCTTTGACTCATCGATATTACTACTACATCAATATCCCAAAGGGAAAAAAAGTTAAAGGCAAAAGATCTACACTTGCAAAAACATCAATATTATCTCTTTTTGGCAATGGCAAAAAAAAAAAATGAAAATTGAAGGAATATCCATAAAATGAGATGTGATTGAATAAGTTGTAGTATGTGATTGTGATGGAATATTATTGTTCTATAGAAAATAATGAGCAGAATAATTTCAGAAAAACCCAAACTGAAGCAAAATTAAGTGAGCAAAACAAGGAGAACTCTTTACAAAGTAACAGTAAATATTGTGTGATGATCAACTGTGAATGATTTCACTATTCTCACCAATACAGTGACCCAAGACAATTCTAAAGGATTTATCATGAAAATTGCTCTCTATCTCCAGAGAAAGAACTGATGGACTCTGGATGCAAATTGAAATATACTTTTTTCATTTTTATTATTATTATTATTTTATTTATTTTTCTTGGTCTGCACTTTTTTTGACAATGTCTAATATGGATATATATTTTATATGATTGCACTTGTAAAATCTTTACCAAAATACGTGCCCTCTCAAGGAGAGAAAAAAGAGAGAATTTAGAACAAAATTTTTAACAATGTTTAAAATGCTATGACATGTAATTGGAAAAAATTATATATAAAAATTTTCACTTAAAAAGAGGAAGGGCTATCAGATGTATGTGTGAAACTTTAGTCAACTATCTACTTTCTATTTAAATCTGAAGTTTCATACCTCATAAAAGACTAAATAAGTGGAAACATGTCTTTAGATTTCACTTAAAACCTTAACACTTCACATATCAAATGAGAATACTTATGCTTTCTTTATTCTCAGCCTATAATGAACTCCCAGTGGAAAGGGGATGGGCCAGGATTTGAGGATTTAGGCTAGGAAGTCTAGTACAAATTTGCCTGGCAATGGCTCCCACTCCAAAATCTGAATAGCTGTGAACATAAGTCCTCCCAAACAAGGAATTCAGATGTTGATGCTTCCTCTGAATGGTGATGATGATATGTTGTTTGTTTGTTATAGTGGCCACTGTGTTTGTTAATTATGTATTACTTTTGTACTATGAGTTTTCTCTACTCTTATGTTTTATTTAAATCAAGGTTCTGAGCAGTAATAAACTTGCACCCATCCTCTTTAAGACAATGTCTATTGAAATGTGAATTCTGAACCTAGATTAATTTTACAAGCTTATATTATATTAGTGAAAAAATATATATGGAAGTTGATGGTCAAGAAAGGGGAATTCTGGAATTGGTCTAGGGAAGGGAGGGAAAGGAGAGTCTCAGGTCTGGTGCATTGATCTTTAGAAAAAACAATTGTTGTGCCTTTTCAAGGAATGATGGCAATATAGATTTTATGATACTATGCTCAGATCAAAAGATGAAAAAGAGGGAAGAATCAAGCAAGATCATAGCATCACAGAATAAAAACTTTAAGATATCTTAGAGATTATCAAGTCTATGCTCTTTATAGTTCCAGTGAGGACATTGAGACCCAGAAAGATTAAGTGTCTTACCCAAGCTCACATAGATGGTTAAAAAAAATTTTTTTAATTCAAAGAATTTAAACTCATGTTATCTGATTATAAATTTAATACATTGATGGAGAGAGCTGTCTGCTTCCAGAGAGAGAACTATCATAGTATTTTCACCTTTTTTATTGTTGTTTGCTTGCTTTTTTCCCTCTCATTTTTTCTCTTTTTGATCTGATTTTTCTTGTGCAACATGAAACATGTTTAGAAGAATTGCACATATTTAACCTATATTGAATTACTTGATGTCTAGGGGAGGGGGAAAGTGAGGAGAAAGGGACAAAAATATGAAACACAAGGTTTTGCAAGGATGAATGTTGAAAGCTATTTTTGCATGTATTTTTTTTTAAAAAAACTATCATAAAAAACTGCAATAAACTAAAATAAAAATTTAACACATTTTCCCTTTGTGCCTGTCTTTCATCCTTTTCTCCCTGAACTCCAAAAAATTTTGCGGTTCACTTCCTCTATTTCCAAATGTTAGCAATCTTTCTTCATTCAATTCTTGTCCTACCTCCAGAATGGGGCTTTCCTAGATCTTTCTGTTGCTTAGATCTTTCTCTCTTCTCTACATTCCTATAACTTTTACTGTCCATACCACTCCTTTTGCCCTATCATAATTTGCCTTGTGTTATAAGTTGCCTCTGTGTGTGTGTGTGTGTGTGTGTGTGTGTATAAAATCTCCTTGAATAAATTGCAAGCTCTTTGAATATGGGGGCAAACAGCTATTCCAGAAATAACTAAAAACAAATTAGATGGGGCATCTAGGTAGCACAGGGGATAGAACATCAGCCCTGAATTCAGGAGGTCCTGAGTTCAAATCTGGCCTCAGACACTTAATACTTCCTAGCTGTGTGACCGTGGGAAAGTCACTTAACCCCAATTGCGTCAGCAAAAAAAAAAAAAAAAAAAAATCTAGACCCCTTTAGCCATCAGTAAAGGTTAGCTGGAGTTAGTGATGAAACTATGGAATGGCAAAGTTTGTGAGGAAGTATGTAAAGGGAAAATAGAGTTAGTTATAAGATGTCAAGCCCACTTCAAACCACTCTCTTTAATTTTTATATTTCTACCAATAGAACCATCAGCTTTCTAATCACTCATGTTTACACCCTCAGTGTCATCCTGGAATCCTTATTCTTCCTCCCTCCACACTCAAATGCTGATTTATCTAGTCTGTCCTTCCCCTACAATATTTCTTAGATGCATGCTCTTTTCTCCATAACAGTCTAATCCAGGCACTCATCATCTCTTTCTTGGTCTGTTACAATAGCTAAATAGTCTCCCTGACTAGAGTCTTCCATCTTTAATCAATTTCCCACAGAGATACCAAGAACAAGTCTGACCATTTTGTTCCCTGCTCAGCAATCTTCAATTGTTTCCTATTACCTCTAGGATCAAATATAAATTCCCTTCTTGGACATTTAAAGTCCTTCACAACCTGGCTCTGACCTAAATTCCCAACTTTGTTATACATAACTCTCCTTCACTAGCAGTGTCAAACTCAAATAGAATAAATTCCTGCAGGCCCCTTATTGACTTAGGAAATGACATATTAACATCATTTATATTGCAATGTATTTTTATTTATTTTGCTAAATATGTCCCCTTTACATTTTATTTCAGTTAGGGCAGTACTTGAGAGTTTTGTGGTTATGTTCATCCTGAGAATCATGAGTTTTACACCTCCCAGTCTACTTAACTGGCCTTTCTGCTTCTCAAATTACATTCATTTCCCTATGCCTTCCATCAGACTGCTCCCTTTCTCTGGAATCTATTTCTCCTCCTAGAATCCCAATATCTTTCAAAAATCAACTCAATCATCTCCTAGGCAAAACCCTCCTTGATCCCTCAGCTGCTAGTACCTCCCCCTAAATTTTTATTTTATGTGTTTTGTGTGTGTTTTGTGTGTGTGTGTGTGTGTGTGTGTGTGTGTGTGTTGTTTTTCCCTATAGAATGTAAGGGACAATTTCATTTTAGTCTATTTCCAGTCAATGGGCTAAACCAGGCTCAAGGCTCAAACCCATTGGTGAATTAGGGGGATGTTACCTCAATCATGTGTAGACTTTTCTGGAAGAACAGGCAAATGTGAAAATTTTGTGAACATTTAAGAGTTCTGATAAAGGCCTCATTTCTAAAATATATAGAGAATTGACTCAAATTTATAAAAATTCAAGTCATTCTCCAATTGATAAGTGGTCAAAGGATATTAACAGATAATTTTCAGATGAAGAAATTAAAACCATTTCTAGTTATATAAAAAAGTGTTCTAAATCACTATTGATCAGAGAAATGCAAATTAAGACAACTCTGAGACCACTACATACTTCTTAGATTGGTTAAGATGTCAGAAAAAGATAACGATAAATGCTGGAGAGGATGTGGGAAAACTGAGACATTGTTGGTAGAGTTGTGAATAGATCCAGCCATTCTGGAGAACAATTTGGAACTATGCTCAAAAAGTTATCAAATTGTGCATACCCTTTGATCCAGCAATATTTCTACTGGGATCATATCCAAAAGAAATCTTAAAGGAGGGAAAGGGACCCACATGTGCAAAAATGTTTGTGGCAGCCCTCTTTGTAGTGGCAAGAAACTGGAAACTGAGTGGATGCCCATCAATTAGAGAATGGCTGAGTAAGTTATGGTATATGAATGTTATGGAACAATATTGTTTTATAAGAAACAATCAGCAGGATGATTTTAGAGAGGCCTGGAGAAACTTACATGAACTGATGCTAAGTGAAGTGAGCAGAGCCAGGACATCATCATACATAGCAACAACAAGATTTTACAATGATAAATTCTGATGGATGTGGCTTTTTTTCAATGATGAGATGATTCAGGTCTGTTCCAATGATCTTGTGATGAAGAGAGCCATCTGCACCCAGAGAAAGGACTGTGGCAACTGAGGGTAGATCACAACATAGCATTTTCACTCTTTTTGTTGTTATTTGCTTGCATTTTGTTTTCTTTCTCATTTTTTTCTTTTCCTTTTACTTTATTTTCTTTCCTTTCCTTTTTCCAATTTTTCTTGTGCATCAGAGTTATGTATAAATACGTATACATATATTGAATTTAACAAATATTTTAACATGCTTAACATATATTGGATTACTTGCTATCTAGGGGATAGGATGGAGTGAGGAGAGGAAAATTTAGAAGGTTTTGTAAGAGCAATGTTGAAAAATTATCCATACATATGTTTTGAAAATAAAAAGCTTAAAAAGTAATCAACAATTTTTTTTCATGGTGCCAAAGAATTTAACATTGAGGGGATATCTATTAATTGGAAAAGGCTGAAAAAGTTGTATGATCTGATTGTAGTGGAATACCTTTCTGCTACCAAAAAAAAAATGACAAACATAATGCTTTTATAAAAACCTGGAAGTTTTTACACGAAATGATGCAAAGTGTAGTGAATAGAACCAGAGAATGTTATACACAGTAATAGCAATATCATACAATCACCAATTGTGAATGATCTTAGCTAATGATTAAAACAATTCCAAAGGACTCATGATGAAAACTTCTCTGCATCTCCAGAGAAAGAACTGGAAGAGTTGAATGCAAATCAAAGCATACTATTTTTCACTTTTTGTGTTTTTTTTAATGTTTTCCTTCACAACATAACTAATATGGAAATATATTTTGCATGACTGCACATATATAGTCTAAATACAAATTGCTTGCTGTCTCAAGGAGCAGGGAGGAGAAGGAAAGAGAGAGAGAATTTGGAACTCAAATTTTAAAAAACCAAGTATTAAAAACTTTTTTTCAATGGGGGGGAGAGGGCATATTCAAAAAAAAAAAAAAAAGGAAAAATACAAGTGGAAAAGTAAGTAATCAATTGCTTAGTGGACACTATTAAATCTTAAGTGTTATGGGGGGAGCAAGTGGTAGAAAAATTCCTCACTTGTCCAGGTCTGGGAAAATTTAATTTCCAATAAAGAAATTCTCTTTACCAATGTTGTTGTTGTTTGTCCTTCATTCTCAAAAAGAAACTCATGGGAGGTAATATGGTGATATGCAAGTAAATTGGACTTAAATGAGGGAGGGCAATGTAAATTAACAATTATTCAAAATTTTAGAGAGTCATTTGAGTCATAGAGAGGTTCAAGGAGTTATCCAAGTTCATACTTAATTCAAACATAATTCCAATTTATGTCAGAGACAGGACTTAAACCCAAGTCTGGTTATCTCTCTACTAAGTATGGTAAGTCTACTGCATCTGAGTCACTAATACCTTGAATTTGCATAAACTTACAAAGCACTTTAAATATACTATCTTATTTGAGTATCATAATAATCTTGGGAAAATACAACAATTTCCATTTTATAGATAGGGAAAAAAACTTGCCTTTGATCACATGAATTTTTGAAGAGTTGAATTTTTGAATGAGTTGAATAAGAATTTTTGAAGCTTTGAGAGTTAAATTCAAGTCCAGGTTTCTCCCAACTGTGGTCCAGCCTTTGTTCTACTATGGAGCACTGCCTCTTAAAGAAAGGAACAGTGAGGGGCTGCTTGGTGGTGCAGTGGATAGAGCACCAACCCTGAAGTCAAGAGGACCTGAGTGCCGACCACTTGACACTGGGCAAATCACTTAACCCCAAATGCCTCAAGATAAAGAAAGAACAAAGATGGGATGAAAGAAAGCAACTGGGACATTAAGAGAGGGCAAAAAATGAGAAATCAGTATGAGTGGGAAAGTCAAAGAAGACTCATAAGATATATGTGAGAGCTGAAAGAAACTTAACAAGTTATCTCATCTAACCATTCACTTTATTTTTAAGGAAATGAGTTACAGAAGGAAAAGCACCTTGTCCAAGACTGAACATGGAGTATTAGTCTGGATTTTAATTCAGATCCCCTTACCACAAAATGAGTTCACTTTTTGCTTTACCACATTGTCTCCCAAAAGCTCCCTTTGTTATTATTGTTAAGTAATTTTAGATTCTTTGTGACCCCATTTGGGGTTTTCTTGGCAAAGATTCTGAAAATCGTTTGCCCTTTCTTTCTTCAGCTTATTTTACAGATGAGGAAACCGAGACAAACAGGATTAAGTGACAGAATTAAGTTTAGAGTCATATGACTAGTAAGTGTCTGAGGTCAGATTTGAACTCAGGAAGATGAGTATTTCTGATTCCAGGCTTGGCACTCTATCCCCTGAGCTGCCCAGCTACCCCTATAGATTCTCTTATAGAACTACAATGATACTGTATATCACAAACATTGCTTTGACATGAAAGTCACATTATGCTTTGACAACTATTCTATACTTTAAGAATGACGTATAATTTCAAAATGTCAGTGCCTTGAGGGCACAATCAATATTCCTATTATCAATCATCAATAGTAGGCTATGATCTTATGTGTCAAAGGGACCTTATATGCCAGTTTCTCTGGGCTCTATCTATAGAGAAATAGGCTGTATGTCTCATGTCTCTAGCAGCTGGGAAAAGCCAGCTGGATTTCACAACAACAATAATAATAACAACTTACACATATAGAACATTTTATACTTTTCAAAACATTTTCACACATATTATCTCTTTGAGTCCCATAACTCCCCCATGATGCTGGCAGTGTAAGTGATTATTTTCTCATTTGACAGATAAGAAAGCAGAGACCCAGAGAAATGAAGAAGCCTGCTTATATAATTACAATTGAGCTACAAGGAACTACTACCCCATTACCCAATTCAGTCTTCATTTCACAAATGAGGAAATTGAGGACCAGAGGCATGAAGCATCCAGTATAATATTAAACAATGAAGCAGCAATGGAGATCACAGATGTCCTGACCCGCATCCAAACTTTTTTTATATTGAATTGAATTTTACCACTAGTACTGGTCCACAGACTTTATTTCACTGATCTCAATGTTCATTAATAACCCTTGAAATATTAACATATGATCAATGAACAGGGAATGACAGTTCAGAGAAGCAAGGCATAACTATAAGTATTATATTTAACTTAAAGTCATAGATTATTACTATCAGGGACTTGGAAAGACATCTTGTCTAAATTCTTCATTTCACAGATGAAGAAACTGAGGTATATGTAAGGGTTAAATGATTTGTCTAAGGTCACAGAACTAGAAGGAGTATAAGGCAAGAGAGGAATTCAGATCTTTCTGACTCCAAATCCAGAGTTCTAGCCATTGTGCTAAAGCTTCTGAAATTATGCTTCACATAACTGAATGTGGGGATTATGAAAAAATTGGCAAAAGTATATATTCTCCACCAAGACTTAATTCTTTATGCAAAAATAAAAAAATAAATTTGTTTCATCTTTAATAAATAGTAAAAGTATGTTTATATCAAAAATTATTCTGAAAAAAGCTTCTTTATGATTTATCAGCATTAGTATTTTATTTGTATTTCTATTTTACATACTAATATATCTGAGGTCATGTAAAAAATTCTTGGATAAAAAAGGGTTGAGTGGAAAAAGTTTAAGAAGACCTGCAATATGATACTAGCTTCTTCCCGTGTTTAAAACCTATTTCCATTGCTTACTAATTCTATGACTATGGGTCAGTTACTTAATTCACCTTAAGTCCAAATCTCTTTGCATATAAAATATAAGTAATAATAACTGTATCAAGAGACTTACTGCATTGTTGAGAGGCTCAATTGATCTATAATGTAATAATGCAAACCTTAAAGTATAATATAAATGTCAACTATCATCATTACTCATTGGTCCTTGTCATATTCCCCTCTAAAAAACTTTGTAGTGGATATTTCCCATAGTGCAACTAGCACTAGCTGAGAGATGCAGGAACTCCCAAACTCTCAAGGGCTAGAAATGTCAGAATCAAATCCAGTAAAATGTTCAGGAAACATAAAGCAGAAAAGGAAGCTGGAGATCCAGTCTCAAGCTCACTTACAGCAATTGTACATGTATTGGTAGCTAGGTGGGAACAGTTCATCATTTCCACCAAAGAGGAAGAGGGTTCTTGTCTCTCTTTCAGCCCCTAACAGGAAATGAGAGATAGCTAGAGATAAAGTCTGACAGATGGACGGATGGATAGATAGATAGATAGATAGATAGATAGATAGATAGATAGATAGATAGATGACAGATAGAGAGATAGATAAAGCAACTTGCCATATATTCCACAAAAAGGAAATAAAAGAAAGCTAAAAGGCAGTTTCTCCTTTTAAAGTCTTTTAAATGGTCAGCTCTTCCTATTTCAGAGATCAGTCATTTCTAAAGCAGGCTTAATACAGCCCCTGGATGTGATGGGTGGAGAGGAAACAGGAATAATTCAAGATTCATTGCTTTATCCCAAAGCACTAAGTCTTTTAAGACTTAGCCAAACCTCCGAAAAGAGACCCAGCCCAAGACACTTTGTGTCACCTAGAGGCCTACCTACTTCGTGGAATATATTCTAGCCAAAGCCACTGATTATACCCATTATGTAAGAATTTCTGTGCTTTTCTATCCTCATCATTTCTTACAGCATAGTAATTTTCCATTACATAAATATGACACAATTTGCTAACTCATTACCCAATCAATGAGTACTTATTTCTAATGTCCAATTCAAAATACTGTTCTTAAAGGACAAGTCTAACTATATTAATCTCTTACTGAATAAACTCTATTGGCTCCTTATTGCCTTTGGGATAAAATAAAAACTATGTTGTTGACATTTAAAGTCTTTTACAATCTGGCTCCAATCTACCTTTATAATTTTATTATATATATTCCCTTTTTAATGAAGCTAAACTTGCCCTGTTGCAATTTTTCATACATAATATTCCATTTCCCATCTTTAGCTTTTTGTTCCAGTTATGCTCCATCCTACAAATGTACTTCCTGGGCCTTTTAAATTCCCTAGTTTCCTTCAAAGTTCAGCTTAAGTATCACTACTTCCATGAGAACTTTCCTGATTCTACTCACTAGCCAATGCCAGTCCTCCCAAATTGTTTTTTTTTTCTTCTGCATATATTTTACTTATATGTGCATGTGTTATTTCCCCCTATAGCATGTTAGCTACTTGAGGGCAGGAACTCTGCTCTTTTTATCTTTATATCTCCAGTATGTACCATATTGACTCAACCATAGTAAGTGCTTAATACAAGTTCATTTTTAGATTGTGATTTGATTCTCAGGTCTGAAGGACATACAAGCATGATAAAAGAAGCAACAACATATTTACAGAGAGCCTTTAAAAATTTCTAGGTTCATTCACAGCTTAATTCAAATGTTACCTCCTAGAGGAGGCCTTTTGTGATCTGCCTCCCATCTCAAAACAAAAAACAAAAAAATTTACCTTCTATTTGTTGTGGTTGTTCAATCACTTCAGTCACGTCTGAGTCTTCATGAGTCTATTTGGGAGTTTTCTTGGTAAAAATTTTGAAGTGTTGTCCCCAAAATATGTAAAACAAATTCAAGATGGGCAACTAGGTGATTATAATGGATAAAGTGCTTTAAAGATCCAACAAATCTGTTCTCCAACACTTACTAGCTATATGACTCTGGGCAAATCATTTAAGTCTTTCTGTTTCGGTCTCCTCATTTGTAAAATGAGCTGGAAACCACTTCCCCAAAGCCTTCTTGGAAGTAATACAACTTAGATTGCAATTTCATTCATCTACTCATTCAATTAGCATGTATTAAAATCAACTCCACAAAATATAATATACTAGAGAGGAGAGAAACAAAGACAAAACAACAAAATGTCCCTGACCTCAAGGAGCTCACATTATATACTCAGCAAATGTGAAATTTAAAAAGATAAGTGAGTGCCAGACAATTTGGGAGAGAAAGTGCTAACAGTTAAGAGGTTGGGGAAAGGCCAGAGGAAACATCTGAATTTTATCTTAAAGAACACACAAAATTCTAAAAGACCAAAGTGACAATAAAGCATATTTTTATTCTTCCTATGACAGACTATGCAAAGAAAAAGAGATAAAATATGGAGTTCTGAATTTATGGAACAAGTAGCATAGTTTGATTGGAAAAATATATACACAGGGAGAAATGTAAAGGAAACTGGGAAAGATGGACTGGAATCAAAATGGTAGGCATTTTAAGTGTCCACTGCTCAAGAATCCTCTGTAGCTTCTTTTGGTCTCCTGAGCAAGGAAATGACATGGTCAAACTTGCATTTTAAGGAAATCATTGTGAGAGAATTATTACAGAGAATTTTACTAGAAGATCAAATTCTGAAGCTGAAGCTTAAATATTTTGGCCACATAAAGAGAAGATAGGACTCAATGGAGAAGTCCTTGATGTTGGGAAAGATTGAATGCAAAAGGAGAAAGGGACAGCAGAGAATGAGGTAGACAGATAGTATCAAGGAAACAAAAAACATGAACTTGCAAAGACTGGAAGATAAAAGATTCTGTGGTCTATGGCACCTCAAAGAGTCAGATACAACTGAGTTATTGAACAACATTATGGAGAATGGATAAGAAAAGAGACAGGAAACAAGACAACCAAGTAAGAGACTATTTCAATAGGCAAAGCAAGATCACAGGAGGTTAGATATAGAATATATATATATATGTATATATATATACATATATATTTACAAATGATTTGTATAGGGATAATAGTTGAATCCTTGGAAGGATTCAAAATAAAAAGGGAGGATACAAAATAAAAAGAAGAGGGTCTAAGATTTGGGATTTGGGGGAAAAAGAGAGGGATGGATAATGATTCAACAAAAAAAAAAAAAGGAGGAGACAGAGCAGAAGAATACTATGTCACAAAAATCAAGCAAATGAAGATTACCTAGGAGAAGAGAAGATAGTTTATTGTTCATATAGATGTTTTCAACTGTGTTGACATTTGTAAAGAGTCAAGCAGACTCAAGACTATGATAAGGCCATTGGATCCAACAATTAAGAGATTGTTGCAAACTTTTGGAGAGAGCAGTTTTAGTTGAGTTAAGATGTCAGAAGCTAGAATCCTAGGGATTGGGAAGTGAATGGGAGATAAGAAAACAAAAGCAGAGAGGATAGGTAAAGTTTGAAAAGACAGAGAGATAAAGCTGGGGTAATGAGTACGGGATGAGTAAGGTTGAGGAGGTGAAATGAGCTTGGTCTGTGGGAGAAACAATGGAGAAACCGACCTACCTAGGGGACTAGTTTAGTTTTCAAAACTATCCTGATTCTTGGTCCCAAGATTAAGGCAGCTATTCAACAGGACAATAACCAGGTGAATCTACAAATGTTCCAGTCCAATGACTAAAATAAGCATTCTTTATATTTAGCCCCAGAGTCCTATTCTCTTTCTAACCAGTCATCCATGAGTGTCAAGGGGTCCTCCTACATGTAAGCAAGAACCCTCAGGATAACAAATTTTGTCCTTCTCCATCCTTATGAATTTTGTTAGTGCTTTTAATGTTTCCTGAATATTCATGAAGTAAGTAAATGAATAATTGGAACACATTTGCAATACAGACCCATTATGGGATAGCTGGGATACCTTAATAAGATACTAATGATTCATTTTGACGTGACTATAAAGGGTTGCACAGGGATTTTGCCTGTGTGACTTGCTAATGCAGAAATAATTGTTCCATTTTCTGGCTTTAATGTCCAGAAAGATATTGGAATACACAGTAATGAATATTCCTAAAATCATACTCAATGCAACACAAAGACTTTAGCTAATTTTAAATTCCATTTATTTATCTATCTAGGAAAAAAAAATAAATTCAAGATAAGAAGGAAAAAGAAGCATTTGTCTTGTAAAGGAAAAAGGTGATTAAAAAAAGCTTTATTTTATATCATAAATAACTAGAGCTTGAAAGAATCTTAGACATCATTTTCTCCAATGACCTTTTTGGATAATTAAGGAAGGTGAGGCAACCAGGAAACAAAAGTAAAACTTTTCCAAAATCACATACTAGGTAGTGAGTAGTAGAAATAGGATTAGATTGCAGGTTTCCTGCTTTTAATCTACCACCTTTTTCTCTACACCAGATATCAATAATAGAGGAAGATAGTTTCAGTTTTCTAAGAAAAATGATCAAGTAATTTGATTTGCAGCCTCCAGAGAAGAAGAAAGAGTTTGAACTCCAGAGGCAAAAAAAGACTTTGCTCACTGTGGAAGGGCATTTCAAGATGGTAGCGCCTCTCATCCCCCTACTTACCTTTTCCTCTGAGTTTCCTTTGGCTGGTTCGCAGCCAGTTTAATTCTTCCTTCCATAGACTTCCTCCAGTGAAGGCAATGATAAAAAAAAAAAAAAAAAAAAAAAAAGAAAGAAAGAAGAAAAAAAAAAGCATATCTGAATGAAAATTAAGCTTTTAACAGGAGTACATCTACAGGCATGGGGCCATAATTTGGTAAATTGACAATTAAAAAATACATTTTATGAAAGCAATAACACTCCAGGGTGTGCATTATACAGTAAGAACATGTTTGGGTTTGTTTGGGGTTTTTTTCTCCCAGACTGAACCACACACCCAAGACACACCATGATTGCAGTTTAGTTCTAATTTCATCTGTGACTTCCTGCTGAGGAATCACACTCTGTCAAACACCACATGGCTCCTTATGGATTCAAGGTTCTGCATGAAAGAACAGGTCATGGTTTTAAAAAGTTCTGGATCTTCTTGTAAGCTTCAACAGGTTTGTGGCTGAAGTAGGTGGATGATTCAAGCATGTCTAGAGATAGACCAGCACTAAGTTAGGTATCCCCCCCTAGCAACTTCCTTCTTTCTAGTTGCATTATCTTCCTAGGAGAAAAAATATTCTGACTGACTAAATGGAGAATGGCAGCCCTTAGGTTGTATCCCTGTGATATGAGGAGGGTAGATAAATCAGTGACTGTAGTGCAAAAGCAAAAATAAATGGAAGGATTTGTGCTTTGGGTATGAACCAAAAAGCAGCATCTTTCTCATGGGTTAGTGTGTCAGAATGAATCTATAATAAAAGGATGCAAATTTGCCAGCTGATGAGACCATAGGCATTGGTCTGGGTCCCACACTCTGGCTCAGGGCCATATCCACTCTCACTAATGCCAGTCTCCTGGCTGCCACAGAAGTACATCTGTTAGCACTAAACACTTTTTGAGTCAAACTACTAGAAAGACAGCCTGTAGTATCACAGGCAGATCTTAGGATCATAGGACTTAGAGCCGGAAGAGACCTTAGCAATATGTGATCTAATGCAACCCCATCATTTTGCAGATGGAGCAATGCAGTCAGGAAGATTGGATGTTTGCCCAGGAGGGCAAGCAGATGAGTTCCGTCCATTACCGGCTATTGTTCAGAAGATTAGCCACAAAATCATGCTAAGGATTTTCAAATCAGCATGTTTATCAGGGAGAAATTTATTGGACTTTGTCGTGTGTCTGTGGGTGACCTGCCTCTCCCTTCCTACAGGCAAACCCTGCTCTAGAACACAGATTGTGGTCACTAGTTCGTGATTAGGCAAATATGGCTTCTGTGTATTCTGCGCAGATGATCTCCCTTGCCCTGTGGCTCTGTGTGAGAAAATTAGAGATTCTCAGGGAATGGTTTTGAGTTATCAGAATTACTGGCAGATGGTCAGTTTGGAATAGGAGCGATCATGGAAATCTTTCTTCAATAACACTCAGAGACCCTGCTTTTATCTACAAATAGTAACCTTGAAATGAGAGGAATGCACTAACTAGCAATAGTCGTAAGCTTTCAGGTCTGATGCAAGAAAGGTACCTTGGAGATATAGATCAGAGGTGTTAAATGTGTAATGCAGACTGTCATATTTGCTGGGATTTGATATTTTGGTTTGGTTTTTTTGTTTGTTTGTTTGTTTGTTTTTAGAGGCTTAAGTGACTTGCCCAGAGTTGCACAACAAACTGATGCTGAGTGAAATTATAGATCATTATACACCGCAACAAAGTTTGGGACAATCTACCCTGTGCTTTAGGAATCACCTCATTATTAAGGTGATTTAAAGCAATTCCAACAGGCTCGCAAGACTTCAACCTTTAAAAATGAGCAAAAGCAAAAAGAGCTCTGACTACAAATCTGATTTTGTTCTCTATATATTTGGAAAATAAGGCCTCTATCACAGAAACTAGCTAAAAGAAATTTAACCAATTTCCTGCTTTTCTTCTATTTTTGGCTGCATTAAATTTGTTTCTACAAAAAAAATTTTTTTTTACTTTCATGTAAACATTTTCCATTTTACTTTCCACAATCCTCTATCTCTTAT
This sequence comes from Antechinus flavipes, assembly GCF_016432865.1. Taxonomy (NCBI): domain Eukaryota; kingdom Metazoa; phylum Chordata; class Mammalia; order Dasyuromorphia; family Dasyuridae; genus Antechinus; species Antechinus flavipes. Next base: position 335,651,941 of record NC_067400.1, on the reverse strand, counting down.
AAGGTCATAATCTCATCTTGTTTCCCTATATGTAACAGGTAAATTTTTCCAGAGTCACTTAATTTGCTTGTGATATCACCTTTATGACTAAATCATGTATCAATTTTGACTTTTTTTTGGCATACAGTATGAGATACTAATTTATAAATGATTTCTGCCAATCTGCTTTACAGTCTCCCCAGCAATTTTTGTCAAATGCTGAATTATTGCCCCCCAAAATGAGGATCTTTGGGCTTATCAAACATTAGATTACTATGATCATTTACTATTATTACTATTATATTAATATGATCATGTATTGTGTAGCTAATATATTTCCTTGATCTACCACTCTATTTCTTATCTAACATCAGAGTGTTTTCATATTTACTGCTTTATAATATAGTTTGTAATCTGGTACTATTAGACCACTTTGCTTCATTTTTTTAATTGGTTCTCTTGACTATGTGTTATTTTGTGAAACCTATTTCTATTTGAGAGCTTGACACTACTGTTTTGGATAGTTCCTTGAAGATATTGGGGTTGTGTAATGGAGAGTATATTAGAATGCAGGGCTATATTAAGAAGAAAATCAGAAAACATTTGTCCTTCCAATAAATTTGATAACAAGATTGGTTATTATAACTAGGATAGATATAAAAAAATGTGAAGAAGATTCTGAGAAAGTTGGACGCAATGATCTAGAAGATGAATAAAGGTAAAAGTCATCAATATTAAAATAGATTAAATGAAACATCATCACACGAAAAAACTTAGGCTGTAAATTAATCTATTTATTCAGTGCCATACCAATCAAACTGCCAAGAAATTACTTTACAGAGCTAGAAAAAATAATAACCAAACTCATATAGAAGAACAAAAGGTCAAGAATTTTAAGGGATTAATGAAAAAAATGCAAATGAAGGTGATCTAGTTGTACCAGACCTAAATCTCTATAATAAAGCAATAGACATCAAAACCATTTGGTACTGGCTACTGGGGTAGTCAATCAGTAAAATAAAGACACAATATTCAGTGACTATAGTAAGCCAATGTTTGATAAACCCAAAGCCTCCAGCTTCTGCGATAAGAACTATTTGGCAAAAACTACTGGGAAAATTGGAAATTAGAATGGCAAAAACTAGATATTGACCCACACCTAACACCCTATATCAAGATAAGGTCGAAATGAGTTCATGATTTATACATGAAGAGTGATATATAAGCAAATTAGGAGAACAAGAAATAATCTTCCTTTCAGATATGTGGAGAAGAAAGGAATTATGGCTAAAGAAAAACTAAAAGACATTATGAAATGCAAAATGGATATTTGACTATATTAAATTTAAAAGGTTTTGTATAAACAAAACCAATGCAGCCAAGATTGGAAGGGAAGCAGAAAACTGAGAAAATACCTCAAAGAGTTCTGATAAAGGCCTCATTTCTAAAATATAGAGAGAATTAACTTAGATTTATAAGAACACAAGCCATTCCCCAATTGATAAATGGTCAAAGGATATGAACAATTTCCAGATGAAGAAATTAAAATCATTTTTAGTCATATGAAAAAAAATGCTCTAAATCATTATCAATTAGAGAAATGCAAATTAAGACAACTACATACTTCTCAGATTGGCTAACATGACATGGAAAGATAATGATAAATATTGGAGGGAATGTGGGGAAAACTGCGACACTAATACATTATTTATGGAGTTGTGAACTGATGCAATCATTCTGGAGAACAATTTGGAACTATACCCAAAAGCCTATGAAACTATGCATACCTTCTGATGCAGCAATATTTCTCCTGGGTCTGTATCCCAAAGAGATAAAAAAGGGAAAAGGACCCACGTGTGCAAAAATATTTGTAACAGCCCTTTTTTCAGTGACAAGAAACTGGAAACTGAGTGGATGCCCATGAGTTGGGGAATGACATATGCACGTTATGAAATACTATTGTTCTATAAGAAACAATCAGCAGATTAATTCAAAAAGATCTGGAGAAACTTACATGAATTGATGCTAAGTGAAGTGAGTAGAGCCAAGAGAACATTGTACATGGCAACAACAAGATTATGTGATAATCAATTCAGATGGACGTGGCTTTTTTCAACAAGGAAGTAATTTAGGCCATTTCCAATAGACTTGTAATGGAGAGAGCAGTGCATCCAGAAAAAGGACTATGGGGACTAAATGTATATCACAACATAATATTTTCACCTTTTTTGTTGTTGTTTGCTTGCTTTTTGTTTTCTTTCTCATTTTTTCCTTTTACATCTGATTTTTCTTGTGCAGTACAATAAATGTGTAAATATGTATTAAAAAATTGCACATGCTTAACATATATTGGATTACTTGCTGTCTAGGAGAGGGGGTTGGGGAAAGGGAGGGAAAAAAAATTGGAACACAAGGTTTTGCAAAGGTGAATGCTGAAAACTATTTTTACATGGATTTTGAAATTAAAAAGCTATTGTGCAAAAAGAAAACATTTGAATAGGAAAAAAATTACAGCTGAAAGGAGGTGATTAATTTATAGCATTATTGGGAAGACAGAGAAAAGAAAAAATGGATTTTTTCCAAAAAATCTGGGAATACTAAAGCTAAAGATCTTCTAGAAACTTGAAAGAGGTAACTTTGGGACCCATGAAGTCATAGGCAACTAAATTTACTTATGGTAGGCATTAAGAACACAGGGCAGCTGGGTAGCACAGTGGATAGAGCACTGGGTCTGGAGTCAGTCAGCCATCCTCCTGAGTTGAAATCTGATTTTAGACACTAACTAGCTATGTGACCCTGAGCAAGTCACTTAACCTAGTTTGCCTCAGTTCCTTCCTCTGTAAAATGAGCTTGGAAATAACAAACCACTTCAATATTTCTGCCAAGAAAACTCCAAAGAGAATCACGAAGAGTCAAATGCAGCCAAAATGAGTAAATAACAGCATTAAGAATATAAAGACAAAAATAGCAATTTTTGTCCTGAAAGAACTTACATTCTGCTGTGGGTGCAACATGTAAACAGATATGTTAACAAAAGATAATTTTAGGAAGACAAGAGTACTAACAAGGAGGATCAAAAAAGTCTAAACCTAAAGTAGAAGCTTAAATGAGCCTTGCAAGGAACTAAGGATTCTAAGAGACAAAGATGAGGAAGGAGTGCATTCCAAGACACGGAGAACAGCATAAAGGCGAGGAGGGGGGAGATAGGATGTCAGTTTCTGCAAACAAGTAGATCAACTTGACTAAAATATAGAGTATACAACTCAATCAAGCAACCAATCAAAAAGGCATTTGTTTAGCACCTACTAGATGCCAGTCAATGATTAAAATCTAGGTAAGAGATAAGGCAAAAAAAAAAAAAAATGCCCTCGTTTGACTCCATAAAAAAATCAATCTGGGAAGGAAAGACCCTCAGAGTTTCTGGTCAGAACAGAAATCATTGATACTTACATTCACTCAAAACTCAACACAATGAGCAAATCAAGCTTGGACTAGGACCTACAATTGACCCCGCAGGGAGAATCAGAGTGATTTGGACTTAAAGGCATAGTTGAGAGGCTCCATTTGAATCCCAATGGGCTTTATCAAAGTCTGGGTTTCCCAGACTTACAAGATACATAAATGAAAACTACAAAAGACAAAAGAGGTAATTGTCCCGGTTTTTTTCCAAAAACAAAGGAAAACACAATGATAGAATTAATAAATGGAGGGAAGGAGAGAATCTAGCTCCCAAAGCCCAAGCTATATTGTGAAGTATAAGTGACTAAAATTTGTGTTCCTTTGGACAGAGTACTTGTATGTAAGGGTATGACTCCCCACATGAAGAGAAAGAAAAGGAGGGGCAGCTAGGTGGCACAGTGGATAGAGCCCCATCCCTGAAGTCAGGAGGACCAGAGTTCAAATCTGCCCTCAGACACTTAACACGTTCTGGCTATGTGACCCTGGGCAAGTCACTTAAATCCAATTGCTGAAAAGAAGTTGGGTAGCCTCCAGTCTCATCCCACCTCCTCATCTCCCTCAGTTTAAAACACTAATAAATGCATCTCAATATAGTGGAATGAAGGTAGGATTTTAAGTCAGAAAATTCAAGTTCAAATTCTAACAATGCTACTTATGGTCAGTATCATTTTATCCAAGTTACTTGACATTCTGAGACTGCTTCCTCATCTATAAAATGAAGGATAATAATATTTGTAATAAATCACAGTATTTATGTGAGGGGGAAGCAAATGTCAGCCTTTATAAAGTTCAAAATAATATGTAAATCTAGAAAATAGGCATGAAGAAAATGCAAATGATCTTTTCACAAGATGACTAAGATAGGTATAAAGCAAATGGGCAGTCTAGATAGCAGCTAGTTGATATGTCATCTAAAAGAAGCTTATATTTTCTCCAATTTGAAAAAATTCTATCTCACTTTCTCCTTCTGAAGAATTTTGTAGATTCATAATTTGATACTTGCATTGTTAAGATTGTAGACATATCCTAATAGCACTTTAGGATATCCCATACATACATATTTATGTCCTCCTCAAATCTGGAAAAGAGAGTGGAGAAGCAATCACAAAATAAATTATGTAGAATATTACCATCTGCTCTGAATAGTGAGAATGCTTATAGGTTGCTAATCATAACATATTTATTGAAAAAAGTCACTTGTTTACCATATGCTTTTGGAGGTTTCAGACATATCCTTGTTCTCAGTCTGTGTTTGAATTTTATCCCATTTAATATAACTAGCAAAGCATCCACTAACATCTGGGCTGACTAAGTTTTCCTAAGTGCTTGCAATATAAATTTTAATTATTTTAACAAAGACATCTGATAAACTTCAAAGTGGAAACAATGGTTTCATGATGAGGCAGTAATACAATCAAAATGCCAGAAACAACAAATAAAACCTGGTAGTCACAGTGAGTTATGATTTGACTATGAATGATCAATGCCATCCTACAAATCTAAGAAAGAATCTCAATGACTATGTCCTTTATAGTCCTATACATTCAATCTTAGTCAATCAGGACCCAAACAATGATTAAATGGGGCTTGACATGGGACTTATTGGTAGTCAATGAGAATCAGAGTGGTTTTGGTTTAAGGCAGGGTCCTGAAGAAAGAAATCTAGTGATCAATTCTAACAGACGTGGCTCTTTTCAGCAATGAGTGATTCAGGTCAATTTCAATAGACTTGTAATGGAAAGAGATCTGCATCCAGAAAGAGATCTATGGGGACTGAATCACAACTTAGTATTTTTGTTGTTTTTTGATTGCCTTTTTTTTTCTTTCTCATTTTTTCCTTTATGATCTGATTTTTCTCGTGCAGCATAATTGTAGAAATATGTTTAGAAGAATTGCACATGTTTTACATATTCGATTACTTTTTGTCTAGGAGAAAGGATAGGGAGAAGGAGGAAGAAAAAACATTGGAACACATGGTTAAGTGTTGAAAACTATCTTTGCCTTTATTTTGAAAATGAAAAGCTATTATTTTTTTTAATAAAATAAAAAGAAAAGAAATCTAGCCAGTGAAGCCAAAGATATTTTGGGAGAGTTCAAAAATTCAAAAGAAAAAGAAAAAACTTTTAAGACCATTTGTAGGTAAGAGTATGATATCCTATGTGGACAGAGGAAAGGAGAGGAAGAAGGGAAGGCAGGAGGGACAGGCCAAAACCCTGGGAGTCTTCCATTCCCAGAGTTATTATTTATTTATTTGGATTTTTTAACTAGGTGAAAGAGGAGATTCTTTGCCTCAATTGCTACCTAGCCTCAGTCACTGAATGGATATGGCCTCAGTCAAATGGAGTCCTGTTGAAGACCATAGCTTAAAAAGGCCAAGGTCCCATCCAGGACCATCTCTGGTCATCCTACATCTTGCCACTTGACTCAGATGGCTCCAGAGGGAAAAATGTTGATAGTTGGTTATTCATTCCCTTCTTGGGCACTCTGGTGCAAGAGAAATTCATTTGTTCATAAGTAATACCTATGTCTTTTTAAATATTTCTAATCCTTTAAAAAGTCTTCTATATTCTAAGCTATTTCAATTATTTTGTCAAATGTTATAGTGAAATTCTAATTTCCATAGAATTGTCTTGATCTACCTAATTAGCAATGGCATCATAAAGGAAATTAGTTTAATGAAAAATTATTTGTTCTGTGTGTCCCCATGCTTATCTTTCTCTCCAATTGTACAGTTGTGTTTCTCATTCAAGAAAACTGGGAGTTGTCCATTCAGAAATTCCTTTAAAATAAAATGACAGGGCTCAAAAGGATGCACAATGCATCGAGCAATCTGGTCTGTGCAAAAACTGTGTGTTAGATTTCCTTGAATTTTTGTCTCATCTTGGACTATGAATGAGATGAATTGAGTGAAGATCCCTCGTAAGAATGTGACCCCAGCGTATGTTCCAGGTATAACTTGAAGCTTTGAAATAATAAGTTTTGCTATAACCAAAAACCACAGATGTTAGCTTATCTTAGACAAATATACATTTCCCTTTCCCCTTTCCTTTTCAACACAGCATTAAGTTCTTAATATGGTAAAGAATTTATCTTTGGCTAATATCATTAAGCTTCCTTGTTCTTAGTCTCTGGATAGATTTCCACATTTATAGTATGAGCCTGGACTTCCAGTCAACGGGAGAAAAAGTCAGAAGAAGATGGGGGAATTGCATGTTAGGGCTATATAATCCATTCTCTACAATATATACTTTGCACTCCCCTATTGGCTATACCTTGTCTCTTGGGAGTTGCCCTTTCTCACAAGATTGTAACAAATACTTTTTGCTTTTCTACCTGAGAGTCTCTGATTTCAATTTGGGTAGGGGTCATCTCTGTCCCACACAACTTTGGGGGCTCATCCAGGATATTTCCTGTTCATGAGGGGTCTCTCTCATACCAAATCCTTGAGCAGGTATCTACTGGAAAGTTCTCTGGTGGTCCTTGGGTTCGACTCAGGAACTCCTGCTCTGATTGGATAAATTCCCAAAGAAAGACACTCAGAGAAAGCAAAAATTTTAAATAACTCCAGAACTCCAGCCTGGGCTAGTGAAGATAGAGAATTAATTTGGCTCAGGAGATAAGCCAGCAGAAAAAAGTTTGGACACAGTCACAAAAGTTGTGTACACAACCCAGGTAAGCAAGAACTGGTGATCAAGGAGACTGTAAGCAGTTTGAATCTGTAAGAGTCTTCTCCCTTTGGCAAGAGCACTTTTGTTTAGAGATAATTGATTTTCTTTTTTTTATATAGCTTTTTATTTACAAGATATATGCATGGGTAATTTTTCAGCATTGACATTTGCAAAATCTTTTGTTCCAATTTTTCCCCTCCTTCCCCCTACCCAATGAGTCCAATTTCTCTATGTTAAGATTGGGTGAGTCCTCCATCAAAGGGGAAAAGAAATTTAAACCATGGGAAAGGAGCAATCTAAGGTAGCTTGCTCTCAAAATCTATTTAGTGTCCCGGAAGACAGCCCTTTAGGAAATAGGCTTAAGAATTGGGATGAAGGACCAAACTATAAAGGGAAAGACAGAAAGAAAATAATTAAATACTGGGTTGTTTGGTTGGTTTGTTTGGGCAGGCACCACACTTGGAGGAAATGTCTTCTGGCCAAAGTACAGATCTCCTGAGGACTGGGTGTTCTAACAATTAAATTTATATGTAAATCCAAAGGAACCACTTAATACTGAAAAGATTGAGTATGCAGCTTTGTGGTTGCCAACTGTGGGACAATTGTATTGAAGGAGGAGTCAAAGAAACCCTATCCTTGGGACCCCCTCTTAGCACTGCCTCCTCCCTGTGCCCCCCAGACAGCTCCTATGGCTATGGCTCTAGAACTTCCTTCCTCACCTCTGTTCCAAGGAGGGGCCAAGCACAGGAGCTTGAGTGATTTAGAACCTCCATCTATTTCCTCTCCTAGGCCCTCTTTGGAAGGAATTTAAGCAAATACTGAAAAGTTTCCATCCCCACAAAGACTAACTTGTTCCCACTTAAAGAGGTCCTACTAGCCGAGGAAGGAATCCAGTTTGTGAGAATAGAGGCAGAGGGCATTTAGGGTGGAGCCCACTGGCCTGCTCTGAATGCAGACTAGAAGGATTATTGGGGAAAAAAAGAGAGGAGATCAGTGAAGGCTCCATAAAATTACTAAATTAGCTAGGGAAGGAGGAGAGTAGAGTCTCAGAGGAAAAGTTACAGAGAGGTGAGATACTTGGGACACCTAATTAATGAGGGAAGTAAGAAGCTTGATCCTGAACAGGCATCTGGAATCCTCCAGATCTCATTGCCCACAACAAAGAGCTCCAGAAATTTCTGGGTTTTAATAGGGTATTGTAGAAATTGGATTGATTCATATGCCACTTTGACAAAACTTCTATAGCAGCGTCTATTGGAAGAAGAGCCTGACCATATTAAATAAAGCAGGGGACAAAGGAGTTTCCAAAAATTTAAAGAGGTTTTAATATCACCTACCATGCTGGCTCTCCCCTCCTTAGAAAAATCCATTTATTTGTTTGTTAATATGGATCAGGAAACAGTTTTAGGAGTATTGGCACAGATCCAGGCCAATTTCAATGATCTTGGGATGAAGAGAACCATCTATACCCAGAGAGAGGACTTGGGAACCGAGTGTAGATCATAACATAGCATTTTCACTCTTTTTGTTGTTGTTTGCTTGAATTTTATTTTCTTTCTCATTTTTTCTTTTTGATCTGATTTTTCTTGTACAGCAAGATAATTGTATAAATATGTATGCATATGTTGTATTTAACATATTATTTTTACCATGTTTACCATATATTGGATTATTTGCCATAGAAGGAAGGGGGTAAGGGAAGGGGGGGGGGGGTGGAACACAAGATTTTGCAGGGATTAATGTTGAAAAAGTATATGTTTTGCATATGTTTTTAAAATTAAAAATCTTTAATGTAAAAAAAGGATTATTGGCATAAATAAGAGAGCAAAGGAGATCTGTAACTTTCCTCTCCAGAGTACTGAAATTATTATAAGTATTTCTTTCTTTCTTTTCCAATAACTTCAGGGCTTCATTGAGCACATCAAGTTCATTGGTCTGGGTAATAGCACAGGGATGGCCCACTTGTATCCAAGCTGTCACAGCTAAAATGATATTAGTGGAGGGAAGCAAAAAAACTCATGTTTGGAGGGAGCCTTATAGTCAGTGTTCCTCACCAAGCTAGATCCCTACTTAGTCAAAGAGCTAGGAGATGGCTTACCAACTCCAGAGTCCTGAAGTATGAAGCCATACTCCTAGAAAAAGACGATTTGCTATCAATCCAGTATCATCATTTGGATCCTGTCTTTTTTTTCTAACTGCCACTGCTAATCAGAAAGGGTTAGGATAAGAGCACTTTTGTTTAGAGATAATTGATTTTCCTTTTTTTAATTATAACTTTTTATTTACAAGATATATGCATGGATAATTTTTCAGCATTGACATTTGCAAAATCTTTTGTTCCAATTTTTCCCCTCCTTCCTCCTACCCCCTCCCCAGATGGCAGTTAGACCAATACATGTTAAATATGTTAAAGTATAAGTTAAATACAGTATATTTATACATGTCTATACAGTTATTTTGCTGCACAAAAAGAATCAGACTTTCTGAAATCATCCTGCTTGTCATTTCTTACAGAACAATAATATTATATAACATTCATATACCATAATTTATTCAGCCATTCCCCAATTGATAGGCATCCACTCAGGTTTCTAGTTTCTGGACACTACAAAAAGGGCTGCCACAAACACATACAGGTCCTTTTCCCTTCTTTAAGATCTCTTTGGGATATAAGCCCAATAATAACACTGCTGGATCAAAGGGTATGCACATTTTGATAACTTTTTGAGCATAGTTAAGATAATTGATTTTCAAAAAAAAAAAAAAGTGGGAAGATTTGTAAGAATTCCCAAATTCAGAGGTTAGTAGTTTATTCATAGATGGACTCTCCCAAGTGACGGAAGGAAAAGGAGAAATGGATTTGCTATAATTGATGGAGACAGAAGTGCTATAATTGAGACTGGGGGATTGCCAAAAACATGGTCCACCCAGACCAGTGAACTTGATGTGCTCAATGAAGCCTTGAAGTTATTGGAAAAGAAAGAAAGAAATACTTATACTAATTTCAGGTATGCCTAGGGAATGATACATGTTTTTGGGAAAATTTGGGGAAAGAGAAGCATAGTTAGTAACAAGAGAAAGGAACTAGCTCACACTACATTGTTACTACAAGTCTTGAAAAACCTCTTACCTAAGACCATTGGTATTGTACATGTGAATGGGTATCAACCTGATCTGTCCTTTGAAGCTAGAGGAATCTGCCTTGCAGATGAGGAAGCAGGGAGGACAGGGAATGAGGAACCTGAATGGGCTCACCCTCTGTTGGTCTCTATTCCCTCTTTTCCCCCAAGTCTAGCAGATCTACCTTTGTCAGAATAAGGGAAACAACGGGCCCAAGAGTTGGGAGTCCAGGAGGACTGACTGGACTCCCTGAAAAGTCAGGAAGTATTAAATAATGCAAGTATGAGGCAGATTTTACAACAGCTTCACCAGAGCAGTTATTGGGACGTCCAAAACCTGTGCGATGCTCTCTTGATCTGGTTCGTATCTCCTGGTCTGTATACCTTGTGGGCCAATGATGGCTGGAAAGGATAGACTTGGACCAGGGAACTTACTTTACCTCTAAAGTTCTCCAGGTCCTGGCACAGGCCTTGGATATTACCAGGAGTTTCATACTCCTTAGGTAATATCACAGAGTGATATTACCCACCAGGGTGCTTCCTTCTTTGAGTGAGATGGAAAGAATGAACCAGGAGCCCTAGAAGCAACTCACTAAATTAGCATTAGAAACACAAATGCCATGGACTAAATGCCAACCCAGCCCTCCCCAGAATCAGGACCAAACCCCAAAGGGATACTGGATCATCCCCTTATAAACTCTTCTTTGGACATCCTTAAGTGGGAAGAGAAGAGGGAATCTGGGACCTCATATTTGACAGTAGAGACAAATTCCCCAAGAATTATGTGCACTCTCTGGCCAAACCATTTGATTGATAAAGGGTTAATTGTACAGACTCCCCTACTGGGATTTTCTATACACAGATTTCAGCCTAGAGACTGGGTGCTGATCCAGATATGGAAAGAACAAACTCACCCTCTCCTGGGAGGGGCCTTTCCGAATCTTGCTGATGTCAGACACTGCTGTGAGAGCCAGAGAGAAAAGTTGGACCTACCACATGTGGGTGGGCCAAAGGACCAGTTATCACTCCCACCTGATGATTTAAAGTTAAAAATAAGAAGAAGAGGAGCAGCTGGGTGGTGCAGTGGGTAGAGCACCAGCCTGTAGTCAGGAGAACTTTAGTTCAAATCCAGCCTCAGACACTTTACACTTCCTAGCTGTGTGACCCTGGGCAAGTCACTTAACCCCAATTGCCTGAGGAAAAAAATAATCATAATCATAATTAATAATAATAATAAAACTACGAAGAAGATTACCTCCCACTGGGTAGATACATGAACCTGGAAGGCATGTGTAGAAAATTAGTGATGTTTCTTTCAGCATTTCTGTTGTTCCTGACTTTTGTGATAGGCATCTTTGTGGAGGGTTAAACTTCTTCTCAAAAGGGGACCCCCCCTTACATAAGGATAGTATAACACCACGAGGTTTTCTCTAATATTTTTGTTGATTTGCTCCTTTTACTTTACTCGTTTCAGTTAATCCACTTTGGCAAACTGAGAGAAATAAGTTTGAATAATTAATGGAAACACTAGCTAAATGGTGAGAGAGATCTTCATCAGAAGATAAATTAGAGGAGGGATTGGATGGTTTTAATTGAGTGAAAACCCTTCATAAGAATGTGCTTTTAACCTATACTCCAATTATAACTTGAAGCTTTGCAATAACAAGTTATGCTATAGCCAAAAGCTGCAGATGTTAGCTTATCTTAGACAAACATACATTTCTCTTCCCCCTTTTCTTTTTACCACTTCAATATTAAATTTATAATATGGTAAAGAATGTGCCATTGGCTAGTATTCGCTTCCTTGTTCTTAGTCTCAGGGTAGATTTTTAGTCTCTGAGTAGACTTTTAATTAGTATCTGGATAGATTTTTAGTTAGTCTGAATAGATTTTTATTTAGTTTCAGGGTAGATTTTTAGATAGTATCTGGGTAGACTTTTAGTTAGTATCTGGATAGATTTTTAGTTAGTCTGAATAGATTTTTATTTAGTTTCAGGGTAGATTTTTAGATAGTATCTGGGTAGACTTTTAGTTAGTATCTGGATAGATTTTTAGTTAGTCTGAATAGATTTTTATATAGTTTCAGGGTAGATTTTTAGATACTATCTGGATAGATTTTTAGTTAGTCTGAATAGATTTTTATTTAATTTTAGGGTAGATTTTTAGATCGTATCTGGGTAGATTTTTAGTTAGTGTGAATAGATTTTTATTTAGTCTCAGAGTAGATTTTTAGATAATATCTAGGTAGATTTTTAGTTAGTATCTGGGTAGATTTTTAGTTAGTCTCTGGGTAGATTTTTAGTTGGTCTAAGGATAGATTTTTTAGTTAGTGTTTGGGTCGATTTTTAGTCTGAGTAGATCTTTATTTAGTTTCAGGGTAGATTTTTACTTAGTCTCTGGGTAGATTTTTAATGTCTGGGTAGATTTTTAGTTGGTCTAAGAGTAGATTTTTTAGTTAGTGTCAGGGTAGATTTCCATCATTAGAGTGAGCCTGGACTTCAAGCTAATGAGAGAAAAGATCAGAAGTGGGTAGAAGAATTCTGGGCTAGGGGTATATAATCCATTCTCTGCTGTATATACACTTTGCATTTCTCTACACTTTGTCTGTTGGAAATTACCCCTTCTCAAAAGATCATAACAAATAATTTTTGCTTTTCTATCTTGAGAGTCTCTAACTTCAATTTGGGTAGGAGTCATCACTGTCCCACATAGATTATGATTTCTACTTATCCCTTGGATTCTTTTACCACCACATTGCATAATTCTTCTTCTAAACCCCAGACAAATCTTTTGTCTTTGACCTGTCTTTATTTGGCATTTTAGAGCATTGAAAACTGTAATGGAGCCCAGAAGCCATTTTATCAACCCCACACACACACTTTTATAAATTAAGAAGCTCATAGCAATTTTCCTTGGGCTAATTGCTTACATAACTAGTCCCTTTTGTCCAAACAACCCTATTTCTTGCTTCTGGCCCCACAGGAACTGAAATGCTCATTGACAGAATAACACTCAATTTTTTTCTGTTCATTTGCTATTGAAGTTCAGGTCATGGAGGATTCTTGGCTATTATTCTTGGTGACTGCCTATTTTCCTTTTTCTATTGTGTCATAATTCCTAATGATTACCATTAAGTGATAAAGAATTATTATATTAAATAATTATTTATTGTTACTGAGTCATCTCACAGTCATGTCACCTCTGTGGTCCTGTTTAGAGATTTTCTTGGCAAAGATACTGGAATTATTTGCTATTTCCTTCTCTAACTTATTTTACAGATGAGGAAACTGAAATAAACAGGGTCAAATGATTATCCAAGGTCATACAACTAGTATGTATCTGAGGTCAGGTTTGAATTCATGAAGATGACTCTTCCTAACTCCAGGTCTGACATTCCAACTACTATGCCATCTAGCTGGCTCAAAGAATCATTAGACTAAATAATATTGAAAAAATTATTATAAGGAAGGATAAATCTCTGCCTGAATGGGCTAGACACATCAAGGAAAGTCTTTTTTAATAAGGGAAACAAACTATTTCATAAAAACCAATTTTTCCAAAGGAGATAAAGTTAATAACTTTTTAGCAAGCTTTTAGCAAAGACCTAGGTAGCTCATCAGACTCTAAATCTGAATTATACGCCATCAAGAACATCATCAAATCAACAAAGCCACTTGTCTTGTCAAGAGTTAGTAGATTCATCCAAAGGTCAGTATCAAAAATTGGGGGACCCATAGAAGCCAAAATTTGGAGCTGAGTTTTTAAAGGTCATTGAATTTAACTTGCATCGTTTCCAAATGAGGTCTGGCGAGACTGAATGATATACTTGGGATCACATAGCTAGTCTCTGAGGCAATATATAAACTTTGATCTTCATTACTCCATCACTGCATCCACACTACCCCATTTTGTTACTCAAAGAAGTGAGGTAGTGTTTGTTTCTGTAGGATTTACAACAACAATATTAAACTCATTTGTATAATCCTTTAAGATCCATCAAGTGCTTTCCTCTAAATACTCCCATATGAAATAGATAATGTAATTATTATTTCCTTTTTAGAGGTGAAGAAATCAATGTTCAGAGACATTGTGATTTGCCAAATGTCAATGTCAATGATAAGTAGTATCAGGGCCAGGAATAAATGCAGTTCTCCTGACTTCAAGTTCAACTGTCTTTCCACTAGTAAATGGTGGGAAGAGGGTCAAAAAAAGTCAGAATGAAGGAACACATAATGATCACTAGTGCAGAGGCCATTACTTTTGGTCAAACCAAGAATGCTGGCATCAAAATAATTCCATGAATGGATTTTGAGAACATAAAGCCAAGAGGATAACTAGGAAGGGACAGCCAAGGAAGAAGAACCAAAACTGAATTAAACTACAGGCAATGCTAAAAAATGAAGGAGGCAAACGAGACAAAACAAAGACTTGGGCACAAGATAAGGTCAAATGCCAGAGGAGGAAAGCTGTATGTATTAATCTTGAGATGATATAGAAAGAAAAAAGTGGATAAAGATGATGTTTTATTCTTTGTGAATTCTACAATCTGACATATTGGTCACATTTCTCCTGACTGTTTAATGAGCTGTCTTGCTACAACACAGAAAATAGCAACAATCCATCCCCCCTTCTCTCCTGGTACATATAAGCATTCTACAACTCCCTCCTTTAGATATCACCTGCCCTTTCACATCCATCTATAGCATCTCCAGGTAGGTAGTTATAGAATAATTCTTAAGAAGAGACAGATTAGAGCTTCAACTACATAGCATAATTTGAAAAGGTGTTAAATAATTTTTCTCCCCCTCCCTTCTCCCATGCTAATAACAAGACTATTACAGAAACTTTCTTCTGAACTTAAAGATTTATGAATATACATGTTGTGATTAGCATAACTAAGCTAGCTAATAATCAATTAGCACCTTAGCAGAAATGGGCAAAAATGGTACAGCAAACAAGCATCACTGGGCGAATACGGAATTGTGGTATCATGAAGGAGAAAAGGGACACTGAGAGTAAAAATAGAACAAAGACAAAATTGCCAATTTCAAAGTACACTTTGAGAAATGAGCCACAATTATCACTAAAAAGAACTCTTTTTTAGTTGTGATTTTCCCTGAGTCACAAAGCTAGTAAGTATTAAGTTTCTGAAATCAGATTTGAACTCAGGTTCTCTTGATTCCAGAGCTAGTGCTCTATCCACTACACCATTTAGCTGCCTCACTGAAGGGAATTTATACAATCTTCCTCCTATATTCTTTTCATCTTCCCATACACCTGTCATCTCAAAATGAAAAGTTATTTGTGGCTGGAAGAAAATATCTGAGCTAACTACCTGACCCCAAAGAAATACAACAGAAAATTGCTGTCAATTCTAAAAGGTCTTGCTCAGTTGATTGTGTAATCCTACCTTAAAAACCTCACAGCAGTTTGTTCATTATTCTTTCCATGGCCAGAGACTGAATCAGCCTTTCTTATCAAAATCCCTCTTTTAAGTACTTATTGGTTGTCAAAATTTCTTAACTGACCTTTAAGAAGGAAATTTCCTCAAGTTTTTGTCAAATCAGCAGTGATTTTTTTAAAATGAACTTATCTATTACACTCTTTTTTTTTTTTTTTTGCATTATCTGGGCATAATTGTGATAGCATTTGTAACATGCCTCATTGCTATGTAGATTTAGACACACCATGGATTAAACAAGTACTATGAACAAAACATCATGTTCTCTGATGTCAGTGCTATAATAAATATAATGATCATATTCTTCAAGTGAAAAAAATGGGGTACAGAGGTCTCATGGAATTTTTCGCTATTGTTATCCATTCATACTATAGTCAACAACTTTGAAATTAGCACTATTTAAGAAAATACAGAATAAAATATATTTTCAACACAATAATTTTTAAATAGCAAATAGAAACTCCCTCAAAAGTATATAAATAATTAGTCACATGTAATTTTATGTGTTAAGCAAGTTCATCCCATGTAAAATTATAAAGATCAATCTTTAACGCCCCCACCTCATTCAAGATCAGGTGCTTCATTCAGATATCCACTTCTTCTTATTCCTCTATAACCCTATCAAAACATGTTTTTAGGAAAGAATTTGCTATCAATCAATCAGTATGAATTTGTCTATCCATTACTTCTCCCACAGGCATTTTGATTTTAACCCTTATTTCTAATGTAAGATGAAAGATTTTGTCACCTTTTAATTCAAAGGAGCAATAAGTTTACAGAGGAGGTTGTGGGGGTTTTGAAAATACTCCACAAAGACCCAAAAGCCATTTTTAAAATTTTAATTAGTTAGTTAGTTATGCAAAAGATCAGCCTTTACCTTAAGCTTTTCACATAGATTCTAATACTTCTTATTCTCTCACAGAGTTTATAGAAAAGTCAAGTATTATAATCCCACCAATACTAAGTGATCTGCCATAGATTCTCAGAGAAAGAAATTTTGAGGTAAAATTGTTTCTCACTTTTCTTTTATTAATCAATTAATCACTCAGGAAATAAGTACCAATTAAATGTTTACTATGTGCCAAGCACTGCACTAAACACTGGGGCACAAGGGAAAAATAAAAACCATTCTTGTGCTAAGGGAGCATAAGCTTTTTTTTTTTTTTTTTTTTTTTTTTTTTTTTTACTGAGACAATTAATTGAGGTTAAGTGACTTGCCCAGGGTCACACAGCCAGGAAGTGTTAAGTGTCTGAGGTCACATTTGAACTCAGGTCCTTCTGACTTCAGGGCTGATGCTCTATCCACGCCCACTAGCTGTCCCTAGGGAGCTTACATTATAATGAGGAAGATAAGATATATAAATTGGAAATAAATAAAAAGCAGTCTTGAAGGGGATAGTGCTAGCAGCTGAAGGGGGGAGGAGATAGCCAGAAAAGACTTTATAGAGAAGATGGTACTTGAGTCAAGTTTTAAAGAAAATGCTCTGTACTTGAAAGAAGAGAGAAAAGAAGAATAAAGAAAACCCCAGAGGTATCAGCAAACCTGGTACAGCACAGATTTAGCATCATTTGAAAACACAAGAATAGTGTAATATTGTGGGAAATTGCTCATTCTATTTATTCCTATGTGGTCCAAGTGCCTTAGAAGCAAGATGGAAAAAAGTTTGCTAGGTTGAATTCATATGCCTCTTAAACCTCTTCTCGTAAACCTCTTAAAGGGGGAGTTTGACAACTTCCTAACTGCCAACAGTCAGAGGTCCACAGGGTAACCCCTAAAGGACAGCGATAAGTTGAAATAAACTTTTCAGGAGCACCTACAACACATTTTGAGAAAACAGCAGTTTCCATGATACTTTTTGCAGAGTTTCTAGAGCTAAGTTTTATTAGTTCATCTAGATTGCTAATAAAAATACACTCCAAGGAAACTATTATGACTTATAAAGTATTACTATTCTTGCCTTCCTGTCCAGTGTGATCCCCAATTATATCTGTGGCAAATGCAACTCGGTCCCCTTACTAGAGAGGGTAAAATCATTTGAAAGATGCCTTTCTACTCTCCAGCTGTTATGGGCTCACTCCCATTGATTTTAATCATCATATCCCTCATCTTTTTTCACTCTCCCAGCAGCCCTGAGGTTCTCTTTTCACATGTAAAGACTATTGAAGGCTAAAAACATGTCAATAAGGCTCTCTCCTTACTACTGTGTGTGTAGTGGGACACTAGAACCCAAAGCTTATATAGAGAACTTAAAGCCTTAACTCTAACACTCTCTTCACTCCACCTAGCCAACAGTCATAGCTAGTCACCCACAACCCTCCAAAGTTCCCCGTGTCCCAGGCACACAGTCTGCTAGAGTTACAATGCCCAAACACTCATACTGACTCAGTCACACTCTCATTTCTCTCTCCCTCTACTTCATATTCCTGTTATCTGCAATACTCAATCCTACTAGATCCTTTTTCCTTACTTCCACACTCCCTTTCTTAACACCCAGGGGCCAGTTGCCTATCACCACACCAAAAACAATCACCAGAAACCAAGGTTTGACATTTTTTAAATAAGCTCCAAAAACTATAAACATAAATAATAGCTATAGTCAGCTTTGTGACACCTTCCCTGTACAGCTGTTTACTTTTCAATGCAGGTATCCCTGGAGTCTAAGACCAGTTTATTAGAAAGGACAAAATGTTTTTAAGGTAAAAAAGTTAATCCAGGAAAGAAGCCAGAAATAAAAAAAAAAAAAAACTTCCAAGGGAACAAAGAAAAATCAATGTCAAGAAATGGATAGGAGGAAGCTTGTCACACAGAGGGAAAAAGAGATGGGCAAAAATCCCACCAGAGCTAGGCAACAGTAATGAGACTCTTCCCATAGAGGGTGTTAACTGGAAATGCTAATAAAGACATCCTACCATACTCAAAAGAACCCCAAATTGTCAGAGGCACAGCAAATTGAAGGAATCATGTTACTTTCAGAAAAAAAGAGAAACATAATGTTGATTAGTGTCTCATGCAAGGGGGATTGGATGCAACTACAAGTAGGCTTCACAAAGCTAAGAGAAAAATATTCTTTGTACCTGGAAAAAGAATTCAAGATATGATGGGCAGTCCATTAAGACTGATTTAAACCTATCAAACACTATCCACTTAAGCTAACTAAATGGGATGTTTCTGGGATATTTCAGAGAACCTAGCAACTAGAGGAGAAGGGGAAGCATCTGAAGAGTAGGGGACAAGAAAGAAAGAAGTCTTAATTTATTCAGCAAAACAAAGGAGCACAGAAGATGAAATCCTTTTATTTAATGAGTTCTATTCACCTTATTTCACTCGAATGAAGCCTTATTCTTCATTTGGGAACAGCATTAAAGGAAGTCTTGTTCTTTCTTAATAATCCAGAAGCATTGATAATTGCAGTAGACAGCCCCATTAATGTTTTATTTTCTCCATAGAACTGTTTTCCCTCAAGATTCTTAGCTTTAACAATAAGACTGTATTCTAAGTCATTATGTGCTTTTCATGTGTCTTCATTCTCTGGAAGGAAGGAATAAAAGAACAAAGGATTGAAGGAAAAGAATCACTGGACATGATGAGCATCTTGCAGTATAGAGCTATTAAAAGGAGAAACTAGGTAGTATAGTAGATAGGGCACTGGGATGAGAATCAAAAAGACTCATCTTCATGAATTCAAATCTGGCCTCAGATATTTACTATCTGTGCCCTGGGCAAATCAGTTAACTCTGTTTGTCTCAGTTCTTCATCTGTATCTTTGCCAAGAAAACCTCAAATGGGATCACAGTCAGACATGACTGAAAATGATTGAAAAACAACAAAAAAGCAACTAAAGCTTAAGACATTGAGGATACTTTTTACTTGCTTCAGTACTTTGAGAAAATGCTAATTTAGTAGATGGTTTTCATAAGTTACAAGATAGGTAATATAGCGGGAGAAAGAAAAAAGGGCCCAAGACAGACCTTTAGGGAATACCCACAATTAATGAGCATGATCTTGAGTGAAAATCCAGCGAAGGACAATGTGAAGAAATAGTCAAATAAGTAGGAAGAGGCTCAGGAGAGAGCAATGTCATGAAAACCTAAAAAGCAAGGAATATCCAGAGAAGTGGATGATTGACATTGTCAAAAGCCGCAGAGATCCATTACTTTGCACAAGCACACTCCCATATCTGGAATGCTCTCTCTTCTAATCTATCTCTTGAAAGTCAGCCTGACTCACTTCAAGGTTCAGCTCGAATGATTACTTCTTTCAAAGGTCTTTCCTGATTCTCCCAATTGTTAGTGCTCCCCTAAAGAAAATGCTTTGTATTTATTATAAATGAAAACAGCAGATGGTACTGGTAAGCAAAGGAGACTTAATTAGGAATATACAAGGAGAGGGTTCCATCGCATGATCTTGGCTTTCTTTCAGTTTTTTCCTCTCAGAGGGATGACTTTTCTTTTGAACTCAGTCAGCCAAAAATGGTAGCTATAGGTTCAAAAATGAAAATAAACTTACTCAGATATTGCTCCCTAACAACCTTCCCCTCCCACTAGGTCATGATTTATGTCTCAGAGAATCCAGGCTGGTATAGTCTTAATAAACACCCAGTTTGTCCTACAGCTAAATTCTTGCTGATTAAAGCTTTTGTTTCCTTACAATAAAATTCTACCTTTTATCCTCCCCCTATTTGTAAGCTTTAAATAAAATGCATACAGAGTTTGTAGTAAGTCAATGACATCTAAATTAAAAGCAACAGATTTATAACAGGTAAGATATCACACCCAGCTAACCAGAAGATGGAAAAGCAGATTTCCAGGAAAAAAAAAAGAGTCATTAGATTTATTTCATTTCTTAAGCTGACTCTCTACTTTGCAACTGAAAATCCATGATATTGGCATTTGTACGCTGTCTGTATTTTAGTACTTGGTTAGTCCAGATGTTATGATAGAGTCTTTTATATCTTGAATCTCCTCTCTCTGCTTGTGAATCAAAGCCACTTCTTCCCCTAGAATCTCTCAACCAAAGTTACATGGATATATTTTATATTCCCTCATCTGCATACAAGGTATCCACATACACACGCACAAATATGTGTATACACACATATACTAGTAGAATGTAAAAATCCTTTAGGATGAGAATGCTTTCTCTTTTTGACTTTATTTCCAAAGTCCAGTATAGTGCCCCGCACATTGTAATTGCTTAATCAAGGGGATTTAGAGATTGAGCCAAAAGGCCAGGGTAAGAAATTCAAAGGGTCAAGCAAAGATAGAAATGTGATCAGGATGCAAAGTCTTCAGGCCAGTGTTCAGAAATCTAAGATGAATGAGAAGGCAAAAAAGCAAGACTAGAATTTGGAGGGAAAGGCAGAGTAAAAGGCATGGGAATAGATAAGGGATGGGGACTCAAGGAGTCTGAAAAAATAGATGAGCCCCACAGTTTTGGTCTCCTAAGAGACCAAAATCCAGAGGTGTTGATGGTTCCATGTAAACAGTGCAAACAGAGTAAATCCCAGGATAGGAGAATATTCCTGCCACTCTACATTCAAACAGCCTTGCTGATGTAAGCAGATAGATAAAGACTAGCAAGTGAAAGCTCAGAGTGAGGTAAGGTTCCACAGAAATTAATTATTACAATGAAGGAATCAAACAATATTTGTTAAGTGCTAGCTATTTGCAGAGCATTGTTCTAAGAGCTTAGGATACAAATTAAAAAAAAAAAAAAGGCAGAACTCTGAAGAAGTTCTTGTACTATTGGGAAAGAAAATAATCAATCAATCAACATTATTAATGAACTATGAGCCAAGCACTGTGCTAAGCACTGGGAATTTAAAAAAAAAAAAAAAAAGGAAAAAGGCAACCTCTGTACTCAAGGAGTTTACAAATTAATGGGAGAGACAACATGTAAACAAATATACATAAAGTTATATATAGGCTAAGTAAGAGATAATAAACACAGGGAAAGCACTAGAATTAAAGGATTTAAGGAAAGCTTTCAATAAAAGGTAGGATTTTAGCCAGGGCTTATAGGAAGCCAGGAAGGTTAATTGCCAAAATGGAAAATGAAGAGAGCATTACAGGTATGGGAGACAGACAGGAAAATTTCTTGGAGCTAGAGATGGAGTCTTCATGGAAAAGCCAAAAGACCAATGTCACTGGAATAAGTATAAAAAGTTAAGAAAAATAGAAAGGGCATAGGTTATGAAGAGCCCTGAGTGCTAGAGTATTTTGTATTTCAAAGATTTGAGGCAGGCAAATATAGGAGCAGATTATTGCTATAGTCTATCTAGGTCTGAGAGTGTTGAGGACCTGTGTCAATGTCAGAGAAGAAAAGAGAGTGTATTCAACAGATATTATAAATGCAAAAACAACAAGCAACAGATTGGGGTTGAGAAATAAGGAGAAGTCCAAAATAACAACGCATAAAGAAGATTTCAGCAAGTCAGATGAAAAGGTCCTTAGGGTACAACAAAAAAGCAGATGGCAATGTAGATTCTTTAATAATATTGTTTCCATTTATAAATAATATGTTTCTATACCTTTCATAGCTATAACTAGGTGAGGAATTTTTAACCATACAAGGTATAGAGGTATATTTGTTTAAGTTATTTAGTCAAAGGATATGAATAAACAATTTTCAAAACAATTGCAAAATACTAATAACCATATGAAAGGATGCTCCAAATGACTAATAGTAGAGAACTGAAAATGAAAGCAATCCTGAAGATCTACTTCACACCCTGAAAATTGACCAGAATCATAAAAGATGGGGATAATCAATGTTGGAGGGGTTGTGAGTAGATATTGATGCATTATAAGTGGATCTACGAATCAGTGCAACCATTTTGGAAAACAGTTTAGGATTAAAGAAAAAGAAGGAGAAGGAGGAGGAATAGAGGAGGAGAAATGAGATAAATACAAAAAATCGTGAAAAGATCTACAAGAACTGATGCAGAATGAAGTCAGCTGAGCTAAAAAAAAAAAAATAAAAATAAAAATAACAGTGTAAAGAGAAAGAACCATACAAAATATCAAAATATCATAAGCAAATGTCACAAAACTACAAAATGCAAGCAAAGCTCAAAAGATGAAATATGAGAAGATACCCCCAACTAACCCATTTGCAAAGGTAGGAAGTGCACGTGCACATGTTATACATTGTACACATTTTTAGACATTTTTTGATGTACTAATCTCTTATGCTGATTTTTTTTCTTCTTTGTCTTTACAAAAATATTAATATATGGGAATGATGTGGTGGGAAAGAATACTGAGTGAAGTTATGATCATGTAAAAATGCATCAATAAAACTTATTTTTAATTTTTTAACAAAGATTTTTATTTTCAAAACACATACATAGTCTTCACTATTCACCCTTGCAAAACCTTGTGTTCCAAATTTTTTTCTCCTTTCCTTCCCTCCACCCCTCCCCCAGAAAGCAAATAATCCAATATATATTAAATGTGTGCAATTCTTTTACACAAATCTCTACAATTATCATGCTGCAAAAGAAAAATCAGATCAAAAAAGGAAAAAATGAGAAAGAACACAAAATGCAAGCAAACAACAACAAAAGTTGGAAATATTATGTTGTGATCTACACTCAGTCCCCACAATTTTCTCTCTGGTGTAAATGGTTCTTTTCATTATGAGATCATTGGAAATGGCCTGAATCACCTCACTGTTGAAAAGAGCCACGTCCATAAGAATTGGTCATCATATGATCTTTGTTGTTACTATGTACAATATTCTTCTGATTCTGCTCACTTTACTCAGTATCAATTCATGTCTCCACAGGCCTTTCTGAATTCATCCTGTTAGTCATAAAAAATTTTTTTTAATCATTTATCTCTAATTTTGAACCATTTGACAATAACAAAGACTAGTGTCAATTACTTTTTCTCTTGGCTTAGGTATTCAAAAGAAGAGTCCAGCATTTCCAGCAACTGTTTCATGTTTTAGGAGAGCCATGAGATAGAGACCCCGTGCAGAGATACCACAAAGAAATACTGTCCTACTGGGAGTGTCATACTCTCTCTCCCTTCCCAAACCCACCATTAAGTCACCATTGACAATGTTAACAGAGATCCCCAACCAACAGTAAAGTATCCAGAGGAAGCTAAAAGAACACAAATGATTCGTAGCTCCACTTATAATGCATCAATATCTACCCACAACCCTCCAACATTAATTATCCCCATCTTTTATATAGATAAATGAAAAGAATCTTCAGTCTAGACTTCTTTAGTCTAAAGGAGAAACAGGTTCAAAACGCTACAAGAACCCTGAACTGCAGAGCCCAGAAGAAAGGGAGAAATTTGTGAGAATTCCCTGAAAAGAGAAAATATTCTATGCATTCAGAAGCTGTAAGTTATCCTTTTGCCAAATGTACTTCTAAGCTTGAGCCCAATCCAGACATGATCCACTAATTTAAGTGGAAGTTGAGAGAAATCCAGAAAGGGAACTATACAGAATGCAAACAATGGACATCTGAAACAAATAGCCTTTATAAAGAGAATTGACTCTAGAATCAGAGAATCTGGGTTCAAATCTCACCTCTGATGCATAGTATTACCTAGATGATGTTGGGGAAAATCATATCAATTCTCCAGTCTCAATTTTCTTCTCTGCAAAATTAGGAAGTTAGACTACATAACATTTGAGGTCCCTCCCAGCTCTAGATCCAAGAACCTAACAAATGTTTTTAACCTGTGGCCTTGAGGGAAAAAAATCGCTTATGAGATTTTAGACAAGTTGCCTTCCAACTCTGGGACTGTTTCTTCCTATGTAGAATGAGAGAGTTGGAAAGAGAATCCTATGAAGCAAGTTGTTCTATACATAATATTAAGTAAATATTGCTGCTAATTAATAATTATAATTGTCACCTAAACCTAGTCACTTGGGAGTGGTGAGAATTAATGGGATCATGTTCATAAAATGCTTGGAGCCCTATGGAAGAAAAACATTGGCACCTGCAGGGTAGAAAATACATGATTATAAATGCACAGCACTATTGCATTGCCCTCAATTTGATGGCAGATACCTAGGGCACTGCTTTAATTCAAATTATTTTGCTTGCCTGCTGGGGTCCCATAGAAGCTGGCAGGGACCCCGACATTGCTCCAGGCTTTGCTGGTCTACATGAGTTTATCAGCTCTAGGCTGGAACTATACTTTCATATTGCAGATCTCCAATCCACAGAACTTATTACTTTGAAATCATTTCTCCTTTCAGAATTAAATTTCAATATATGGCTAAATCTCTAAGTGAAAGGGGGTGGGAAGGAGGAACTCAATTTCAAAAACTACTTTCTCCACCCCCACCATGAGCTCTCATACAAAGGGATGTTCCTAGAGTATATAAATTCTTAATTTGCTGCATATAGTGTATGGCAGATGATGGGCTAAGGAGCACAAGTGCAAATTAAGGAACAACAGATTCTGAACAGATGTCATTAAATACTTCTTCATGCAGAGAATCATTAGTGGATTAACTCATAGTAAGGTTGTCACCGCAATGCTAAACAGGACAATCTCAAAACCATGATAGGGAAGTCTTTGAGTCTCTGAGGCTTGCTGGAAGACGATGGACTTTATTAGCTCAGGAGGGCTATTAATTCTTATCAGTTGGATGACTTTGTCAAGTCACTTTGTTTCTCCGAGTCCCAATTTTTTCATTTGTAACAGGGTGGGGAGATAGAATGAGGGTTTAATATCTATTATGTAATTCTATTAATTGTAGAGGATACAGCTGAGATCTTCATTCACAGGGCAAAGTTTCAATTATATCCTTCAGAAGCCTGTGAAGATTTCCCAAAATATGGAAATATTACCTACAGGGTACATAATGGGGACTCCTAAATATAAGAAGTTTTAAAAAGGCACTGGAAAGTGAGTTCTCATTCTAGGAAGAAAAAAGGGTTAGATAGTAAAGAAGTTATAAAGTCATAGGAGTCTAAGATTGAAAGTTGATTAAGTTGAGTCCCCCTTCTGCTTTAAGTGGCAAGATGCTGAATAGATACAACTTTAATTGTTCAATCAATGCAAGTGTGTCCTAGATACTTTCTTAGGGGCGAAGGAGAATTCTCTTCTGATTGGGTGATAATGATCATTGAGTCCTAAATAAAAAGCCCTACAGAATAAATTAGTTCAGAACTCAAAGGATGTGAAGAAGCAGTGATTTAGGAGAGAGGAATAGATAGTGCCCTCATCTCAGCTGATATCCTCCTTCAACTGAAAATGACCTTTTGAGTTTCAAAGGATCAGGAGATTTTTAGAGTCTTCATCTTCCCATCAGTATCCTAGTGGATCATCTTTGGAATAGTTAATGTCAGTATTTGCATTAAGAACCAAAGCCAATGGAAACAGAATTAAGACATTAGACAAGAGTCCAACCAAAAAAAAAAAAAAAATACACCATAACTAAGGAAACTATCTTGAAAACTTCACATACAGGACTTCCAGGAGGTGTGAGTTACTCCTCTGCCACAGATGCTCCCTATGCCTTCCCTGGCACTTTGTATAGACTTGTGGAACAGTGTGTTACAGAGTTTGTTGGAAGAATTCAGTACAATTTATTCTTACTATAACACCTTAGTAAATATCTCTTTCTAAAAACTAGATAAATCTCGCTGGCTAATTGATTATTAATAGATAATCATGGCAGGAAGCACATTGGAGGAAGCTCAGGAACTATAGAATTAGGAGGGGAAAAACCTATCAAGGCTATTCCAGGAAGCCTGAGGGGACAAGTGGTGGATGAGCTCTGAGTCCTGACTTGGCAGTGTGAGTGGTGGTGAAGAGATGGAGTTCCGAGCCTTCCTTGCAGAACTAAAGATTTAGAAGTGGAAGGGGAATTAGATGGGAGCTATTTCAGCTTACAGAGATCAAAGCTGTGGTGAAGGGATTTGTCCAGTCACACAGGGAGTAAATAAGGGACTCCCCATCTGTGAGATCCAAACCCAGGTCCTCTGAGTCTAAATCCAGTGAGTTTTAGTGAAACATAGTGAAACACACAACCAGGAACTTGGAGCAGTAGGAGATTCAAAGGGAAGCTAGGGGGGAAAGTGATGAAGCAGCCGTGGGAGCTAGCAATGGGAAGCCAGCTGCCAGGAACAGACAGAATTCTACTGACAGCCCTCGCGAGCCTGCAGGGAGGTTCCCCCAGCATCTGCCATAACTAAGTGTTGTATTCCCCTACAGCTGTGCTGTGAAGGCCAAGGGTTTAATTGGAAATGTGGCTAGTGCTCCCTAGGAGACATCAAGTTGATAGAATATATAGCTACCATTTGGGAATGGGTGCCGGGAGCTTTAATACCTGATTTAATTCCATTGTTATTCTGCTTTTAATGCAAATGTCTTTGCCTTGAATTTGGAATTACTTGGCTTTAGGCTTTTAAAGAATCATCAATGGGATCCCAAACAGAAGGCTTAGCTCCCTACCTCCACTATAGAAACACCTCTGACATATAGCCATAAGGGTGACATTAGTAAGACACTAAACCTCTCTGGGACTCAGTTTTTCGTTTCTAAAATGAAGAGATTAGACTAGAATGTGTCTGACATCCTCTAGAGATCGACATAATCAATCTATGAACTTATGAACACAAGAGTGCTGGATATCCAGGACTGGCTGAGAAGGGACCACAATGAGAAGGACCCCAAAAGGGTATATTGTTAAAGTCCTGCCTCCAAGACAAGTCCTCATCACCTTACATCTTTAATTTATATCCCCAAATAGGGACCTAATGACTGATTTTGATTCTAATCCTATCTCTAATTTACTGTGCGCTCCTTAGATAAAACATAGAACCAAGTCGAGTCTGAGGCAAAAGTAGAAGAATTTTGATTAGAAAGACCTTGGAAAAATTCCATTCCCTTAAATATTCCCAGCCTATCTTTCTACCTACCACTGTGACATACCTACCTATGTCACATATTCTACCCAAAGTAAACCATTCACGCATCTTTCAAAGATTTCTCATATCTCCAGTCCGTAGTCACACTCCTTCCTATGGCTACATTCACATTTTCCACCTTTGTCTCTATTTGTCCAGTTTTACTTCACAACTGCCAAAGTCAAGTTCACAAGTCAAATCCTCCATGAGTCATCTCCTCTCTTCTCCTTCCTCTGAACTCTCCCAGTACCTTTGTTGCCCTGTGTAAACACTTAAAATATATTATTTTGTATTATTTTTGTTTTATATTTTTAATTTTGTATTGATGTATTTGAAAATATATTCTATTTTTAATATAAAATAAAATTTTTATATTTTTATATCTTTTAGAAGTCCCACAGTGCTTAGGCCAGGTCTTTACAATTAGAAGTACTTTATAAATGTTTTTGAATGAATGAGTGAATGAATGTCATTAATATCTATATCTACCATTGATGGTTAATTCCTTCAATTTAATGATTTAAAGAGTCCTACTGAAATGCACACACCCTAGAAAGATGAAAAGATGAAGACATTCTATTCTCCAGGAATTTGATATTTCAGTATGTTGCCTTAGATGACCTTGTCATTTAAGATCCTATTTAACTTGACTATAATCTACCTTTTCAACTTTATGTTCAACTCTCCTTCTAATCATATTATGTCTATCCATACATAGTCCAACTCAGGTGTACCTCCTCCAAAAAGTTTTCCCCAACATAGTACCCTAGGCAAAAGGAGCTTTCTTTTTTCTTAGTTCTCATTGCATTTTTCCTAGACTTCTCTCTTGCCTTCATCACATTCTCCTTTGTATATTATTATTGTTGTTGTCATTATTATAAATAATAATAATAACATTCATATAATATTTTTATATGCCAGGCATTGTGCTAAGTTGCTTATAAAGGTCTTTTTTTTTTTTTTTGGCTGAGGCAATTGAGTTAAGTGACTTGCCCAGGGTCCCACTGCTTTGAATTCCGGTCCTTCTGACTTCAGAGCTGGTGCTCTATCCACTGAGCCACCTCTCTGCCCCTTATAAAGGTCTTTTTTGATCCTCACAAGAATGCTGGGAAGTAGGTAATATTATTATCCTCATTTTATAGTCAAGGAAATTGAGACAGAGATGAATTGCCCAGATACACATCTTAAGTTTTAGTGACTCCGTGTCCAGTGCTCTATCCACTGTACCACTTCCATGACCTTCTAAGTTCTTAGAGTTCAGGGTTTGAATGCTCATTTCACCCATCACTCAGTTCTCTGGACTATCTTTCTCTTCCTTCTTTTTCTTTATCCTCCTCTTCCTAGTCTTCCTTCTCATTTTCCTCCTTTTCATCATCATCATTGCCTTCTCACCTTGGAGCAACCTCTACTTAAAGCTCCAAGTATCCTGATGGGTGACTGCCTGCTTAAACCATTATTTTGGGAGGGCCTCCCCCCCTCCCCCTACTCCCAGCCGCCACATTTCACTTCACTTATTATTCAATGCTCCAAACTTTTCTTTTTTCTCACTGGTCACCTTACTCTAACCCATTTGTATTCCCAACATCTCATGTTCCCTGTAAAGTTCTGATTAGCCTTCTGGAGGTCTCTGGATTAGCCTTCGTTTCAGCAGAGTAATCATTGGGAGAACAGCCAGGGATAAAGTCCAAATTCTTTATTGTCTCCTTCACAGTCTGTCTCCTTGCCTGGGGCTCATCTAGCCCTTCAGACTGGACTTGGTTTCAGTGGGGGAGGCAGGAGAGCTACCATGAGGCTGATGAAGATGGACTCTCTGAGTCCAAGAGCTTGAGCTCCATTCCCCAGTCCTCTGACTTCTCCAAGTCTGTCTCCGAGTCTGTCTCTAGGTCTGACTCTGACCTTTTAAATACTCTATTACAATTAAACCTATTCATCATATTGAGTATAAGCCAATCATTATATCACTAGGGAACCATTATTTGTTGCGAGATAAATTCAGTCATACTGAACTAGAGAACTATTCATCACCATGCTAAACTAGATAATCATTGTCTTATCAATTCCACTGAGTTAACACCTTATTGTAAGAATCCTTGTTTCAAGTATACTTCTCCAAAGTTCTGGCTCATAACAGGTCCCCAATTACTAGCTTCCCTTTATGTATTATCTTCTCTCTTTAGAATATAACCTTCTTGAGAATAGATGTTATGCCCTGAATAAAAAAATTATGGCTACTGCCCCCCGCTTCCTTACCATTAGGACTGGGAGAATTGAGTAAGGAAAAACCTTAGAGCTCTGATCATCTTTACATACCATTGTTTCATATGTGCATTATCTCCATCCTTGCTAGGATAATTTGAGTATTGCCCCTTGCCTCTCTATCTCCTGCCCTTGACCTTCTTATCTTGACCCCTTTCCTGTCAAGATCAAGTTATGATCTTTTCCTGGAATTATGGCTTGTCCATCCTCACTCTCCTTATATGCCTTTGTTGCCTCTATAAGATTGTATACTCAGGTTATGTATGTGTTATGTTTGCAAACCCTAGTTAACTAAAATCATACATAAATTCCCTGCCTCAGTTTATCTATGCCAAATGCTTTGGACAAGAGGCCCATCTAGCTGGCTAGCCTAAACTCTCCACAATAAAGATTAAAAACCAATTTCTGTCTTGCCTCAGTTTCTCTAGTATTATACAGAGACCTGCCTTATTTGTATTTGTATCCCAAATAGTTAATATAGTGCTCAACACAAAGTAAACAATAAATAAATAAATAAATAAATCCAGTACCAGGTCCTTAATAAATACATTTTCACTAGAATTGAACTGAAAGCACATTATAGAATAAAGTACACATACAAAAACTCAGCCAGTCAGTCAGCAAATATTTATTAAGCACCTTCCATGTTCCAGACATCGTGTTAAGTTCTGGGAATATATAGAAAGCAAAAAGAGGTCCCTGTTCTCATGAAACTCACTGTTTAATTGAGGAGAGAACAGGCAAAATGCTATGTACAAACAAGCTTTATACATAATCAAAGGAGAAAAAGCACCATAATAAAAGGGCATAAGGAAAAGCCTCCTTGTGGAAAGTGAGTAAAACAAGAGATCCAGAGTTTGGGTAATACCCGATAAGGAAAGAGCTGGTCAGGGTTCACAGTTGGCGTTTCCAAGAAACCTAGAGAGAGCATGAAGACACTGGGTATTGGGGAAAAGACATGAAGAAGAAGAATCTTAGAATCATCAACTTAGAACTGAAAAAAGATCCTAGAGGCCAAGTTCAACCTCTTCCTTTACAGATGAGGAAACTGAGGCACATGGGGGTTAAGTGGCTTGCCCAGTATTATAAAACTTGGAAGTATCTAAGGTAGGGCTTAGGTCCATGTCTTCCTGCTTTCAAGTCTGGTGCTCTCTGTAGTAGGCTAGGCAGCCAATCAGAAATGAAAGGATATAGAAATGAGAAGATTGATGATACCTAAGACAAATTTCCTTAACTGCTCAGTCTTCTTAAAGGTAAGCCCCTATATTCTTTCTCCCTGTCCCCCAAATAGTTTTATGATTCATTTGGGATTCCTCCAGATTCTTCTTTTGGCTAATTTTCTTTCTGAGATGTGGGTCTAGGTATAGTTTCAAACTGATTCAAATTCTGTTCAACCAACTTTTCCTAGATCCTCTACTTAGGCTCCATTCAGAAGTGTCTGCTCAAGCAAAACTTTCAGCCACTGAGAAATCTAGCCTTTTACTAATTAGCTCTGTCAGCATTCCCTGTAGAATCTTAAATTTGAGAATAAGAAACATACATTTGGAGACTCTGGGATAGGGTGAGCAATTTATCCTTTTCAACATTTTAAATTGCTTTTGTTAAATACTTTAAAATACAATTAGTGCACAAAACCAATGTTCCCGACATAGAGCCCTGTCATTACAGTCCCTCAACATTTTCCTGTTCAGCAAATTTGCCTGTTTTAAGCTTTTAACTCTAATATGTTTTTAACATTTTGAATAACACTTCCCTTCCTCACTCTCCATCAGGGTCTCAGGAGCTATGTAATCTAAAATAATGGGGCCAGGGAATGCAAGATCCTAGTTAGAAATTACTTCAATTTAATTTCACAGATTCTAAGCTCCTATTTTGTGTAAGGTCCTGAACTAAGTGTTATAAACCCAGAGGTGTCTAACATGAACCAGAAGGCCACATTTTGGTAGGGTCACATAGGCCAGAACCAAATGCAAATGTAATTGGAAAATATTTTTTTAAAATAATTAAAAGTATAATAGAACATAAGTAATATTAATGTGTGGTTTTCTAAGTCAATATGAGGTCCAGGGATTCTTGTGTACAGTTTAGTTGTTCCATTTGTATTTGATATCACTATACAAGATATAAAATATAAGATGCATTCTCTGCCCTCCTGGGGTGTTTACAGTTTGGGGAATTAAAGTGTGTGTGTGTGTGTGTGTGTGTGTGTGTGTGTGTGTGTGTGTGTGTGTACATTATATATAAAACAGACAACAGTATCTTTAATATAAAAGCCAAAATGTGTAGTATATACAGCATAAGTACAGTGAAAGTATAAGATTGGTAGAATTAGGTAGGGACTAGGACAGTGAAGGAAAGCTTATTGGAAGAGGCAAGACAGAAATAAAAGCATTACGGTTGGAGTAGTATTTGGACAAGTAGAAAGAGAAAGAGAGTACTCCATACAGACAAACAATATATTCTGAAAATATGCTCTCCTGAGAGCAGGAACTATTTTTTTTTTTTAAATCTCTAGGATCTTACTCATTACTTTACACATGTTTAATATTTTTTTAAACAGAATTGAACAAAAATATGCAAGTAGAAATGAATATGATCAAGGTCAAGGGACAGAGAAAAGGCTAGCCTGATTCAAGGAACAGTTCATATTAAACTGAAACCTAGAAAGTCATGTTAAGGTTGAGAAAGTACATAAGCTTAGAGCTTAACTAATTCCCACCTTTGGCTAGTTTCCCAATAAAATGAGTTAGAGGAATTAGCCTTTCACTCCCAATAAATTTATACACTTTTTTCTTAAACAGGTAAGCTGTGACTGATTAATTTGAGGTCGAAGCAAATAATAATAGGTAATTGATATAAATTCTTCTAGGGAGTCACATACTTTCTCATGCTTCTGCACAATTTCTCTATAAGTTTATACTTCACATCACCATTTTAAACTTCATCAAAGGTAACAAGAGACTGAAATCTATCCCGTTTTCTAGATTTACATCTCTAATGATTTAGTTTTTCAGATTCTAACAGAGTCCCCAATTGTTGGAAGAAAACCTTACCAGTTACAGAATCTAGCAAACTGTTTATACTATATAGTCAAAAATATCCACTATTATGTTTAAATGTAAATAGTACTGATTACATAGTTTTATTGGGCATTCTTCAGCTTTCCTTTTTATTTTCACTATATCTATTGAGAATACTATCATCATCATAATTAGGGAAATGCATATTTAAGCAATTCTGAGTTTCTACCTCCTACCTATTAGACTGTCAATGATGACAAAACAAAAAAGAAGAAGAAATGTTGCAGCTATAGGAAAGCAAATACATTAGTGCACTATTGGTGGAGCTATACTTTAGCCCAGTTTTTATGGAAAGCAATTTGAAATTTAACTAGGAAAGTTGCAAAGTTTTTGACCCAGCTATATTACTGCTAGCTTATTTCCCATCCCCTCCCCAAGATATCAAAGCAAGAGGAAAAGGATTTATATGGATAAAAATATTATTAGTAGTTCTTTTTCAAGGTTGCCAAAAATAAGAAATTAATATTATACTTATATATAAAGGTATAGTAGTACACTTCTACTGGGGGGTGGCTAAACCAATATGTTTTATGAATGCAATGGAATATGTGTGCCATAAGAAATGATGAAATTGACAATTTCAGAGAAAACTGAGATTTATGATTTGACACAGAGTGAAGTGAGCAGAACTAGGAGAACAATAATGACATTTTTTTTAATTACCATGCCCATCAAGGGCTCCCCCTCTCCCAAGACACTCCTTCCTTCTTTTTAGGTGGATTATTATCACATTCTCTTACATGGGTCATTAATATAATCCTTTTAAGGTATTAGGAGAGGAACTTCAACTCTTAGATACATTATTTAAGGGTCCTTTTCCCTTGTCCAGTTGTTTCCCTAATTAATTCAACGGAAGAATCCTTTCTGGCGAATCAGAGTAGGGGAAACACCAGGAAATTGTTTTAGAATTTAAAGACTAATAAATTTTTTCTTTCAGATTAATTCAAAGACTTCAAAGTAGTCACTTTTAAATGTTGAGGTTTTTTTTAATATTATATGAGGGGAGTAAGAAAGCTTTGTCTGTTTCCACAACATATTTTATAAATACTTATCTGTGCTCATATTGTTCTCCTTCAAATAGAATGTAAATTCTCTAAATACAGTGCTTAGCTCAGTGATGGCATATAGCAAGTGCTCAATAAATTCTTGTTGAATAGATTCAAAAGCCCTTTGATTGGAGACATAGGCTTTACACCATCATAAAGGATATACAACACAAATTTGAAATGAAAGAAATCTCTTATAGATGGTAAAGTCCTCTAGATATTCCTATTTGCATCCAAACTATGATAGGCAAATGAATGGCTAGTCATAAAGTACTACATATATCCTGGGAAAATGCTACAAATGGATAACCAACTGCACCCAGAATTTAACTAGAAGAGAGTAAGTTGTGTTATTTTGGGGAAATCAGGCATTGTTTTTAATAGTCTCCAGCTTCTCTCAAAAACAAAAAGCAATCTTTTCTTTAAAATACCAAATATTCTTTTATCAATGCTGTGCGTTTAAAAATCATAAAATATTATAATTTCCGGAGGATCATATTTGTAGGTTTGGTGTTTCCCTCACTCTGATCCACCAGAAAGGATTCTTCCGTTGAAGTAATTAGGGAAACAACTGGACAAGGGAAAAGGACTCTTAAATAATGTATCTAAGAGTTGAAGTTCCTCTCCTAATACCCTAAAAGGATTATATTAATGACCCATGTAAGAGAATGTGATAATGATCCACCTAAAAAGAAGGAAGGGTGAAATCAAAAAGCAATGGAGAAATACATAGAGAAAAAAAATAGCCTATTACCAGCAACACACAAACATAATACATAATACATACACACATAATACAAACACAAACACAGAAGAAGTGTAATATATGATTGAAAAGAGG
This sequence comes from Antechinus flavipes, assembly GCF_016432865.1. Lineage (NCBI taxonomy): Eukaryota > Metazoa > Chordata > Mammalia > Dasyuromorphia > Dasyuridae > Antechinus > Antechinus flavipes. The sequence continues at coordinate 335,617,144 of NC_067400.1, read as the reverse complement.
GTTGGAGTGGCCACATTGCAGTAGTATGCAATAGATGACTGGCAACCTATGTATTCCATCAGTATTCATGAAATGTCAAAAGATAAAGATAATGGCACCCAGGTCACCCAGGAAAAATGTAGATTCCATGTAGAAAACTTACCTGTGTGACTTTTGGAAAATCACTTAACCTCTCTGGGCCTTACCTTCATTATATGTGAAATAAGTGAGTTTAACTAGATAATCTCTCAAGTCTTCTTCAGCTCTATGTTTATAGGGCTGGACATGGGCAAGAGAAGCATAAAATGAGAAAAGTTAAATATTGACCTTCTTTAGTACAAGAAATGCTTTAAGGGACCACAGATTCCTTAAAATACTCAAGGAAATATAATGACAGTATAGCCTTTTTTATGGACTTTTTTGGTGTTTTTTTTTTTTTTAATGAATTTATATATAAATTTTAACACTTACAAAATGAAAACCTTTTAAAAATACACTTTCTAAAGCAGTTTGTTGATCATTAATAGATAGCCCAAAGGCAAATAGTCCCAACTCCACATGTCTCTGTTTCTTTCCAAAGTTAGTTTTTAAAAATATGGTTTATTTATAAAACATTCTACACATTTTGAACTCTGAGATCAGAGTGATCTCTCATCACCAGGCTAGAAACAAGAATCTGAGATCTGAAATTCAATATACTAAAATTGTCCATTGACTTCCCCACATTCATCCTTATTTGTAAAGATGTACAGAAAACAATCAAGATCAAGTATAATTTTCATGTGACCAAAAAAAGAATTTAAATGATATTAAAGTAGCATGAAAGTGATATAAATAGACCAAAAAAAAAAAAAAAAAAAACACTTAAAAATAAACTATGTTAACCGAGTGATAGTAAAGCAGAGAAAAAAAAGTTGAGAGAAGCCATTCACTATGTCCCAGCAGTATGTCAGTGTAAGCACAGTTCAATCAGTTATCTTATTTCAGCCCCACTACAGTTCAGAACAACTGAGTTCAAGAGATCATTCTCAGCCTTTCCAGTACCAGAGGTTACAGCTGTGTGTCACAATGCTCAGCCTAAGCATATATTCTTAAAACATAATGGGGTGTAGCCATGGTTTTTAATGACCACTAAACTTATTCCCCTAGATAGGAGTCTGTGTCATTTTGTAAATTAAGGAGAAAAGAAGCTGGGGGATTGGGGGGTGGAAGCTTTGTAATTGAATTGAAGATAGCATCTGAGAGGAGAAAATTCCAACCTGACTCGTATCTCAAAGAGAATTTTAGAAATAGTCTGACAGTGTTGCATGGACACACACACACACACACACACACACACATGCACATATCTCTTAAGCAAAACATTCACTCAGAAAATCAACTCAAGCTTAGATTACTAAAAAATTGAACAAAAAGCCTTCCCAGTGATAACACTGGCCATTCCCAAAGGGCACAATCGTTTTTGCCTCTGAATAAATATACTGTCTATAATCCTATGTTTTCTAGATAATCACGTCACAGTTGCCAGGACACACTTTTTTCCCCCTCTGTGAATTCAATTTCCTATCTAACAACTGGTCCTTTGAAATGTAACTTCTTTGTGCAATTTCATTCTGTTATAAAGTTAGAAATAACTGGGCCTCCATTGCCCAAGATTAAATGCTTCAGAAGCACCATAATATACATCTCCCACTCTGAAACCTGTTAGATGGATAACCTTGTTGCAGTGACATTGTAGCCTTTTAGTGACACCCCCTTCCTTTAACTGATATTTATTTAAGTTGGCTCTGTTGTATGAAATAGGGTTTCAAAGGGTTCTGGAACAAAGGAAAATCTAAGTATTTGACAGCTCTGTTCTTTTATCAAGTCAATTTTTCCTGCCTTTGGCTCACTGCAAATTCGTTCTTTTTATCAAGTTTTTTTCCCCCTTTATTCTATGTCCATTCAAGAGAGGCTTTTACCGCATGAAACTGACTACTTGATAAATGCCATTACATCACACACCTGGGAAGAGAAGGTGTGGAAATTGTTCTGAGAAATTTGCAGAAAATAGCCCAGATAAAAGAGAGAGGATACAATATTGAGTGGGAAAGAGGGGAAGGAGTTCCCATGGGTGGTAGGAGAGAAAACCAAAGAGTTGTAGGCTCTGTCTCTTTGTCACCACTCAAACAAAGACAAGAGAATAACAAATGGCTAGAGAGAAGGAATCATGTCTAGTTGGATCTGAGCAGATTCTGGGGAGAAAGGGATGATGTTTAATGTATAACCCTGGGTTCATTTTCTCCAGATTTCCTAAAGAGTTCAGTCAATCTAATTATGCCAGTTTCATAAAGGGCACATGCAGCAGCAGGTGAATTCCCTTTGCCCTGGCCTCCCAGGAATTCATGAAAATGGGAAACCAAATTTGCTTGATTGAGTTATTCCATTCAGCCGAGAGCAGAGACTATTCTATCTCCTCAAACTTTAAAAACATTACATTTCAGGACATACTTTACAAATATTACCTCATCTGATAAGAAAGAAAGAAAAAATAAAAGGGGGAAGGAAGGAAGGGAGGAAGGAAAGGAGGGAGGGAAAAAGGGAGGAAGAAAAGGAGGTAGGGAAAGAGGGAGGGAGGAAGAGAGGAAGGGAGGAAGGAAGAAAGGAAGAAAGGAAGGGAGGAAGGAAGAAAAGAAGAAAGGAAGGGAGGAAGGGAGAAAGGAAGAGAAGGAGGAAGGAAGAAGGAGGAAAAGAGAGAGGGAGGAAGGAAGGGAGGGAGAAAGGGAGGAAGGAAGAAGAAAGGAAGGAAGGAAGGAGGAAGGGAGAGGGAAAGGGAGGAAGGAAGGGAGGAAGAAGGAGGGTAAGAAGGAGGGAGAAAATGAGGAAGGAAGGAAGGAAGGAAGAAAGGAAGGAAGGAAGGAAGGAAGGAAGAAGGAAGGAAGGAAGGAAGGAAGGAAGGAAGGAAGGAAGGAAGGAAGGAAAGAGGGAGAGAGGGAGGGAGGGAGGGAGGAAGGGAGGAAGGGAAGGAGGAAGAAGGAGGGTAAGAAGGAGGGAGAAAGGGAGGAAGAAGGAAGGAAGAAGAAGGAAGGAAGGAAAGAAGGAAGGAAGGAAGAGAGAGAGGGAGGGAGGGAGGGAGGGAGGGAAGAAGGAAGGAAGGAGGAAGGGAGAGAAGGAGGAAGGAAGGAAGGAAGGCAGAGGGGAAGGGAGGAAGGAAGGGAGAGGAGAAGGGAGGAAGAAGGAGGGAAAGAGGGAGAGAGGAAGGAAGGAGGGAGGGAAGAAGGAAGGAGGGAGGGAGGGAGGAAGGAAGGAAGGAAGAAGGAAGG